>NC_092724.1:130930502-131239204 GCF_047496885.1 Scyliorhinus torazame | reverse complement strand
CTAAAGATCCTTTTAAAACAATGACTAACTGGCTGAGCAATTTCCCATCAGTGGAGCAAATTACAAACATGAAACAAAGTACTCCTAGATCGCCACTACAATTATTTCTCACACCAAGACAGATCACCATTCAATTCAGATGACTGTAGGCTCTAACAAACTGACTTCAAGCTCCTAATTCTTTCTCACAGAATTCAGTCTGGTCTCCTAACTCAGGTGATTAACTTTTTGCTGCCATGATTACTATAACATAAGGAATGACTGTTGTAAATACTAACACATTAACAATAGTCATAAAACTGACAGGAAGACATTTGTTGCATTAACTCCTCTGGGTACTACAATGTTCCAACACTCCACCCCCCCCCCCCCCCCCCCCCCCCCCCCCGATTTCCTCCCTTTCTTTCTTGAAAGCATTGACTTATGATTAAATAGGATATCAAGGGTGCCAGTCACATACCTCACCCAAGTGGGATTCTGCAGGGGTGAGCTTAAACGATCAGTGACAGAAGGTTGGCCCCCAGGGGAAAATCACCGGCAAGGCAAATCCTGACCTTGCTCTGAGGGGAGAATATCTCTTTGCTCTTTGTCGTGAAATCTTAAATAAGTTTAGAAACAATACATTCATGGCTGAATACGATTCAAATATGGAACAAAAAGGTTAGCTAAATGCTGTGTCCCTCCAACTCAGAAGGACTGAGGTCAATGTTACTGACATTCATTTGTGGGTATTTTTGAATATCTATGCTGGCATAGGAACAGGGGAACATAGGATTTAGGAGCAGAAGTAGGCAAATCGGCCCTTCGAGCCTGCTCCACCATTCAATCAGAACATGGCAGATCTCTTCCTGGTCTCAAATCCACCTCCCTACCTGTTCCCCATATCCCTTTAACCCGCTTTTTAAAATGAGAAATATATCTACCTCCTTCCTGAAACCATTCAGATTTCACCGCACTATGGGGCAGCGGGTTCCACAAATTCACCACCCTCTGCGAGAAGTAGTTCCTCCTCATCTCAGTTCTAAATCCACCGCCTCTCAACCTATATTTGTGACCTCTCGTTCTAGATTACCCTACAAGGGCGAACATTTGGTCTACGTTTACTTTATCAATCCCTTTTAGTATTTTATATACCTTGAACAGATCTCCTCTCATCCTTCTAAACTCCAGTGAGTATAAGCCCAGACTGTTTAATCTCTCCTCATACGTCAACCCTTTCATCTTAGTTATAGAATCAGTAGAAGATTTAAAATTGAAGGGGCGATTTTAAATCTACTTGCCCCAGATAACTGGGCCCAGTTAAAATCAACTAATTTAATTCGAAATTTAACATGTTCAACTGAGAAATCACCCCTCGGAAACTCGCCCAAAATGACACATGGAGAATTGCCCCCGTAATTTTCAACAGTTGAGCTTTCACACTGCAGTAATATCTGCTCATGTAAGTGATATGAATATATTGAACAATCGTTATACTAACACAGCAGTGCTTCACTTTTAACTACCTAATCTGCCAGTTCACAAGATTAATTGCATGTCTTGAGCATGTTAGTGCTTGAGAAATTTTCAAATAGCCATTTCTTAAGACAGAATCACAGAAATTGCAGTGCAGACCGAGGCATTCTGCCCATCATATTTTTATCTGCCAGTATTTAAACTTCAGCCACGGCATACTGTTCAATCCTGTTCAGATGTCCTTCTCTCATATCCTGTGGCATGGTGTAAACTATAGCATAAACAACGTGATTAAAACACAGGGAAAGGCCAATGGTGACTAGAGTAAATATATATCACATCAGTACTGTCAGCCGACACTGGTATATCCAGAATATGGAATGCCACTGCCATCTCTGCACCTCAATATATTAAATGAGACTTACATCTGAGGAAGGCTATTTGACCCATAATAATTCATCCATCCAATCCTCCTGCTGCAGAAAGTTATCTCTGAACTGATTCCCGGGGCTTGATTTTCAGGCCCCGACGAGGTTGGGGACAGAGGTGGATGAGGCCCAAAAATACTGCTGTCGACCAGTTTGCTGGTTTCCTGGCTCCATTCCCAGTGCCAGCCATTTTGGATGCCTGGCAAGCCCGCCCACACCCATGAAGTGGGCAACCAAATAAGGTTGTTCAAAACCTTGTTCGCTAGTGGATGGTGACTTTGATTTTTCTCGGCCTCCAGTTTCCTGATGCGACGGGGGCAGTACAAACGTCTGTGGGTGGGAACACAGCAGTTTCCCCAGGGCAGCTGGTGCTCCGGAAAGGTCTGGAGGCCCTGTCTTCTTGGCTGGGTGTAGTTGCAGTCAGAGACTTCACTGTGGAAGGTTTCCAACCATCCAATACCAATCCCACCCCCCCCCACTCCCACTCCACCCCAGTGCCCAAAGTGATGGCCTTGTTGCTTCTTCCATTTTTAATTTTCTGAGAGGGCAACATCATGTTGATGCATTCTCTCAGCTACTTCCCTTTTATCTGGCTGCTTCTCTGAAACTGGAAGGCCTCTGATTGGCTCTCCAGCTTTCCCACCCTTAATTGGGCAGGGAAGCTGCCTCCTTGCACCCTGGCCAAAATCCCAAAGACTGACTATTTGCCCTTGGAGGCAGGTTTGGGAACTGGAATCAATCCCAGCTCCTGCTTTGCCTTCCCAAATCAAAAGTTCTGCCCCAGTTCCTTCAGTATCTCTGAATGACTGAAGTCCCTCATCTACGGCGCCGTTCTGGTAAATCTCTTCTGCACCTTCTCTCAGATCTTTGTCATCCTTCCTGAAGTGTGATGTCCAGAATTGAACACAGTACCTCAGCTGGGGCCGAACCAGTGTTTATTAAGGGTTTAACACATGATGCAGATTTTGTGACTTCACCATGCTTGTGCTGTATTGATATTATGAGCCAAAGTGATTCAACTTGTAAAAACTGATTACGGAAAACATTCTAATGGACAAATTTATTCTGAGATTGATATGCTTGTATAATAAGTTTTGCATAGATTCCTGTCCACTCGGAAAGTTAATCCAGCCTCCTGAAACTTAGTAATCCACAATTACAGCTCATCCGGTGTGGACTTAATTTCAATGCAAATAGGAAAATAAATGCACCTGCAAATATCCTTTACCAGTTTTAATGGAATGTACACTCTCCCTTTCTTTCCCATCTTATTCAAAATATTCTAGTGCATATCAACATCATGAGGGTTACTATTGATCAGAAATTGAACTGAACTAGCCATTTTAATACTGTGGCTACCAGGGCAGATCAAAGGCTAGGAATCCTACAGCGAGTAACTCACCTCCTGATCCCCCCCAAATCCCTGTCCACAATCTACAAGGCACAAGTCAGGAGTGCAATGGAATATTCTCCACTTGCCTGGATGAGTGCAGCTCCAACAACACTCAAGAAGCTCAACACCATTCAGGACAAAACAGCCTGCTTGATTGCTCCACCTACCACAAACATTCAAACTCTCCACCACCGACAAACAGTGGTAGTCGTGTATACCATCTACAAGATGTGCTGCAGTAACTCACCGAGGCTTCTTAGACAGCACTTTCCAAGCCCATAACCACTACCATCTATAAGGACAATAGCAGCAGATACCTGGATGTTCCCCTCCAAGTCACTCGCCACCCTGATTTGGGCAACAGGGTACAACAGTGGTTAGCCCTGTTGCTTCACAGCACCAGGGATCGAGTTTGATTCCCGACCTGGGTCACTGTCTTTGTGGAGTCTGCACGTTCTCCCTGTGTCTGTGTGGGTTTCCTCCGGGTGCTCAGGTTTCCTCCCACAAATCCCGAAAGGCATGCTTGTTAGGTGAACTGGACATTCTGAATTCTCCCTCTGTGTACCCGAACAGGCGCCAGAGTGTGGCGACGAGGGGATTTTCACAGTAACTTTATTGCAGTGTTAATATAAGCCTACTTGTGACACTAATAATGATTATTATTTTAAAACTTTATCTCTGTTCCTTCCTGTTACTGGGGCAACATCCTGGAACTGCCTCCCTAACAGCACAGTGGGTGTACCTACACCTCAAGGATTGTAGCAGTTCAAGAAGGCAACTTACCACCACCTTCTGAAGGGCAACTAGGGATGGGCAATAAATGCTGGCCTAACCAGCGACGCCCACGTCCCGTAAATTAATTTTTAACAAAGTGATCAAAGGTGGCGAACGTGACTGCGACAGCCAATCAAAAGACACCCGGCATGCTGAAGGTCGATGAGAGTTGACTGCATTGTTGGAGATTTAAGATTCCCTTCAGGGGGTGTGCAAGAAAATGCTGCACAGTTTATAATTTTGAAAAATCAGCTCACTTATCAATAATTAATCTCACTTAAAAAAGGAGCCCTGATGTTCAGAAAGTTTCCCCCAGCTTCCAGAACAAAAGCAACAACCAACATGAAAATTTCATGGTATTATTCATGCACTCCACCCACTATTCACCATGCATTGCACTAATTAAACAAAAAAACAGGGGGAAAAAAACTTCAACTATTGCACTGACAACCAAATCTCGCAGCCAGCTGTGTTTTCACTCGAATTATTCAAAAGGCCCGACACTAAAAATTCATCGGCTGACTGTTCTCCATACAGAGGTTTTGCAACTGTACTTGGATGCAGATTCAGCTCTGTATGAAATTAGGGACCATTGTTAGCTTTATTTCAGGAAAAAATTAGGTTTTTTTTCTGTTGTAAATTTTGACCCAGTAAAGAAATTTGGGAAAATCGGTTAGGGACTTTGCTCACAAAGGATGCGATCACATTAATGGCGGTGAAAAATAACTGTAAATCATAGCGCACCTGCAAAAATTATCCTTTGCCGTTTTCTAAACAACTGACAAACTATTTAACTCGATGTGTTTATCTAACTGTTGCGTGTGCAATTTTTGAATTCAATAAATGGATCAATCCTCTCTTGAGCTATCGGTCACTGTTTTAAAGAAGCAATGTCAAGATTGCTGGAGTGCAGAAGGACAGCTTCTAACTCAGCCAATGAGGTCATGACTGTGGCAGGAAAGGAGGTGGAAGTTAGCTTTAAGAAAACTCATAAGGGGAAAGCATGAAGATGAAAAAGGCATACAGAACAGTTCTTGTCTTGTGATGAGTAGATGATTGGACCTTGCGACTGTTGCGATTCGAGAATGCAGTAGAGTTGGTGATAATCGGTCTTGTGATTCCAGTGTTCTGTAGTTAGGTGGGAGAGCTTCCCAGTTCTCTTTTCAGCTGCGATCTTTGCTTCCTTCTGCAGTCGGAGAGATATTTCTGAAAAAATGGCTGTTTGAAGGGATACTGTGTGTGCTTGCTAGGTTTAATTACTTGTTCTCACAGAGCACACACAGACAGACAACCTGGGGAAGCTTTCAGCTGGCTTTTAACCCATTCTTTACATATTCCAAATGGGAAGGCGAATCCACAAAATCCGTCTAAGCATTACACAGAAATATATTGGTGACATGACCATCATATCCTTTTGTCTCCATTGGAGATGGCAATTCGCTTCTGGGATGCTTTTTAGAAATAGTTCCACTGATAATCCAGTTCCAGCTACCTCACAACGTAGGAAGTCCTCTGGTATGCGACTGTCTTTCGTCCTGTGGATGTGCCCAAGCCAATAAACGTGACTCTGTTTGATGAGTGCTACAAACTTGGCATCTCTGCATTTGAGAGGACTGCTGAATTCATGATCTTTTCCTGCCATATACCCATGATGCATTGCAGATGGCAAAGATGAAAAATGTTGAGCTGCTTTGCTTGGTTGCTGCATGTTGTCCATGTTTCACAGCCAGACTGTAAGTTGCAGAGAAGGCAGCCTTATAAATCGGAGTTTTCCCAATATGTGTGCCAAGTTCTGTATGAAGTGTCAGATTGTCAGTCCTTGTGGACCTGAGGAAACAGAATTTACTAACCACTTCTCGTGGGGCGTCATTTTGTGTCATCAGGGGCGGAGATGCAACCTTGTCCCTGGACCATGGTTTTCTTGATGTTAGTAGTCAGGGAGGAGAAGTTACAGGCATGGGAGAGACAGTCCATGTGTCTTTATGGCTGTGTTTCTGTGTGGGTTATGAGTGTAGCATCGTCAGAAACAAGGAATTCCCATATCAGGACATGATGACTTTTTGACTTTACTTTCAGCCTTGAGAGATTGTAGAGCTTGCAGCCTCACCAAATGTCCAACAGACTCCTTCCATATGTGCGGTGAAGGCAAAGGTTAGGAGCATGGAGAAGGAGATGCCAATTATAGTAGGGGTTAGCACACAGCTTGTTTCACCCCATTTTTGGAAATGGAGCCATCAATGCAACTTAGAGTCTGGCTGTGAAACATGGACAACATGCAGCATGGGTTAAAAGCCAGCTGAAAGCTTCCCCAGGTTGTCTGTCTGTGTGTGCTCTGTGAGAACAAGTAATAAAACCCAGCAAGCACACACAGTATCCCTTCAAATAGCCACTGTAAATCATAGTGCACTTGCAAAAATTATCCTTTGCCGTTTTCTAAACAACTGACAAACTATTTAACTCGATGTGTTTATCTAACTGTTGTGTGTGCAATTTTTGAATTCAATAAATGGATCAATCCTCTCTGAGCTATCGGTCACTGTTTTAAAGAAGCAATGTCAGGATTGCTGGAGTGCAGAAGGACAGCTTCTAACTCAGCCAATGCGGTCATCACTAGAGCTTGGGCTGACAAAACCGTTTGATGTTTGCGCCCACATACTTTGTTTTATTTAAATCATCATCAGCGTTATTACTGAACTTTGCTTTTTCAATGTTGGCCTTCCTAAAGAAGCTGACTCGACCTAAACATATGGTTCCATGGCATCAGCAGTCACCTGAGACCCAGGCCAGATTTCGTGCAGCCATAGACAGCTTTTGAGATGAAGAACATAGATGTGAAACTAGATAAGCGCATGAAGGAGAAAGCAAGAGAAGGATATGTTGATGTGCTAAGACACAAAGAGTTAGGAGGAGTCTTGTGTAGAGCTTAAACACCAACATGGTGGTTGACTGGATGTTTCTGTGCGCTAAATATTTTGTAATACTTTGTCATTAACAGTTGCCTCTTCCATTATGGAGTGCACCAAACCATAAATCCATAAATCCTGTTTGGATTCTCAATTAACACTCTTTCCTTTATCATTGCCCCGTCACAATTTGCCTCATCATAAATCTCTAAAACTCCATTGTTCATAATTCCATATTTGTCACATCCCACAAAAAGGAGATAGCATGTGATAAACAACGCTTTCTATGAAGAAAATCTCCAGGCAGTCTCACAGAAATCATCTTTGTGAACTCTGCAGTTCCTTATGAAATGTTGGATGGAACCTTCTGCTCTCTCCTGTAGCAATCTTGGAAGTGGTAATGGCATTTCATTTGGCAGGTTGCTGACAGGAACCCCGCCACCTTCCTGTCTTCACCACAGTTAACCTCTGGGCAGGAAGGCCATCTCACCCTGCCATCAATTGAGGCCTTTAAGTGTCAATTAATGACCACTTAAGGGCCTCATCCCACTGCTGTTGGTTTTAACCCAGCTTCAGGCGGGCCTGTCATCATAAGGCGTGCCTGGCAGCTAAAACTGTGCGGCCAGCTTGTCATCTCTGGGGAGTTCTCTCAGTTGAGCGCCTGTGTAAGGAACTGAGCATCAGGAGGGGAGGGAGTGGAGTGACTGAGAGCCATCCTCTGCACTTGCTGCACACTTCTGCACCCTTTCTCTGTGACACCCGCCTACATTGCTTACCTATGGCCTGTGTCAATCCCCGATCCTGGCACCTGGATACCTGTCTTTCCAGTAGCATCCACAACCTCCTCAGTGGCGCTGTTGTGCATAAGAGCTGCCAGCCTCTGATTGGCTGGCAGCTCTTGGTAGGCATAAGACCTGTCCCCTAGGTCTTGATTCCAGGGGAAGGCCCACCAGTGGCCTCACCACTGCCTGATTGGCTTGTGGCTTGGCAGGCCTCCCCGAAAAGAGGAAGCGCAATGCAGGTCTCTTGCTGGCTTGCCACAACCATCAACTAGATTCTGCCCAAAATTTGAACCTGTGATTGAGAAATGGATTTCCCAATTATCAAGTTATCACAGTTTGCTCATTCCCACACGCACTTTTAGATGGTGAACTGCTATGATGTGACGGTGTTTAATGCCAGCCGCAGAATTTAATCGGATTAATAATTTATTTTGGGGAGGCGATTGCCTGCCTATTATGCAGTTCTTTGCATGACAAAATCGCCCAACATTTCTTTAAATAAAATATTTAATTGTTTTTTATTCATATTCTGGCAAGCTATGTCCCTGTAGACTCAAACAAAACCATTAAACAATCTCCGCCAATATGTTACACCAATGGAAGTGTGCCAATACACTACAGATTACACAAAGGGTGAATTCCTCCGATGCCCTGCAATAGGTCTGCACACAAAGGCATACCAAGGTGGAGAGCGTTATAGTGTTGTAGCACTATTCCCAACCCACCCTTGCTTTGAGTAAAACTCTCCAATAGGGTAGCCAAAGAGCAGCTAAGTTAACGGATCGGGGCATTTGCTCTCTGACGTGGGCCAAAGCTGTATAATTCTGATTTCTGTGGAAGTACCAGAATAATGAATATTTCTGAATTATGAACGAAAGTTAAAGACTCGGACTATTTTGAAGCCGCACTCAGTGCATTCAACTAAATATTTAACAGCAAAGAGTTGAATATTTTATGTCATTGTCAACTCACAGAAAAGCTGTCATGAGACCACTGTTGATGCCACATCTACACTAAATTGTGAATTGACTGAGGTCAAGATCAACCAGCGTAGCACACTCAGAGAAACCAACAAACAAATCACTTGCAAACTTAGTACACGTCTATTCAGAAAAATCAATTTTTTCATAAACACAGTGATCTCCAAGCATTGTTCCCGTATAAAATATTATTTTATCGTTTGATTTGTTCCGGGTTCTGTTTTGCAACTGTTTCCCATTGTGATGACCAATGTCAACTTCTGTTGACTGCGTGAATATTTTACCCTCTTGAGTTGGTTTGCATACACCATAAATATTTTCTACAATCTGCAGCTTTGAAATTTAAGGTATTGTCCTGATATATTGTCTAGTTTAATGGCACTATTTAAAAACCCACCGACTCAACGGAATGTCAAACTATGTGATAAGCATAAAATAGTGGAATGAATCGCCAAAGTGGTCTGTTAGTAATATTCAAAGCATATCCTGATGGAAACCTGAGATACAGTTTAATTATTGTCTTCCGAACAGGAGTGATGTCTTGCACCATAGAACATAGAATAAACATGGAACCCCTACAGTGCAGAAGGAGGCCGTTTGGCCCATCGCGTTCATACTGACCCTTTAAAAGAGCACTCTATCCCTGTAACACTGTAACCCCACCGAACTTCGACATCCCTGGACACTAAAGGGAAATTTTTATCATGGCCAATCCACCTAACCTGCGCATCTTTGGACTGTGGGAGGAAACTGGAGCATCTGGAGGAAACCCACGCAGACACGGGGAGAACGTGAAAACTCCACACAGTCACCCAAGGCCAGAATTGAACCCGGGTCCCTGGTGCTGTGAGGCAGCAGTGCTAACCACTGTGCCACCGTGACACCCACCATGACATAGAAGCTGTGTTTCAAGTAATGAATCATAGAAGCGTAGAATCATAGAATCCCTCCAGTGCAGAAGGAGGCCATTCGGCCCATCAGGTCTGCATCAACCCACCGAAAGAGCACTCTAACGCGGCCCACTCCCCTGTCCTATCCCCGTAACCCCATCCAACCTGCACATCTCTGGACATTAAGGGGCAATTTTATGAAGGCCAATCCACCTAACCTGCATATCTTTGGAATGTGGGAGGAAACCGGGGCACCCGGAGGGAACCCACGCAGACACGGGGAGAAATGCAAACTCCACGCAGACAGTGACCCGAGGCTGGAAGTGATCCCAGGTCCCTGGCGCTGTGAGACAGCAGTGCGAACCACTGTGCCACCCTGCCACCCCAGAGAGGATGGTCGCACGTTTTCTATTACATCCATAGTCAAACACGTCGTTTGTTGGTAAACACACTTCTCAATGCGGTACTGAAGCATACAAAGCAGATCACCACAACCAGTGATGTGTCAGCTCATGCCAATTCAGGACAATGCTAAAGGAGTGTTTAACTTAGCCCAACTCCATGTACTGGGGAACATTAGTCAGCTTTGCTCAATCTACTGGCCGACCAGTGATTTCTGCTGGAAAACATGAACAGTGGCGGCAAGCTGCTTCTTCCGCTGAGACAGAGAGAGAGAAACAGAGTGCCCCAAGATGGAGGGCTCTTCTCTCCAACTTATTTAATTAATAAATAAACTAAAAGGCCCAAGCAGCTGGGCCACCACTATGGAGGGGTAACCCCACCTTTCTTCTCTGAAATAGGATAGAATTTATTTTTCACTGTTGTGGATAATTGATCCTTTCCGAGCAATTCTCTGAAGTCTTTTACTCAGCACAAGACTGGAATGTAGTCCTCTGCAGCAATTTGAGCCCTTTCACCTCAGCTATGCCATATTTCACTCGCTGCTACCTCTCAACAATTTGCAGTGAATATTTCCGCGTCGAACCACTGGTATTTGTGCTGGTTCAGTACTTTAACCAGCATTTGTTACTCCAGGGTCTATTCCTGGTTGGCAAATTATTGAACTTTTAACGAATCCAACCCTTCTTTCAACAATTTCCCTGCCAATGGTAATTTGTTGGGATTTAGTGGAACAGTGTCAGTATTCGTAGCAAAGCATATTTTAGGAGGGCAGCGGATGCTTTGTGAAAAGAAGCGCTCTCCGTTATGCAACATCAACTGGATGCGAGCGACAGCTGAAGGCATGTAGGCAGGGAGGGCCTGGAGCGAAATCGGCCCACCCACCCCGCTATCCGAAGATCTAGCTACCCTGTTCGCCAAAATCTCCGATGACCCAGTCGGCCTCCGACAATAGGCTGAATAGGGCTTCAAACAGATTTCATTATCTATCCATCCGGCCTCTGGGATAATCACCCAGGGACGGAATGCTGCTGAGGAACCGGTTGATCAGCCAATGGCTTGCATTTTGTGTACCTTTCTTGCTTGCCCACATCGGTAAAAATTCAGCCTGTACTGTGAACAGAAATCTGTTATAGAAAGCAGAGCATCAAATGCATGCTCTTGATTATAGCACAACATACAATAATCAGAGGAGTTAAATGAACAATTCTAAACCTCTGCACAGTGACAATGTTACCAGCTTGGCTAAGTGATATCCTCTTATAACCGAGAAATAGCTAATAATCTTTTTCCAACAGTTCTTTTTTTAACTGCTGTTTGGATTGCAGAGCTTATGAATGGAAGAATTTATTGTGGTGATCAGGTCACTCCAGTCTATCTTTTTCATAGCTTCTTTTTACACTGTAATAAATATGAATGAGCAGGAAAAAAATGCAGTGGACAAGATTATATTGAACCCAGTTTGAAATTCAAGATACACTCAGAGAAAACAGTTTACTGTTAAGTGTGTTCCTGCATTATCTAACAGTGCACCTCATAAACATTTTGTCTGAAATAGGATAGAATTTATTTTTCACTGGAGTGGATAATTTCACCGCAGTTGTTGAACCTTTCCCCACAATCTTCTGAAGTCTTTTATTCAGCACAAGACTAGAATATAGTCCTTTGCAGCATCTCGAGCCGTTTCACCTGAACTAAGCCTTACTTCGCTTGCGGCTACCTCTCAACGATTTGCAGTGATTATTTGAGCATCAAGCCACTGTTTCTGGTATTTGTGCTGCTTCTATACTTTTACCAGCATTTATCATTCTGGGTTCCATTCCTGGGAATTTTCGGCAAATCACTGAGCTTTGGAGGTAAGCAACTGGTATCCATGTTAAGTAAACTCCAACCATTCTTTCAACAACTTCCCTGCCAATGGTAATTTGGTGAGATTTAGTGGAACAATGTCACTATTCGTAGCAAAGTATATTTTTAGGATGGCAGCAGAAGCTTGGTGAAGAGAGGTTCTCTCCGTTATGCAACACCAGCTGGCTGCCGATGCTGTATTAAGGACCGCATCCAATTTGTACAAATTGTGTCAACTTTCCCAGCAAAGTAGATCCTGATGTGGTGGGTGTTCTGGATCACATACAGGTCACCAACACTTGAAGTAGTGCAACACTATTTTATTAAAAGGTTAACTATTTAAACATACTTGAACTGTGGGTAAATACGATACTAGCTTTAACTAAAGACCTTTGCCTTGTCCTAACCAGTTGATGCACTCAGCACATGGTGAATGTCTTTATCTTTGATAAAGATAGATCGTTTTTTGAAGAATAAAGGGATTAAAGGTTATGGTGTTCGCGCCGGAAAGTGGAGCTGAGTCCACAAAAGATCAGCCATGATCTCACTGAATGGTGGAGCAGGCTTGAGGGGCCAGGTGGCCTACTCCTGCTTCTAGTTCTTACGTTCTTATGTCTGTGTTGCAGGCTGTGAGCTCTGTGGTCCTAGCTAGCTGCTACTCAAATGAGTGGGAACTCTGATGCCCCCTGTCTTTATAGTGCATGTGCTCTCACTGGTGATTGGCTGCGGTGTTGTGTATGTTGATTGGTCCCAGTGTGTGTCCATTTGTGTGTGTCTGCACCATGATATACTGGTGTATACTATGACAGATCCTAGATTTAATTTGCCATTTACAGCCCTCTCACCAAATTTGGAAATGCAAAGGCTGCTGAAATGGATTCATTGTAGTTCTGTGAATCAGAAATAGCTTCTAAGGCATGTGTGGATTCAGAGGTGACGAGGCAGTTAGCGTTAATGGGACGCTCATTTGAATCCAACTCAAAATCTGACGAGCATATAGAGTATTACAAAGTTATAAATCCTCAACGTTGAAAAGTTGAAAAATAATGTCAAGATCAAATTGTTAGCTTTGGCATCGATACAAATTTCACAGGCATCAGCTCAGCAGGAGGATTTTGGGCGGAATCTTTGTTCAGCGATGCCTGGATCGCATTGCCAATGGGACAGAGAATTGGTCGTCAAGGCAAACTCGGGATTGATGCTCGTCGCCGACCCGATTGCAATGCTCCGACACCCCGCTGGTGCCGGATCGAGGTCTGTGACAGCGGGGGCATGTAAATAGAACATGGAACATACAGTGCAGAAGGAGGCCATTCGGCCCATCGAATCTGCACCGACCCACTTAAGCCCTCACTTCCACCCTACCCCCGGAATCCAATAACCCCTCCTAACCTTTTTGGCCTCTAAGGGCAATTTATCATGTCCAATCCACTTAACCTGCACATCTTTGGACTGTGGGAGGAAACCGGACGCACCCGGAGGAAACCCACGCAGACACGGGGAGAACGTGCAGACTCTGCACAGACAGGGACCCAGCGGAGAATCGAACCTGGAACCCTGGCACTCTGAAGCCACAGTGCTATCCACTTGTGCTACCGTGCTGCCCGACCTATAATAATGACCTATTTACATCGATTTGCTCTGGCCCTCATTGATTCGCTGTTCCCTGCGGCCGGGAATCACGTGGGCGTGGATCACTTGTGGTCTCTACCAGCGTGACCCTGGCTTGCTGGATCCCAGAGAGGATGAAGGGGGACTATGAATGCCTTGCAGCTAATGGATCTGTCGGGTCCAGACATAGGTCACCGCTTCTCTCCTTCCAGGAATGGACACGTGGAGCTTCAAGGTAAGTATTGCATCTGTAATACCTCTCACTGTCCCTGTCTGGACATTCTCCAGCATCCAGACAGGGGGTCTCTTTTCTGGGGTGGGGTCGGTATGTCAGGGTGGGTATCCCTGGGGGGGTATACCTATTGCAGGGGTCCTTGGGGGGGGGGGTCTCCATATTACAGGAGTCCAGGAGGAGGTCCCCCTAATAGAGGTCCGTGGGGGTCCTCCCCAGGCGCCCCTGGGGAATAGTCAGCCATTGCTGTACTTGGGGATGGGGGGGGGCAGCCGGGTAATTGTGGTGTGGCGGGCCGCTGTGTGGTGAGGGGGGGTTTCGAGGCTGATTTGCTGTGTGGGGGGCCGGGGTGGCCGGCCGTGAGATCTGGCTATGAGGCCACCCGCTCAACATGGCGGCCTGATAGCAGGATTACCTGGGAATCCCTCGTATTCCACGGCATGCATAAATTTGGATGACATGGAAAACTGAATTGCTTACCGGTGTGCGCTCCCGGGGGATCGTAAACCGGTTACAATTCACCTCCGGCGGGAGAACATAGTCTCCCAGAGAATCAAGCACTCTGTGTCAGCTGTCAGTGATCAATAGTATACATTACTATAATACATATATTATAATATATTTCACTCAGAAAGAGCACAAGAGGTGCGGGAGTTCACAAAGAGCGCGGGACAAACCGGGAATTAACAAAGAGAGCGAGAGGAGCCGGGAGTTCACAAAGAGAGCGAGAGGAGTTCGGAGTTCATAAAGAGAGCGAGGGGAGCTGGGAGTTCATAAAGAGAGTGAGAGGACCCAGGAGTTCATAAAGAGAGCGAGGGGAGCCAGGAGAACATAAAAAGGTCGAGAGGACCCAGGAGTTCATAAAGAGCATGACAGGAGCCAGGAGATCATAAAAAGAGCGAGAGGAGCCAGGAGATCATAAAGAGCGCGAGAGGAGCTAGGAGTTCATAAAGAGCGGGAGGGGAGCCGGGAGTTCAGAAAGAGCACGAGAGGAGCCGGGAGTTCATAAAGAGAGCAGCTGATTGGCGAGTAAGTCATAATGGGTATTTATTAAAGTATATTGAATTGTAAGTCGTTGTTTCAACAACGGTAGGAATTAGTTGATTTAAAAAATATATATAAAAGTCTTGTAAAGTTTTAAATTTAAAGGATTTAGTCATGGCAGGAGAGCTCAAAGCCTTGGTATGCTCCTCCTGCTCTATGTGGGTAGCTGGGCACATTTCCAGTCTCCGGAACCAGCATGTGTGCAGGAAGTATGTCCAGCTGCAGGTCCTGGAAGCTCAGGTTTAAGGGCTGGAACCATGGCCAGGGACACTGTGGAGCATCTGCAAGTCTGAGAGCATCATGGATAGTACATTTAGAGAGATGGTCACACCGCAGCTGAAGGGACTTGAGGAACAAAGAGAATGGGTGACCACGAGGCAGCCCAAGAGAAACAGACAGGAAGTTCAGCAGTTCCCTGGGGTCCCGCTTGCAAATTGGTATTCCATTTTGGAGGCTGGTGAGGGCACTGGTTCTTCCAGAGAGTGCAGACAGAGCCAAGCTTCTGGCACCACAAGCAGCCTGTCTGCACAGGATAGGGAGAAGAGAGGAAAGCAATAGTAATAGGGGATTCTATAGTCAGGGGGAACAAATAGGCACCACTATGACCATCAACGTGACTCCAGGATGATGTGTTGCCTCCCTGGCGCCAGGGTCTGGGATGTCACTGAGTGGCTGCAGGGCATCCTGAAGGGGCAGGGTGATAAGGCAAAGGTCATGGCGCATGGTGGTACTAATGGCATAGGTAGAAAGAGGGATGAGGTCTTGCATCAATATTTCAGGGAGCTAGGCAGTAGCCAAAAAGCAGGACCTCTCTGGTTGTAATCTCTGGATTACTCCCAGTGCCACATGCTAGCGAGTACAGAAATAGGAGAATTGCGCAGATGAATGCATGGCTTAAGAGTTGGTGCAGGAGGGAGGGATTGAGATTCCTGGATCACTGGGACCATTTCTGGGGAAGGTGAGACATGGACCAGAGTGCGATGGTCTACATCTGACCCAGAGTGGGACTAACATCCTTGCCGGCGGGCAAGTGCTGTCGGGAGGAGTTTAAACTAATTCAGTCGGGGGAGAGGACACAGACTGCGAACAGAATAGGGATACAGCAGAAGACAGAAAAAGCAATCAAGTCAGAGGGAATATAGTGTTTGTAAGTTTCAAGGGAGCAAAGCAAGGCTGGATGGCCTCTATTTTAATGCCCGGAGTATTACAGGTAAACCGGATGAGTTAAGGGCGAGGATTGACACATGGAATTGTGATTTAGTAGCTACTATGGAAATATAGTTGAGGGAGGGGCAGGATTGGCAGCTCAACACCCCAAGATACAGAATCTTCAGGCAAGACAGAAGAGGGGGTAAAAGAGAAGTAGGCATTGCATTAATAGTTAAGGCGTTAGTTACTGTAGGAAGGAGAGATGATATCTTGGAGGGGGCAGCAGATGAAGCTTTGTGAGTTGAGTTTAGGAATAAAAATGAGACAACCAGATTGCTAGGTGTTTATTATAGATCCCCAGATAGTCAGTGGGAAATTGACGTGCAAATATGTGCGCAAATCATAGGGGTGTGTAAACATAATAACAATAGGGCATTTATATTAGGTGATTTCAACTTTCCCAACTTTAATTGGGCTAGCCATAGTGTTAAGGGCTGAGATGGAGTGGAGTTCTATCCCTGATCAAACCTTGCCTCTCCAAGTGGAGACAGATTCTCTCCTTCAGAATTTTATCTAATAGTTTCCCGACCACTGATGTGAGACTCACTGCTCTGTAGTTCCCTGGCTTTGTCAGAGGAAGGTCATGCCTAACAAATTTGATTGAATTTTTTGAGGAGGTAACCTGGTGTGTAGATGGGGATAGTGCAGTTGACATAGTTTGTATGGATTACATCAAAGCCTTTGACAAGTTTCCACATGGGAGACTTATAAAGAAGGCAAATGCACATGGGGTTCAGTGTAATTTGCTAAGGTGGATTCAAAATTGGTTTTGTTGGAGGAGACAGAGAGTGATGACCACCAGCTGCTTTAGTGGCTGGAAGACAGTGTCCTGTGGCATACCTCAAGGATCTGTGCAGAATCCCTTATTGTTTGTCATTTATATAAACAATATAGATGACTATGGAGGGGGTAGGATCAATAAGTTTTTAGATGACACATAGATTGGCCGGGTAATGAACAGTGAGGTTGAATGTCTTGGGTTACAGGAAGATACGGACGGGATTGTCAAATGGGCAGATAAGTGGCAGATGGAATGTAACCCTGAAAAGTGTGAGGTGATACACTTTGGAAGAAGTAGTTTGACACAAAAGTATTCAATGAATGGCATGATACTGGGAAGTTCCGAGGAACAAGGGGACCTTGGCGTGTTTATCCTTAGATCTCTGAAGGTGGGAGGGCAGGTTAATAGGGTGGTGATAAATGCACATGGGACACTTGACTTTATCAATCGAGGCAAAGATTACAAAAGCAGGGAGGTCATGTTGGAGTTGTATAGACCTTTGGTGAGGCCACAGCTGGAGCACTGTGTTCAATTCCGGTCGCCACATTATAGGAAGGATGTGATTACAGTGGAGAGGGTGCAGAAGAGATTCAACAGGATGTTGCCTGGGATGGAACATTTACATTATGAAGAGAGGTTGGGGAGGCTTGGGCTGTTTTTGCTGGACTGAGAAGACTGAGGGGTGACCTGATCGAGGTGTACAGATTATGAGGGCATGGACAGGGTGGATAGGGAGCAGCTGTTCCCCTTAGTTGAAGAGTCAGTTACGCGGGGACACAAGTTCAAGGTGAAGGGCAGAAGGTTTTGGGGGATGTGAGGAAAAGCTTTTTTACCCAGAGGGTGGTGACGGTCTGAAATGCACCGCCTGGGAGGGTGGGAGATGCGGATTGCCTCACATCCTTTAAAAAGTACCTGGTTGAGCACTTGGCACGTCATAATATTCAAGGCTATGGGCCAAGTGCTGGCAAATAGGATTAGGTAGGCAGGTCAGGTGTTTTCCATGTATCGATGCAGACTTGATGGGCCGAAGGGCCTCTTTTGCACTCTATATTTCTGTGACTCTGCCGAAATGCTAATGCTCTGCAATATCCAGAAAGAATAGATTCACAATATCTGATTATAAAATGGCATCAATATGAATACAATATTCCATAATCCAAATATTGCAATAATCAATACAAACCGTGACATACAGCTATTTTGTGTACATTCTCCTTTTGGTCAAAAACTCACTGATAATCCTTCCAGAATCTGGAGGTTAGTGTTCTCCTGATGCATGTATTACTATATGTTCAAATGGAGCTGGACTATTCATCTGATGCGTAAAACATCCATGTCCGGTGACTACCAGGGCATATGAAAAGGATATTTCTATGAAACAAAAGCACAAAGAAAGCACCAATGGTACTAACTGCACAAAAAAAAACACCCACACAAGTTCCCACACAGAAAACAGACACATATACCCACACAGGAAACACTAACTAATATCCACACAGGAAACATCGACACAAATAGCAACACAAAACGCATAAATACTAATACACACACCAAAAACACCAACACTGATTCCCACACAGAAAACATAAACACTAATTCCTACACAGGAAATACATACAGTAATGCACACACAGAGAATAGAGGACACTAATACCCAGACGGAAAACACACACACTAATACTCACAAAGAAAACAGAGACTCTAATAACCACACGGAAATCACGCACAGGAATACCAACACACGAAACACAGACACTAATTGCAACGCAGAAAACACACACACTGGTACACACACACAAAACATGCATGCAATACCCACACAGAAAACACTCCACTAATTTCCACACAGAAAGCGCACACACTAATATCCACACAGAAAGCATACACACTAATATCCACACAGAAAGCATACACACTAATATCCACACATAAAGCATACACACTAATACCCACACAGAAAGCACACACACTAATATCCACACAGAAATCACCCACATAAAAAACACAGACACAAATAACAGTACAGAAAGCACTCTCAATAATATCCACATACAACACACCCTCACAGAAAGCACAGACACCAATACCAACACAGAAAACACAGTCGTCAATACCAACACACGAAACACAGACACTAATACTCACATAGAAAACACAAACACTAATACCCACACAGAAAACACGCTGCTGCTACCCATACAGAAAATGTCCACACTAATATCCACACAGAAAACACATATGCAAATAACAATACAGAAAACACCCTCAATAATACCCGCACAGAAAACACTGACACTAATACCCACAGGGAAAACACAGGACTAATACCCACAGGGAAAACACAGGTCTAAGAGAAAACACCAACACTAATATTCACACAGAAAGCTTGCACATTAGTATCCACACAGAAACCACCCAGACTAATACCCACACGGAAAACACAAATGCAAATAACAATACAGAAAACACCCTGAAAAATACCCACATAGAAAACACCCTCATAGAAAACACAGACACTAATACCAACACAGAAAACACAGACACTAAGACCCAAACAGAAAACACAAGACACTAATACCCACACAGAAAACATGGATACTAAGTTCCATACAGGAAACACAGACACTCAGCCCATGTACACAATACAGACAGTAATACTCACACAGACAATGTGGATACAAAGTTCCATGCAGGAAACACAGACACTCATCCCTAATGCAGAGTCACTAATACCCACACAGAATACAGAGACACAATTACACAGAGAGACAACACAGAATCTAATACCCAAAAAGTAAGCACAGAAAATAATACACACATAGAAAACACAGACACTAATACCCACACAGGAAACACAGACAGTAATACTCACACAGGACACACTGACACTAATACACAGACAGAATGCAGAGACACTAATACCCACACAGAATACAGAGACACAATTACACAGAGAGACAACACAGAATCTAATACCCAAAAGGTAAACACAGACAATAATACACACATAGAAAACACAGACACTAACACGCACACAGGAAATACAGAAATCAATTAACACATAGAATCCAGAGACACTAATACCTGTACAGAAAACACAGAACTAAGACACACACAGGAAATACCCATACTAATACCAACACAGGAAATATCCACACTAATACCAACACAAGAAGCATCAACACAAATACTAACACATGAAATGCCTACGTTAATACCAACACAGAAAATGCCCACACTAATACCATCACAGGAAATACTCACACTAACACTGATAGAGTAAATACCCACGCTAATACCAGCATTGTAAATATCCACACTAACACAGTAAATACTCACAATAATACCCAAACCGTAAATACCCACACTAATACCCACACCGTAAATACCTACACTAATACCAACACAGAAAATACCCACACTAATACCAACACAGGAAATACCCACACTAATACCAACACAGGAAATACCCACACTAATACCAACACAGAAAATACCCACACTAATAACAACACAGGAAATACCCACACTAATACCAACACAGGAAATACCCACACTAATACCAACACAGGAAATACCCACACTAATACCAACACAGGGAATATCCACACTAATACCAACACAGTAAATACCCACACTAAAACCAACACAGGAAATACCCACATTAATACTAATACACAGAATATACACGCTAATACCAACACAGGAAATACCCACACTAATACCAACACAGGGAGTATCCACACTAATACCAAAACAGGAAATATCCAGACTAATATCTGCACAGTAAATAACCACACTAATACCGACACAGGAAATACCCACACTATTAGCTGCACAGTAAATACACACACTGACACCAACTCAGGAAATACCCGCACTAATAGCTGCATAATAAAAACACACACTAATATCTGCACAAGAAATATCCACACTAATACCGACACAGTAAATACCCACACTAATACCCACAGAGTAAATACCCACACTAATACCAACACAGGAAATACCAACACTAATACCAACACAGGAAATACCCACACTAATACCCACAGAGTAAATACCCACACTAATACCAACACAGTAAATACCCACACTAATACCAACACAGGAAATACCCACACTAATACCGACACAGTAAATACCCGCACTAATACCGACACAGTAAATACCCACACTAATACCCACACAGTAAATACGCACTCTACTAATAGCTGCACAGTAAATACCCACACCAATACTGACATAGTAAATACCCACACTAATACCGGCACAGTAAATACCCACACTAATACCGACACAGTAAATACCCACACTAATACCCACACGGTAAATATGCACTCTACTAATAGCTGCACAGTAAATACCCACACCAATACTGACACAGTAAATACCCACACTAATACCGACACAGTAAATACCCACACTAATACTGACACTGTAAATACCCACACTTAATACCCACACAGTAAATATCCACACTAATACCCACACAGTAAATACCCACACTAATACTGACACAGTAAATACCCACACTAATGCCCACACAGTAAATACCCATACAGTAAATACCCACACTAATACTGACACTGTAAATACCCACACTAATACCCACACTGATACCCACAGTAAATACCCACACAGTAAATACCCACACAGTAAATAACCACACTAATACCGACTCTGTAAATACCCACACTAATACCCACACAGTAAATACGCACACTAATAACGACACTGTAAATACCCACACTAATACCCACACAGTAAATACACACACTAATACCCACACAGTAAATACCCACACTAATATATGCACAGTAAATACCCACACTTAATACTGACACAGTAAATACCCACACTAATACCCACACAGTAAATACGCACTCTACTAATAGCTGCAGAGTAAATACCCACACCAATACAGTAAATACCACACTAATACCCACGCAGTAAATACCCACACTTAATACCCACACAGTAAATACCCACACTAATACCCACACAGTAAATACCCACACTAATACCCACACAGTAAATACCCACACTGATACCCACACAGTAAATACCCACACTAATACCCACACAGTAAATACCCACACTGATACCCACACAGTAAATACCCACACTAATACCCACACAGTAGATACCCACACTAATACCCAGACAGTAAATACCCACACTAATACGGACACTGTAAATACCCACACTAATACCGACACTGTAAATACCCACACTAATACCGACACTGTAAATACCCACACTGACACCCACACAGGAAATACCCACACTAACAGCAACATGGGAAATACCCACCCTACTATCTGCACAGGAAATGCCCACACTAATTGTCACACAGGAAATACTCACAGGACTACCCGCACAGGAAATACCAACACTCAATACAACACAAGAAATACCCACATAGAAAACACATACACTAATACCCACAGAGGAAGCACACCAACAGCAAGAACCTATATATAGAGAAACTACCTGCACCAAGACCACTTAGGCAGTACCCATATAAGTACGTAAAACTGCACCCATGTCAGTACCCACACTTATTCCCTTGCATGCTGTATCACACTGCCTCTATTCAATCTAGGCAGAATGCCTTTAATTCCATAAATACGATAAACATGTTTATGCGAGAACACCCCATTTGGTATTTTGCATGGTTAGCATTTTTCATTTATTGACAAAATATCATTAACCAACCCCCACCTCCTGCCAGAAACACTAAAGTAATTTAGTGCCTAATCACCATATATGACAAGGTTAGTATTTTAAAAAATATTGACAGAATGCCATTAACCATCTAAAGCAGAATTATTGTTAGTCGCTGTAAAATGCTCTGCAAGATTTTGTAATCACTCGCTCCCTGTTTTCCTTTACAGTTGCAAAATTAAAAGAACCAAGGCAGTTTGAGACTACGTTTCAAGATCCTCTTTTGCAGATTCTCACAGTTTTATGCTCCTCGCACCAGTCTAATTTGTTTAATTTATAAGAGCAAGCCACGTTTCCTGCATGAAAATTTGTACTTTGGATCAATTCCCTGCACCATCATTCCATATGGCAGCAAGGCTTGATCCGAACAGCAGCATTCGAGATCTGCATTCATCTGATGAGTTAGGACAGCACAATGCATTAACTTGCAAGATGTAACATATCAATGTTGCAGCAATAAAGTGAAATATGAAATAAATTTGTTTTACAATTTTGAACTGTGGCTTTTAAAAATAGCAGCACAAATTGAACAAGGTAAAGTGCAAAGGATTGTCATGTGCGGTTGTGGCTGATTCTTCATTCATTCCAATCGAGACAGTTTAATTGCATAACTCACTGAATTGCAGATCAGAGCCAATGTCTTACTGTTTATGCCAATAATAGTTTTGTTAATTATTTTATTCCCAAATAGCTGCGTCTTAGTCCCAGGCCTTGCAGCAATATGCAAAATTATACCAATATAAACGTATTATAGATTTAAGGAAGCTTTGACTACATTGATTAAACCAACCCTCCCATTAAATGCGCAGGAATACATGAAAATGCATATTTTCTACTTTTCTTGATTTTAATAAAGGTTTTATTAAACATTATGCTCTTACAACTCATTTGGAAAATAAATTCTTCAATGACAATTTTCTTTCAACTCAATTATCTTTGTAGCTTAGCATTGCATCACTGAGTCCACCTTAACATTGCAGTTTTATACCTTGGATATACCTTATGTATTCCCTGGACTGCTCTGATTTGCTTTTTCAAACCAGGCTGGCATTCTAGCAGTTTGAGTTTCTTCTAATTCTTTCATGGCATGTGGGTGTCAGTGGCAATGCCAGCACATTGCCCATCACTAATTGCCTTGAGAAAGTGGTGATGAGCCAGCCTCGTAAGCTGCTGCAGTCCATCTGGTATCTGTTGCAGTTTGGAACAACTGAATCGCTTGCTGAGCCCATTTGAGAGCATATTACTGGGTGTTTGGAGTCACATGTGGGCTAGACCAGATAAGGATGGCAAAATGTCCTTCCCCATAGGACATCAGTGAACCAGATGGGTTTTTTACGACAATTGATGATCATTCTCTGGTCATTATTAATGAGACTACGGGCTGGATATTGGCTACCAAGGTAGACAGCATGTAAAAAACGTGCCAAATTGTGACATTTCTGCACTGGAATTGGGGAAAGAGGTGCAGGTGCAGGATGAGGTTGGGCTGATGAACTGTGGAAGCAAGGTTTATGAGCACACAGCTAGTGGCAGGGGTATGCTGAGGCAGATTGGTTAGAAGGCCTGCCTCAATTCATTGGTCCAAGTTGTTTCAGAAGATTTTAACCCTCAAGGCTTCAATCCTCACACCACCTCACCGTCACTCACACCATGGCCTTTCATACCCCCCGATAAAACTCAATGTCACCTCATGTCCTCAGCCAAACCCATGGCCTCCTCCCATACCTCAGTAGAAAGTCACCCCCATCCATCTCCATGATCCTTCATACTCCTCATGCCAACACAATGGAAATCACCCATGGGCAGACCTCAGGAGCTATGTGGAAATGGATAAAAATCGAGTGCAGCTCACTGTTCAGAGTTGATAGCGAAATTTTTCCCAATCATGATAGCATCACCTTTTAAATCTCATCTGATGGTTGATTTCTTCGAAAAACAAACTTCTGTTCATTCTCCTAATCCTTTAATAGCCTCTATAAACTGTCGATCAAATTGTGAACTCAAAATTCCTTGTTGGGATAACTGTACCTCTTCAAAGTCAACCAAGCATTCACAATGAATGACGCTTCGGGAAATCTTGACAAAGAACTCTATTGAAACGGCTCAGATGAATACGACCATGTGGTCTATCAATCAGAGCAGCCCAGCAGAATTTGTTCTGTATAATCACAGACAGCTATGGCCAGTTTTCTTTTGCAATTTAAAAAGCAAGGGATTTAAATAAATTCTCAGGTCATGGCAGCTGCAGAGATCTCATCCGTCCTACAAAAATGTCATCTACTCCATCAATTTGCAACTCCCACACTATAGGTAAGGCCCTTGGTTCAGGCAAAATGTGGTCTCTTTGGGCTCAGCACTCAGTTCAATTGGCTCTGCTACATTTAGGTTTCTATCCTGTGTGGTTCACGCCTTGCTCCCTTTCTGATACTGTTGATAATGGGATCCAATTGAAATTGGGGTAGGACGTCCACATCTGGGTCGACCAATGATTTTTAAAGGTTCGCAGTGACTTCTCTGCAAAAATCCAGCTTTAGCTTTCAATTCCAGATTTGTGGGAGTTATTGCCTAGCATCCCAGTCAGACCGTGATGCCTGGACACTGTGCCTGAGCACTGCCGGAAGCAGGTCCAGTGGATAACAGATGGCATGCATGTTGCCTTGCGCTCACCAGGCTGTCAGGGAGTGCCTTACATCAACGGGAAGGGGTTCCACTCCCTGAACGACCAACTCGTGTGCAACCACCACATGAAGATCATGCACGTGTGCGCAAGCTTCACAGGGGGTGCGCACGACAGCTACATCCTCGGGCAGTCGGACATCTCCAGCCTCTTCGAGGACTACCCTAGCATGGCCAGTGGGATCTTTGGGAATAAGGGGTACCTGAATTTGGGCAGCACGGTAGCACAAGTGATTCGCACTGTGGCTTCACAGCGCCAGGGTCCCAGGTTCGATTCCCTGCTGGGTCACTGTCTGTGCCGAGTCTGCGCGTTCTCCCCGTGTCTGCGTGGGTTTCCTCCGGGTGCTCCGGTTTTCTCCCACAGTCCAAAGACGTGCAGATTAGGTGGTTTGGCCATGATAAATTGCCCTCAGTGACCAAAAAATAAAGGTGAGGAGGGGTTATTGGGTTACAGGGAGAGGGTGAAAGTGAGGGCTTAAGTGGGTCCGTGCAGACTCGATGGGCCGAATGGCCTCCTTCTGCACTGTATGTTCTATGCCTATGTCTATGTTGAAGTCCTGTCTAATGAAGCCGGTGCAGAGGCTGGAGATTGATGCGGAGGCCCGATACAATGAGGCCCATGAGGCCAGCTGGTCTGTCATTGAGCAGTGAATTGGTCTCCTCAAAATGCCTTGATAGGGATGGGGAGTTTGGGAGTGAAGGGGACTATGGGGGGGGGAAGGGGAGTATGCGGGGAAAGGGAATATGGAGGGGATGGAAAGTATGGGGGGGATGGGCAGTTTGGGGGTGAAGGGGAGTATGGGAGGGAAGGGGAATTTGGAGGGATGGGGAGTATGGAGGGGGCGGGACGTATGGCGGGGTTTGGGAGATTTTTAAAAAAAGTTAGTGTACCCAATTAATTGTTTTCAATTAAGGGGCAATTTAGCATGGCGAATCCACCTACCCTGCACATCTTTTGGGTTGTGGGGGCGAAACCCACGCAAACACGGGGAGAATGTGCAAACTCCACACGGACAGTGACCCAGAGCTGGGATCGAACCTGGGACCTCGGCGCCGTGAGACAGCAGGGCTAACCCATTGTGCCACCGTGCTGTCCTGGGATGGGGAGTTTGAGGGGGTGGGGAATTCGGAAGAATGGGGAGTTCGGAGAGGTTGGTGAGTTGGGTGGAGAGGTGGGGAGTTGGGGGGGTGGTGGCATGGACAGAACTGTTGGACATGGGTGGGCCAGGGCACAAAATGGTGCTGGGCAGGAGCGGTGCCAGAGGGCCGGTTCCAACCCACCCGTATGGGCCGGTGGAGGTCGTGGATCTTCTTACGGTCCTGGGTGCCGGTCCTCCTGGTGGCGCTCCCCGAACTGACAGCCGCTGCCACTTCCTTGCCGGCAGCACTGGCTGCCCTATGGCGGACCCTCCGAGACCCTTGGGGGAACAGGGCATCCCATTTGATTTCGACCTCATCCAGCAGTCTGATCAGTTTGGCATCCCCGAATCGTGGGGCTGGTCTCCTCGGCCACATGGCTGTGAGCTGTGTGGGGTTGGCATGCGGTTTAAGTGCTGCTCTCCCTTGTTAGTGGGGGACTGGCAAGCGCGGTCCTGGCGAATCTGCGCAGACATATTTAAATGAGATGTGCTGCTCATTTAAATATGCTAATATAGATCTCGCCCAGCAAGAACAAGATCCAAATCGCGATGTCCCATGGGGTTAGGTTAAATCTCTCTGGTCAGTCATTTGCGGCGTGAAGCCTGTGGGACCTCATTAAGTGAACCAATGCACATTTTATAGCGGTGAAGGCCTTGCCAGGCTGAGCTCGGGAAGTTCGCAGCTGTTCCCGCGCTCTACCACGCTTAGAAAACGTTTCCATTAAATTGTGCCCTAAGTGTGGTTAGAAAGTGGTGGGAACTAGCTGACAGAGCCGGGGAGAAACACCCATCCAAACCCGCTGGAAGTGACATCCTGAAACCTTTCCGTTAAATCGCGCCCGTAGTCATTATTCTGGGCCTTTGGGAGTTTCTCCCCTGTCAAGCCCACACTTGGAAATGTTTTCTTCCCTGGGGATGTGAACTTGCCGGCCAGGTCAGCTCCTCAGAGTCTGGGCCGCCATTTTGAAAGGGTGCTCCCATCTCAAAGTGAGCTCGAGGGTCCCCCACACCTTCCACCTGTGGGCAATGTCACCCGCCGCACACATGGGCATTACCGCATACCACCTCGAAGTGAGGACACCCTATTATGGGGTGACTGAGTGCCCCCCTTTTCAGGTCTCCCCACACCCTTCTTTTCAGGCCCCCTTTTCAGGACCCCAATCATTAACCCCTCCCCCCAACTTTTATGAGGTCCCTTCATACCCACCCTTCACTCCCGTACCCTTCAAAACCCACCTGATACCCCCTTTCATGGGCAAGTCCCCCCTCAGGACCCAATGCTTGGCCGTGCCATTCTGGTCTTGGGCACCCCAGCACTGTCACCCTAGCACTGCCCCTGCCAGCCTGGCAGTGCCACCTGTGCACCCTGGAAGTGTCAGGGTAGCATTGCAAAGGTGTCAGGCTGCCAGTGCCAAGGTGCCAGAGGGAGAGCCAGGGGCCACCTTACTCTGTCCCTGACCACCTGGGGGTCTCCAATATCCCGGGAAACCCCCCAGGTGCCATTACGCCTGGTCATGTATGTGCGGACCAGTTCTAAATGGCGCCTGGTCGACGCCTTGCTAAGGAGGCCATCAGTTCCCGGAAGGCAGGAGAATCTGGCGCAGACATATTCAAATGAGATGCACGGCTCATTTAAATATGCTGAACTGGATCTCGCCCAGCAAGGAGAAGATCCAAATCGCGACATCCCACAGAGTTCGGTTAAATCTCACAGGACATCTTGATCACTGCATGTGGTAGTGAGTTGCATATTCTCACCATTGCCTGAGTATCTTGGAGTGATCTTGGGTAATTCATTCTCACGACAAAGTATTTTGAGTTAATCCTAGAATTCCTCATTGATTTTATTAATGTCCATTTCATTTTTATAGCCACTAGTTTTGGACTCTCCCACTTACTTATTAAATCCCCTTGTAAGACATCTATCACGTGACTAAAAGTCCCAGCCTCTTCAGTCTTCCCTTCGCTCGCAATTCTGATGTTATCCTTCCATTTTCCGCGCTTTCCAAAGCTTGTGCGTAAATTTGTAATATGGAGACCTTGCCAGCACTCTAACTGTAGTTGCTTTACAACTAAGGCCAATGTCAAACCAACTCTTCAAACTTGAAAAAAGGTTGTTCTCTGCACTTTGATGTGTGTTTTAGCAGATCACTGTTCATTATTTATAAGATTTGTCAGTACATAAAAATAAAACTTATTTTAAGAACATAAAAATAGGAGAAGGTCATAAGGCCCCTTGAGCCTGCATCCGACCCTGCCAATTCTGACAGGCCCGTTGCCATTTTACCTTCAATTGAGCACTTGAGAGGTTGGGGGGGTTGGAAATGATCTCAGTGTCAGAAGGTTAGCAGGTGTGGAAGGGAAAGATAGAGTTCACACGCCCCTGAGGGGAAGGAGCCACCAGTCTGAAAGGGCCTTCTGAATGATGCAATGCCAACCACCCCCCCCCCCCCCCCCCCCCCTCTTCCCACCTCAGGTCGAGGGTCACAACTTTTTCAGCTTTCCACCCTCAGTCATTGAGTGGCCGCTAACCTAGAAAATTGATGTTGGGCAGGAAAAGGCCACTTAAGGGCCTTAATTGAGGCATGGGCGAGCTTCTGGTCTGAGGCCCTGCTACCCCACTATAAAATCCCGCCTAGGTTGGGGCAGGCGGTATTCAGAGAGAATCCTGTTCATGCAATTTTACGCTCGCCCACCCCAGCACCACCGCAGGTCCTGCTTCCTCCATAGTGAATTTACTTTTTGTGGTGAGTCATTGCTATTTTACACCAGTTATTGCCCTATAAAATACACAGGGCTGTGAAATTCAATTTTCAAGAGCTCGTTGGATTATCGGAATTCTTTCAGATATCAGCCGATCTCTCACATCTGATTGTTTTAGGTCACACCATGTTGAAACATTTCCATTAAAGGATTTAGTTTTCGATAAAATATTCAAACATAAAATATTCAAAAAGTATGCAATGCAACTGATGTGTAACGGTAAATTTCAAGGCTTCCATCAGAATACCTAAGTTTCCCCAATATCTACACTCGAGCATGTATTCCTCACCACATTCCAACCCTCTCAATGATCCAAGATCTTCACAGAAGCAATCTGCACCTGGAAAGTGCAAGGAAGAAACTCTTGTTCTGTTTGCATATGGACTCTTAGGACTCGCAAGGTGGTTGGAGAGGCCTTCATTCAAAGCACTGGCACTGGAAAGGGGTGGGTTTTGGGGGGGGGGGGGGCGGGGGGAACACAGAGCTATTTCGTTGCTGACCACTCTCCCCCCCCCTCTCCCATTTCTTCTAATCTGCCCTAACTCCCCTGTCTCTGGCAGCGGTGATGGCACAGACAGCTGCCAGCCTCTAATTGGCTAAGCTAACCGACCCTCCAAATAAAAGTGGAGGATGTGACCAGAGGAACTTCTTTAACATCACCTATAAGACGGATTCATCTCTGCATACCTATCTCACTGTGTGAAGTCAACACCACCGGAAAAGGTGAACTATACAGCATTGATTTTCAATCCACTGACCTCCGGGAACGAATTCTTCATTGGAGTTTGATTTAGGACTCTGGAACCCATGTGAAACAATATTCCTTTCTCTGTGGTCTCTGCATTCTAAATCTTCCTTGTTTCCATCCGTGTTCTACTGTATGATCACAAAGGATCTTCCATCCCACATTTTGAGCGTATGCAAATAAAGTAATCCTTTAAGTTCATCCTGTTTCATGTTTGCTGTAGAGTTAATGCTCAAAATTGGATTGTACCAGAACTGAGGAATTGGGAAATAAGCCACTACTCATCAAGGGGGACATAAATGTAAACATCTTTCTGTTTGTGGATGGGTGGCCAGAGGAGAAGTTTGTGCTACTTAAATTAACCTCACCTCCTGTTCACAACAAGGCCTTGCCTGAAACTCCACATCTCAGCCCCCACTTCTACTCCAGCACTCCATCAATCTGACTGGTTGCTCAGTCAGAAAACAATGTATAACCCCAGAGTCCTGTTTGGCATTAAGCTGAGCTGCATCCGAACCACCACCAAGACTGTCCACTTCCACCTCTGCAATGTTGTCTTTCTCCGCCATTACTTCCTCTCATTGAAACCCTGAACCATGCACTTACTCCCACCAATTTGATTATGCCAATAGTCTACTGACTGACATTCCGAATTCTGCCCTTCTTAAATTAATATCCACCCAAAACTCATTTGCTTGCATCCTATCCTGCACGAAGAATACCTACTTCATTATCCCTGCCAAGCCTACCATCCATTCAAAGCTACCATCTATTCAAAGACGCTTTCATCCTCCCTACTTCTGCAAAAGACTCCAGTCCCAGATTCCAGTTTACACCTGACCTTCTTCACATTCGGACCCACTTTGCATCGTTCGTTCTTGCTCCACTCTCTTTCCTGACCCACATTCTGGAATCCTCTACTGAAATCCTTTCCACATTATGATACACGTTTCTCTCTTTTTTCAAAAAAACTCTTCAACACTAACTCCTTCAATCATACCACATCGGAACTCATGAGCAGCAGGACCGCGTCTTGCTCAACAAGTTTGTCACATCTGCGAAGCACTTCAATATGCTCTTTATTAACATTACCATACAAGTGCAAGGTACCGTTGGTATTGATAGATTTAAAACCACCCATCAAGAATTTGGATTTTCCTACCACTTGCACACTGAAAATACTTAAGAATCATGAATTTTCTACAAATTGCATGTGCTGCAGAAACATCAGACATAAGGGTTTTAGCGTATGCTTGGTGATATTATTATTTGTCTTTCAGTGAGAGTGTATGAAAATCAATCAATGAATGGGCTGTCTGCAATAGAATATTACTACCCACAGGTAGATCTTGTAATAGGCAATTCCTTTCTACAAATACATCACCTTGTCAGAATAGGAAGATAATCGAGCTCAGGCCACCCTTTCACACAAAGATGTAGTCCAAGCTCACGTAGAAATGAGTGATTCACAGGAATTTGCTGGTGTGCGCCGCAGCTCTCAGCCGATTATCAGGAAACACTGACCATGGTAGTAAGTTGCCCTGCAGTTTATCGGTGACCTCAGTTAGGGTGCTTTATGCACTAACACCAGATTGATGCAGCAGTGCAAAAAGGCAATTTTGGTTGGAGCAGAAGTGCTGTAATGAAGTATGCATATTGTGAAATTATGTTTCATAGTAATGAAAATGCTTTCACTTTTAATAACTTATGTACTATTTACCAACTAAACTTTATGCAACTAAGGCCTTGACTCACCGGTTAAGGTACGCATATTCCATGTTATCACCTGGAATTTCTTTGATCGGCTGAGAGGGTTGGAGAGGGATTTTCCGGAATTTTCTATTTTTGTTGCCTCTCTCAGGAGGGATTACAGGGCTCTCGGGTGATGGTGTTGGGGTTTAAGGTGTCCAGACAGAATGCCCCAGGCATGGGGTGGCACAGTGACACAGTGGTTAGCACTGCTGCCTCACAGCTCCAGGGCACCAGGTTCAATTCCGGCCTCAGAGTGTGGAGTGTGCACTTTCTCCCCGAGTCTGCTTGGGTTTCCTCCGGGTGCTCCGGTTTCTTCCCACAGTCCAAAGATGTGCAGGTTAGGTGGATTGGCCATGATAAATTGCCCCTTAGTGTCCAAAAGGTTAGGTGGGGTTACTGGGTTATGGGGATAGGGTGGACACGCGGCCTTAAGCAGGGTACTTCTTCCAACGGCCAGTGCAGACCCGATGGGCCGAATGGCCTCCTTCGGCACTGTAAATTCGATGATTCGATGATTATGAGTGTTAGGCAGGTTTGATGCATCAGCTGGGCTTTTCCTGCCCATCATTTGCAGATGCTCAGAACTTGCAGCCTAAATCTCACAGCTGGTAAACCACTAATGATGGGCTCCGAAGGAGTCAGGCACATGGTTCTCTTAGTGAGGATTGTCAGGCTGAAATATTTTGTAGGTTAAAAACAAAATGCTAATTTGACAATATTTGTCATCTGCTTGCTGGCATCAGTGAAAGAAAAATAGCTGAATATTCCTTTTTCTTGCCATTAGAGCTACAATCATTATTGACCATGCCATTGTTTGCAAACAGATGCTAGATTATAATTTTGGTTGACAATACAGGTGGAATACTGTCAAGGACCAGTGCTGTTCAAAATGAAGTTGTACACATGTTGGCAAATTAGCACTTTGCACAATTATTTTGAATTCCTCCATGTTGTATCTAAAAATGTTCCTTTTCATGAAAATAGTGGACTAAAGAATTTAAGTTAAAGGCGGGGAGCATTTAAATATTAATTTCCAGGCATCAGCTTTTCGAACATATCCAACAGACTGTTACTTAAAGTTAGAACAGGCCTGAAGCATTCAAATAAAAGTCATATATCAATTCCTGATCCATCAGAGGATTAAAGTGTGTCAGCTTGGGACCATGGTGTGAGACACAGATTCATAGAATCACAGAATTTACAGCGCAGAAGGAGGCCATTCGGCCCATCGAGTCTGCACCAGTTCTTGGAAAGAGCACCCTATATAAACCCATACCTCCACCCTATCCCTGTAACCCAGCAACCCTACCTAACCTTTTAAGGGCAATTTATCATGGCCAATCCACCTAACCTGCACATCTTTGGACTGTGGCAGGAAACCGGAGCACCCGGAGGAAACCAGACACGGGGGAACACGCAGACTCCACACAGACAGTGACCCAAGCTAGGAATCAAACCTGGAACCCTGGAGCTGTGAAGCAACAGTGCTTACCACTGTGCTACCCTGCCGCCTGTGTCTGTCCTAAGGCACCAACCTTGGTTCTGTAGTTCCTGGTCAGATGTTTGTCATTCCCATTCTGGAGACCCGAGCAAAATTATTTTACTTTTTCATGGAACGTGGACATCACTGGTGAGGCCAGCAGTTGTTTTTTTTAAATTTTTCATCCTTAATTGCCCTTGAGAAGGTGGTGATGAGCGGCCTTCTTGAACTGCTACAGTCCATGTGTGTTGGTACAGCCACAGTGCTGTTCGGGAGGTAGTTCCAGGATTTTGATTCGGCAACAGTGAAGGAACGACGATAGTGACAAATCAGGATGATGTGTGGCTTGTAGGAGAACTTGCAGGTGATGGTAATCCCATGAATCTGCAGCTGTTGTTCTAGGTGGTAGAAGAGCTTTAGAAGGAACCTTGATGAGTTGCTGCAGTGTATTTTGTACATAGTATATAGAAACCCCCTGCGCATGCCCAGGGATCACGGCAGCAGTTCTGCGCATGCGCCAACTCGCGCCGGCCGGGGGAGGCCCTTCGGCGCCGGTTGCCGCAGCGCCAACGACTCCAGCGCCGGCCTAGCCCCCAAAGGTGCGGAGGATTCTGCACCTTCCGGGCGGTCCGACGCCGGAGTGGTTCACACCACTCCTCGGCGCCGGTACGGCCCACTCCGCCAGATACCGGAGAATCCTGGCCGTGGTGTTGACGTTACAATCAGATCAGCCATGATCTTATTGAAGGATGGAGCAGGCTCAAGGGGCCGAGTGGCCAACTCCTGCTCATAATTTGTATTTTTGTATGTGCTTTGATACCACGTACAGTGAATCGAATTGGCTCAAGGCTGGTATCTTGTGTTGTTGGGCTCTTCAGGAGGAGGTGGAGATGGATCATCCACTTGGCACTTCTGGACAAAGGCTGTTGCAAATGCGTCAGCCTTTTTATTTGCACTGATGTGCTCCGCTCCCCCATCATTGAAGATGGGGATATTTGTGGGGCCTCCTCCTCCAATGAGCTGTTTAATTGCCCACCACCATTCATTAATGGATGTGGCAAAACAAATGACAAATGAGTGCAGTACTGGATGAATTCCATTTCCAGAATGTGGTGTTGAACGGAGATCCATCTGCCATCTTAGGTGACATAGAAGAAGAACAGGGTGGTTCTCAGCAGTATCTTGATCAATATTTATCCCAAAAGCAACATACCTAGAACAGATCATCTAGTTATTGCTGTCTGTAAGCCCGACTGTACATTAACTATCACTTTTCCCACTTGACAACAGTTGCTACGGTTCAAAAGATTGGCTATAAAGTTCTTTTGGATGTCCTGAGTTCATGAAAGGTCCAATACAAATGCAAGTTCTTCCTTTTTGTGCACGGATCAATGTGGTGAACAGGGCATGTGGGCTTTTTTTCTCTCTGTTCTACCCTTTTATATTCATAAGTTTCAAAATCAGAAGGTACAAAGATCCTCAGATAGCATCAGTGGTGCACTTGCCTTGAACATCCTTCCCCACTGGGGTAACAAAGCTGCTTAATCTTTCTACTTACAAAACAAAATCTGCATTGTGCCAACAGCAAAAATGGTCAATTCTAGAATAGCTAAACACCACGCTGGTGGAATTCTTTCCCAATCATAGTCGACAGAAGAACATTCTTCCCAAAAGCACATGATTGATACTGCTGTACATCATAGCGTCAACATTCAGGGAAAGTTGGGAGACAGATTAATGGACAGAATGACTGAGAACCATCAAACACCTCCTTAAACACATTGGGATGTGTATATTTTTAAGAAAGATGTATACCAAAATAGGTAGTACTTCTAAAATACATCAACTATTTTCACTCTGAACAAGTTACTGTTGATAGGACAATATAGATAATATTTAAATGCATAAACTCACGACCACTTATGAAAATTAGAAACCGTATTACCTCATCCATTGATGTGTACAGCGGGAGCAGCAAGAACATGTCCAGAATGCAAATCTTCCCTTAGTATCTCTTATATTCAATGCGCACATTGCAGCTTCTACGTTAGTGCAAGACAAAAATCCTTATCTTGCTCCTTCTTCCCCCAAGTCATTCAGGAGGGAAGGTCGCCAGTACCTATCCCAGAAACCTTCTCTGCCTGAAGGTTGGTCCAACCCACAGTGCCACAACCTACATCATGGGTAGGGCAATGAGGCTGGTCCAGAATCCACCCAAGCTGGAACAGGGATTGAACCCTGTGCTTTTGATACCAGTCCGATCCACATTGACCGCCCACCCAACTGAGCCAACCAGACCCCCAAGCAGTCAGAGTTGCTGTGGCAACATACTCATTATCATGCATGCTGTTGTCTGGATCTATGGAAAGTGATGGTTAGAAGCTCCAATTTTGTTCCATCGCATGGCTGACCAGGAATTTCTCCCACTCTTAGCATCTGCCATTGGTGTATTTTGGAAGGATTTACAAGTTGATATCTGTTTAACTGCACTATGAATGCATCTTCCTTGGCTATCACGTCTTGAGGTCCGCACCACCTCAGAGAACTTTCTAACTGTAGTGAGGTGTAGGAGACCAAAGAAATTCCAATAGACACTTAACATCACACTGGACTGTTTTAAACTAGGGGTTCTGCACATAATCCTTGGTCACAAGTTGAAGGGTTTGACGTGGATTGAGTGCAACATAAAGCACTGTGCATGCCCTTCAGGACTAATTACACTGTGCTTGTGTATTCTTTCTGTGGTGGCTTTTGGGTGAGGTAAACAGTGTGCCCATTTAATCCCTTTCTCTGGTCTGGTATTCCTCTGGCATTGTTATGACAAAGTGAACACTGGCCTTAAAGTCAGTCAATAGCTTTGTACTGGCACCGAGAAACTTCCTCTGGGGAGTTTTTACGGCTGTAATGCCCTTTAATTAATATATAAATTGGAGGCACTAAGGCTTGGTGGTCAACATCACCTCTGGGAGTAAGAGCCAATTGAGAGAAACTTGGTCAGTTATTAAGAACAGCATTAACGTTAATAACACTGACAAAATGAGGAGAAAACACATTATCAGCAGCATTAGCTCCATTTATGCCCTAATGCCATGTGGAACATCTAACACCACATGGTTTCCCTTGGTCTATTTAGTGGGACGCGGGTTTCAATATTCACTGCTCTACCCACAGCTTTAAAACTACAGTGAAGAATATGATGTTATCATCACCAAATGGAAGAAATGTGCGATGGCTAGCGAGAGTCTTTGAAGTTTAATGGTGTTTGCTATAATGGCTGTGTTATGATTACTGTGGTGAGCCATTTATGAAAAACAATAATTTTAAAAAAAGGTACGGCAAGAGAAGCAAATTATATGCTACTAATTTCCATACCTTTTAACCTTGAGATATTCAATTCATTAAAATTTAAATTACTAACATTTATAAACACAACAGAAATGTACAAAATCCAGATAGCGTTTTCAGCGGAAGCACTTAATCCTTTGTTTTACCAGTTTAATAGTGTAAGTTGCTTGCCGACTGCTGCAAGCAGGCTCTGGGGAACCCTCTCCCAGCTCATTACCTGAACACTTAGATTTGTTGAGATGTACAGTGCTATTTTCTCATGGCTGGCCATCAGGTTGGCAAATTGTCCAACTGTCGAGTCTACATCTCCGTGTGAAATGTGCAGTATTCAGCACCAAACCAACAGAATCACTTTGGCATTTTATTGCAGCAAATTTACAGCAAGAAGCTGCGAGGTTCACTGTACTCATTCTAGAGGGCTTTATGCTTTGCTGAAGTGTAAATTTTAAGTATTCTTAGCCTGTGTGTGCCAATTTTGATTGATACAATTAATGTCTGGAAGACGGATGAAGGCATTATGCTGTTATTAAATTGAGCCAAATTTAAAGAAATTGCTATTTCTAATTATATTGGAGAACTTACCCTGCATGTGCTGTGTCAATGCTTCTGACACATATATAAAAAAATGAAGTCATATAATAAAGGCATTTTCTTACTTGGCGAAGGCAGATGCACGGTTAAATATGAACACCCAAATGTTGGGCTGCTGTGCCCTTAGTGAAATAAAGATGGTAACTGGTTATCTGTATTGAATAGCATGAAGTTGCTGTATTTGTGTGGTAGTTAAGTACTGAAATTGCTACAAAAAGTTATTTAATTTCAAATCTCGGTGCCCTGTCAGCAATGTGGTAGTGTTAATTCTTGAAAATTAACTTCTCTGGCATTGAAAATTAACTGTTACAAGTATGAAGTCTCATTCCTTCAACTATTAATTGTTGTTGGAGATTTTAAAATTGTAACATTTCCATTCTCAACATGCAAAGGCAAATCTAACTAATGGCAGCCGCTGTTCGATGACCTACTGTGGAAAAATCTGATCAAAGTTACATTTGTTGAACTCGATTATCAGTCTCGGTAAATATCAACATTATTCGCAGTTCATGTTGCATGTTTATGATTTCATATTTTATCAGTATGGCCTTGCTGATCATGAGTTTGAAAATTGCAAGCTGTCAGAAATTTGGTATGTAAAAGCAGATATGAAATATGCACAAGTCATAATACACAATTTCCTCACAATAGTAATACTATTACTGCGATAGGACAGAATAAGCAGGCAATTAAAGGGAAAATCTTATACTTATTTTTCTCCTTTTTAACCAATGAAGATACAAAGATTCATTTGAAATAAATAACCGGTTCTCGCCTAACCCTTTTTACTGATTATGTCAAACACAAAATTAATCTCTGCTACTTTTCCTTTTAATTGGATTAAATAATTCTGTGCCATACTTATTGTATCAATATTAAAAATAAGTTGAAAAAGATGTGCTTAAATAACACTTTTCAATGCAAAGACATGAATTTGATTTGATTTGGCATTGGTACAAGTTCTGGAGAAACGAGGACCTATTCTGCAAGTATGAACAGGAAGAGGGCTAATGGCTTGGAAAATGCATAAATAGGGAAGCAAAGAGTCATTCAAGGAAGACAGCAAAAGATCTTGCATTTTTACAATGCCTTTCACATGATCAAGACATTCTAAAGTGTTTCACAGCCAATTAGATGCTTTCAAAGTGTTAAAATATGGTCTGCTATAATGTAGGCAAACACAGCAGCCAATTTACACAAAACAAAATCCAACAAACTACAAGGAGATAAAAGATTGTATAATCTGTTTTCAGAGATGTTGTTTGAGGGGATAAGTGTTAACCAGGACACTGGGGAGAACTCTCATGCTCTTCTTTGAATAGTGCCATGGAATCTCTTACATCGACCTGAGGGAGTATGCTCAGTTTAGTTTAATCTCTCATCTGAAAGGCAGCACCTCTGACAATGTAACACTTCCTCAAATAAATAGGGAGACAGACGACATCAACAGTGGATACTTCTTAAAAAGTAGATTGCAAAGGTAGAGAATGAATATGAATTCTTAGTGTCTATTTCAAGCAACCTGGGGATAAGTCAGGCTGTTAGAAACAAATACAAATTGAAAACAAAGGTTTGAGGCACTTATTGGTATTAGTATCATTGAGACTACAGAATAGGTTAGATATATAAACTGCTATTATCTCCAAAGAGACCAATAACTTTATAACTCAAGTTCAAACTTCCTGTTAATAGTTGAAAGATTGACACAACAAAATTTCAGAATTTGAGACCTCTACTCTAACAAAAAGCCAAAACACTTTTCACTAAATTCTACCTTTGTAGGCAATTTATAATTTAAATTACAAAACAACACATTCACCTTTCTTTTACCACAACTAAAAACACACTTCATAAATGTAATATGCATTGTCTTTTAAATAGAAATTCAATTCTCTGGGATCCAGTCCAAGGTGATTCTTAGCTCCTGATGGCTTACATCTGTTCTTTTCTTCTTAAACTGGGAAGTTTTAATCTCAGAACTATATTTTACAATGGAAATTCTTCCACGAGTATAAACTAGGCAAATCTTCCAGCCTATTTAAAAAAAAAAAATTTAAAGTACCCAATTCTTTTTTTTTCCCAATTAAGGGGCAATTTAGCGTGGCCAATCCACCTACCTGCACATTTTTGGGTTGTGGGATGAGAACCACACAGATACTTCCAGCCTCATTTTAACTCATGAATTCAATCGTTTCAATCCATGCTTGACCTCTCACCTATATTCCTATGCGGTGAACCGGAGCATCTTATTCCTAAAGTTGCTCTCCCTCTCCTGGGTCCTGGTAGACTAACATTGGTCCACATGTTTTCAGGATCAATTGTACCCTTCCCCTCCCAATTCCTAAATCATGGAAATGTGATTCATATGGGCCGTGTATCCAGGCCGAAATGCTGATCAGTTATCCTTGAGACCACAACTCTTTCATTACCTTGGAAAGGACAACTTAAAGCACCACTGTATGCAACCCAATATTCTGAACACTTTTCTGCGGCTTTGAAAAGTCAGCCTAGCTATTGTTAGCAATCAGGCTTGCAACTTGTTCCCAGGAAAACAAAGAGGGCTGCCTTTAATCTCAAACAATCAAACCACTCAGGCTAGCTGTCAGATCACATGAATCCTTAATTTTACTTTAAATTAAAGTTAGTCCCAAAACATTAACTTATAAACCTCATAATTGTAACAGATATATGATAAAAAGTAGGTACAATATGAGAATATTAAAGTTAAAAATTCATGGCATAATTGTATGAAACTTTAGTAGGTGCAGTTTTGAGTTCCAGGCTACAGGAAGGATATTGAAGTAATAGTGACCGCGCAGATTCAATAGGTTGCTGTCTGGCATGAAAAATCAACACTGTCTTCATTAAAATAAAGAACATTATAGAATGATTTAGTAGGTGTTTTTGCAATTATGAGGTTTAGGACACTGCAGATACAATTTCCAGTTGTGTGGTTCCGAAGAAGAAGATTAAAAATCTAACTTTAGGATGGAAAGTCAGAGAAGCTTTATAATCCAGAGAGGGATGAGGCTTCAAAAAATATTACACAAGTTAACGATTGAAGCAGCGTTCGTGGCAACCTTTAAGACAAGTTTGATAGGTGGTTGAAGGAGGTGAGGGTAATGAGGGAATATGGAATCATGGCTAGCACACGGGATTAAAGCTTTCAGTCCACAACATGGGCTGGTTGGGCAATGTAGTCGGCCAGCCGCCTCAGCCTCGGACACATGGGCTACTGTGTGCTGAGGTGGCCTGTTTTAAGTGGCCTGCCTTTGTTCCCCCAGATTTCATCACAAATGTTATGCATTAGACTCTCCAGCCCTCCCCTCACACTCCCTCACCGCCCCCCCCCCCCCCACTCTCCACACCCATACACACTAGTTCATGCTAACCCACACTGTCACTTACCCCTAATGGTCCTTCATGTGCTCCACACGCCCCTCATCCCTAAAGTCCCTTATAGCCTCGATGTGACCTTTGTGCCAAATCATTACCCCCACCCATGCCTCCTTAGAACCTTTATGCCAAGTTGCAACTCATGCCACCTTCTGCCCTTACACTCCCGATGCCAACTCATCTAGTATCTACCACATGCAGACTTCAGGAGCCATACTGAGATGAAATAAAATAATGTTCTAAGTATCTATTGTGGAGTTCATTGTATAAAATTCATGAAAGTCGACCCAGTACATTTAAATTCACTCAATGAGGGAATCCCTCACAAAAATAAACATTTGTATTTATAACCCCACATCTAATATCGCTAGTAATTTAATAACCTCATTGAGTTGTCAACCAAACTGTGAACTCAAAATCCTCCCCAATTCCCCACTGTAATAATAGGTTGTGGAAAGCAGCCAACCATTAATGATGCCATAACGATAACACATTATGTCAACAAACAGCTGTTGAATCTGCTGGAACAGCTTTCTTCTACTCAACCACAGGTAGGCAAATTTTAAAAACTGTTTAAAGGTCTACCCACTTGAATAATATGCCAGCTTGACAGCTCTACACCTCATATCAATCCTTCAATGGCATTCACAATTCTCTAAAGATTCAGAATTTCCACACTGTGGGATTATGCTCTTTCTGTGGTGTAACTTTGCTCTATTTGAACTCAGCAATGAGTTCAAATGCCCCTGCTGAGTTCCGGTTTCCCTCATATGTCAGTTATATGAGGGCAGCACGGTAGCATTGTGGTTAGCACAATTGCTTCACAGCTCCAGGGTCCCAGGTTCGATTCCCAGTATGGGTCACTGTCTGTGCGGAGTCTGCACGTTCTCCCCGTGTGTGCGTGGGTTTCCTCCGGGTGCTCCGGTTTCCTCCCATACTCCAAAGATGGGCAGGTTAGGTGGATTGGCCATGCTAAATTGCCCTTAGTGTCCAGAATTGCCCTTAATGTTGGGTGGGGTTACTGGTTATGGGGATAGGGTGGAAGTGTGGACCTTGGGTAGGGTGCTCTTTCCAAGAGCCGGTGCAGACTCGATGGGCCGATTGGCCTCCTTCTGCACTGTAAATTCTATGATTCTATATCCTACACTCTTTCACTGACAGGTGAAAATGGGATCTGTCAGAAATGGGTGTGGGACATCCAGATCTGGGATTGACTGACCATTTTTAAAGGTCCCCAGAGTCTCCAAGGCTCAGTGGAAATCCGCCCCAAAATTATTCCATAAATCGATATAATCCAGAGAATGCTTTCCTCTATTATAAAGAGAAGGGGTTGGAATTTCCAGCCCATCTCACTGGCAGGATGAATGAATGAAATGAAATGAAAATGGCTTATTGTCACAAGTAGGCTTCAATGAAGTTACTGTGAAAAGCCTCTAGTCGCCACATTCCGGCGCCTGTTCGGGGAGGCTGGTAGGGGAATTGAACCATGCTGCTGGCCTGCCTTGGTCTGCTTTAAAAGCCAGCGATTTAGCCCAGTGAGCTAAACCAGCCCCTACGTAATCTTCCAGTCCCACTGGCATGTTCCCCAGAAGTAGGAAAGGAAAGTCACTCAAAACAGAGTAAACATTGGCAGGACTGGAAGATCCCGCCAGTGGGCAATGATGAGTCGCCTCTGCTTCCACAAAACACACTGCAGTAGGTTGGGGGGGGGGGCAGGGGGAGAGAGAGAAATACGATGTTTAAAGCAATTATTCTTCCTGGCAATTAATTAACAGTAAGTAGAGCAAAGGAGACGTGTAGAAATGTTTTCACGTAGCAAGCAGTTAAGATCTGGAATGTGCTGCCCGATAGTGTGGTGGAAGCAGATTCAATCGAGGCATTCAATCGGATATTGGATTATTATCTGAAAAGGTAGAATGTGTTCAGGGAGTGGGCGGGAGAAGGACACTAGATGAATTGCTCATTTGGCGAGCCAGCGTGGACATGACAGACCAAATGGTCACCTTCTGTGCTGTAATAACTCTTTGATTGTGTGAAATTGCTTATTAAATCAGGTCTACTGTGTAAAATATTAGTATTCACTGTATAAAATAAACTGCTTTCCTAATTTTAAAGAATCTCTCTCGGAAACTAAAATGGCACATTACGTTTATAGTTTATAGAATTTACAGTGCAGAAGGAGGCCATTCGGCCCCTCGAGTCTGCACCAGCATTTGGAAAGAACACCCCATCCAAGCCCATACCCCCACCCTATCCCCGTATCCCAGTAACCCCACCCAACCCAACCATTTTGGACACTAAGGGCAATTTAGCATGGACAATCCACCTAATCTGCACATTTTTGGGCTGTGGGAGGAAACTGGAGTACCTGGAGGAAACCCACACAGACACAGGGAGAAAGTGCAAACTCCGCACAGACAGTGACCCAAACTGGGAGTCGAACTTGGGACCCTGAAGCTGTGAAGCAACTGTGCTAACCATTGTGCTACCATGCACCACGGTGGGTGACCTCGTGCTGCAGACGTTGCTGAGGGGTCCAGTGTGGTATAGTTGGCAGAGATTGATGGCCCACGCTCTCTTCACTGTCTAATCGTGGGCTTTACAATAACCAAAGAAGAAAAATGAATATATTGGAACATTGGAAGGAGATGGGGAAACAAAGTTAATCCGGATGCATCGTGAACCGCACCATTACAGAGAGTGTTGCCTGATGTCATTCCTTCAGGTAAAATATAAGTCAGTGACTTAGTGGAACCTAAACCCAAGAATGACAAGGATAAAGGTCCAGATTGCACAGAGTTGGGTCGACTTTAATGACCATTAAAAATTACAGGTGAGATCCAAATATGGAAGTCACCCGCTCCCCCATTTCCAACAGATGCATTTTTTTCTCCCGGGGATGGGGGAAAGTAGTGATTCACACAGACAGGAGCTCTGAACACAGCAGGGCCATTTGAATTTGGTCTGAGCTCAGATAGACCCATCTTTGCAGGTCCAAGAACCTTATCACATAGTGTGGGGGTCATATATTGATGGAGCAGATATAAAAGCTCTTGAGGTGGATAAGGTGTCTTTAAGTGCCATGATTTGAATTTTGTTCTTAAATCCCCTGTTCTTTAAATGTGAAAAAAAAGTACTGAAGTTGTCAGTGAGAGTTAAAAAACCTCTGCTAGAATACATTGATTGACAGTCTGTTTAGTATAGGTGAGAACAAACATTACTATTTATTTGTGTAATATCAACAGAGGTCATTATTGACATTTTCCAAGGGTTATTATTATTTCATTATGAATACTTTGCTGAGTTGCAAAAGCTGCAATTATCTTAACAGGAGGTTCTGAGTTCACAGTCTAATTGGCAGCTTAAAGAGGCTATTGAAGAATTATCTGTCTTTGATGTAGGGTGTGAATAGATGTTCATTTTTATAAAAGATTAACCACTTCAGGAAATATAAAAGCTTTAAATGGGCTTTAAGAATTGGGGATTTTTCACGATCAAGTTTGTATGAGTGAGAGATGTATTAGATTGTCAGAATTTATTTTCATCTCCACATGGCCCCTATGGTCTGATGGATACTGCTGAGTGACTATGAAGGTGACATTAGAGATATGAAGTGGCTTGAGGTGGATTCAGTACATGAGTTAGCACAGAGGATGGCACGGGGCTATTTGGGGCCATGGGCAGTGGGCAGGAGCATGAGTTAGAATGGGAAGGTGGGTGAGTGGTGAGGGGTGTGTGAGTAGTAAGGGCCTAACAGCATCTAAAACATAATAATAATAATAAGTGCTTATTGTCACAAGTAGGCTTCAATGAAGTTACTGTGAAAAGCCCCTAGTCACCGCATTCCGGCGCCTGTTCAGGGAGGCCGGTACGGGAATTGAACCTGCCATTGTTCTGCATTACAAGCCAGCTGTTTAGCCCACTGTGCTATAAGCCTGCAATTTACAGTCATGTTAAAATTACAGATGATAAAAAACTGAAAGCTAACCATTCCTCAAGTAAAATATTCACTTCTGCATTCTGCCGACATTTAATTAATTTTTCTATCATATATTGCCATAGGGCTTCAAAGTAAATGAAATAAAATGTGCAAATGATCCAATGTCAAAAACAAAATTCTAGGAAGCACCCCGATTCAAGTGAAATTGTTTTGATCTTTCTTTCTATATTGGAGATGACAATGCAGGCGAATTGAATATTTTATCTTTTTTGTACCCAGTAACAGCAACAAGTTGTTAATGGAGAGCTCCTCTTGATACACTAGTCCAGAATGTCCCTGTAATTTTCAGTGCAACTGCAGCCTATGAACTGTGCTTTGCTGTTTTTTTTCTGAGGAAAGTTGTGCCAAAGTGACTTTTATTGTTGCTAGAACGTATTTTTGTGCGAACATCCTTGATCCTTGATTCCCAAGTTCCTTGTGTTGAAACTCCATTAATTTCACCAATAGAATTTCACTGACCCTCCCTTGTGGACTGACGGTGGCCTGTCCATGCCTTCAAGTCTGCTTTGCAAACGTTTTATTTGTGAGGGTAATTATTATCTCCTCTCCCTTTCTTTTTGTCCATTCACCATCTAAGGCCAAGAGTTCAGGTGAGTAACGTGCCTTCAACCCTCCACTAATTGGGCTGTTTTTGCTGTGAAAATGAATTAGCTCAGAGGGCCTGAAATGTCTTTCTTTCTTATTCAGGAGCAGGGCTGTGGTCAGGATGTGTGTGGTGGTGGTGGTGTTGGGGGGGGGGGGGGGGGGGGAAGAGGTGCTGGGAAACAGGAAGGAGCAGGGTTGCTGTAACACAAATACTGTGCCAGGTCAGAACAGAAGAGGTTTAAGGGACCGATTGCTCATATCCTCTTTATCATATGTTGATCCATTTTGACTTTTCTCCCGATGCTTTTTCATAATTAGCAGCATTTTGCTTAGATGTTACTGAGATCAGAAACTCAGCAAGTGGTCCCCACAGGCAGGAATCTCTCTTGCTCTCACAAGCTGCTGGGAAATAGTGCTCCAAGGTCACATGCCATGTTGGGCCTATTGATTTTTAACCACGCTCTGCTGATCACCTCCGGCTATTCCAGGCTCCTGCCATTAATTGGTGGACAGGAAAATATTTGTAAAAAGAGGCATGCAAGAGCTTAAACTGCAGTACGATAAGCAGAATTTCCTGACAACACGATGGCATGATGCTCATAGTTGTTGCAAAAGGGGCAAGCGTTTTGTGCTATGTCTGAATTCCCTCGATTGTATGCATAGATTCTGTAAATTCTCCATTGAAATCCTGTCCAATCGATTATGTGGGTCATTTCTCCAATGTACTGACAGGGGAGCACTGCTTAAAGCTAACCTGCATCTCTTAAAGATGAGGTGCATTCTAGTTGCAACAGGAGCAGAAATGGTGTCAGAGGAGTTAAAGAGCACGAAGAACATTTTCTGACCTAATGCGTAATTTTACAGTGCACTGTAGGAATCTTCAATACAACATTGCTGCAGGAGCTAGACAGGAAGAAACAGGTTTGCTTCCCATGGGGTCTGGAGATCCTCCAGACTGATACTAAGAAGATAGCAAAAGTCAGAAGCCATTCTGGTTCATGCCAACAGTCTCGCCCGAAAGGCCTTGGATGCCCGGTCACACGAGGTTTAATGACCACAAGGCCAGAGGATGCATTTACCATATCTTACTCGTTGCACCACAGCCTCACACACTGCTCCGTTTACGAGAACTGCAAAGTCATGTTTTACATTGGCGAAACAATTGAGGTTGACACAATTGTCTCCTCCCCCTCCCATCAGTGATGAGTCACATTTCCCAACGTTCAACACCGGGAACATCATTTTAATAAATTACCATATCATTATCAGGCCCGTATGCCAGGATCATCGCTCCCTCTTCCCCAGTCAGAAATTCCATCCATCCAGAAAGTAATAAGTAACTTGAGCTGTTGATGATCCCTTTAACTAGCATTGGAGTTCAGGGGTAGTCCTTCATGTTGTTGAATACATATTCATCTGTCAAAGCTGTGGGGTGGCATGGTAGCACGGTTTAGCACTGTTGCTTCACAGTGCCAGGGTCCCGGGTTCTCTTCCCACTTGGGTCACTGTCTATGTGGAGTCTGCACATTCTCCCCATGTCTGCGTGGGTTTCCTCCGGGTGCTCCGGTTTCCTCCCACAAGTCCCGAAAGACGAGCTTGTTAGGTGAATTGGACATTCTGAATTCCCCCTTAGTGTACCCGAACAGGTGCCGGAATGTGGCGACTAGGAGATTTTCACAGTAGCTTCATTGCATTGTTAATGTAAGTTTATTTGTGACAATAATAAAGATTATTATAGTTTACGAGAGGGGGATAACTAGAGTGCAAAGTCCAAAATGGCAGCGCTGGAGTCAAATAAGTGTTGGACAGATGGATGTCGTAATCTGCCTACAGAGCATGCATCCGGCATATGCTTATAATATCCATACGAGCACGTTGACCTCGACAGAATTCAGTGTCAATCATACCAGAAGTGGGCATAAGCAGCACAGATATAATTTTGGTACTAAAAAGGCACCAGTAGTGCAGAGACTACAGCCAAAGTTTGTGGCCTGTGAGGCCACTCAGCCTTTACAGGCTATCATTTGCATATTGCCTCATTCTTTGATCTATGTTCCTCTTCCTGTTCTCTTTTTCTCTGTCTCTCCTTTCCTGCATGTCAACCTCGGCAAACAATTTTGCTGTGGGATCCGTCAATATTTTCTCCTTCTTTCTCTCATGGAGACTTTGTGAAGGTGAGTTAGCTGCACACTCAAGTTAGGCCACCATTTAAAGCAGCTAAGAAGGCCTCAATTTAAAGTACACAGGCTTAGAGTTTTAATTGTGAGTTTTCATTACTCCACCCGCTGCTATTAAAGGGGTAATAACACCAATAAGTTCTTGGGTTCATTGTAGAAATTCCCATCAACCAAAATTACAGCAAGAGAAATTATCTCAAGAGTGTAAATCTATGAAAACTTTGGTCATGTATGTTTCAAACAATTTTGAAAACTGCATACAAATTTTAAAAATTCTTTGACAAACAGGTTGGATACAAAAACTGCTGAACAATATCTTTATTTCTTCTGCCATTTTTTTGATTCAGGCAGCCAGAGTAACATGAGAAGAGTAACAACTCCGGCTGCATTAAGCTCTCTCACGATTATTTATCAGCTCCTATTGCTTTTGAATGAGACTCTTTCATCGTGGTTTAAAATGCAACCTATTTTGATGTATTAGACTCAGAGAAGTGAACATCAACCTTTTTAAAGCACATTTGTGTGGACCAGTGTTAAACGGCGCCATAGCGAGCTCTCCCAGGCATGGACGTTTGATCATGGGCTTTGGAAGAATCCGGCGAAGGCATATTTAAGCGAGGCTAACTGCTCACTTAAATATGCAAATCTGGAACCCGCCCAGTGAGGCGAGATGCAGATCGCGACATCTCGCAAGATTTGTTGAAGGCGTCACGAACGTCGCAAATCTTGTGAGAAATTTTAACGGCCTCATCATGTCCCGAGTCAGGCGCAACGAGGCCTTTCAATCGGGCCCATTGTCTCATTCTTTGACCTGCATTGTTTTTTTTCCACTTCTTTCCCTGTCTCCCTGTTCCTGCATTTCTCTCTCTGCAGACTATTTATTGTGGGATTTTAAAAAAAAAACACATTTCAACACAGAGATAATCATCCTACAACTTCATTCAACTTTTTTTTTGGTGAAAATTAATTAATGCTATCTGTCAAATAAAGGAGTAAGCAATATTCCTGTCCAAATATTGACAGTAGATGTGCTTAGTGCGTGTGTATATTCGCTGTGTTGTAAAGGCTGCTTTCCTTCTGAATACCCTAAAGTTAACATTAGTACAGGATTTACCAAGGCCCAAGAGTGCAGTTAGACAGGGTTTATGGAACGGAATTGGTGTAGTGTCTCTAAAAATAGAGCTTGAGCGGCATGTGGACTGTCAGAGGCTAAACATAGCCAAACTCTCTCAGCAAAAATCCAAACGGCCAAACGCATTAAATCCTTGCACACAAATGCCACCTATCCCACCCGAATGACTGCAGAAGATCAAGTGTAATAGCCTATGCACACTGATTGCAGGAGATTGAATGCAATAAACCTGCAACGCAGGATTTTGGGAGATCAAATATACATGGACTCAAAGAGATTGAGTGTAGTAATCTCTGTTCATGGACTCCAGGACATAATGTGTAATAACGCTGTGTTCATCGCAGATTGTGCATTGTGTGATATGAGTCCTGTCTTAACAGGCAAATTCCAGCTTTTGTACTAAATTACATATTGGGGGGGGTGGGAAAATAAAGAAAGCTGGAAGACTCACCCCAATTCATAGTACAGTGACCACTTTCTAAACTTAGTTTACCCGACATCATTGGCTATGTTTTTTTGCATCATCTCTGTTCGAAAACTAACGGTATTCAATCTTCTGGTTACCATCAGTAGATAGAAATACACCAAATGTGAATACAGTAGGTTCAGCCCTCATATTCTGCAGTAGTTGATATTCTCAGATATCTGAATGAAAAACTTGGAAAAATTAACCCTGCAGCCAAACAAAAATTCTGAAACGGAACATTTTCACTTTCCAATTTGTACCTTTCTGGAAATTTCATCCCAGAGATTCCATAGCAGTCTCTTTGGAATCTAGTTTGTAACTAGCTAAAATCAGCAGTATTTTATGCTGCATTTACTTTGCTGAGCTGCTGCTGGAGGAAGCACTGATCCTCCTGTCAGTGCTGGAGCGTAAATAATGTGCCACCGTCAGCGCAGCTTACCAGCTCAAGAGGTGGTTTCCCCATTGTCACCAGAGACACCCAACAGCTAACAGCAAATATCCCAATCCTCAAATCAACACCAGGATGCAAACGCAGCAAATTTGGGAGCATCAGCAAGGGAAATACTTGCTGAGCTGCTTCAAGTAGAAAGTTCAGCAATACTTTGGGTGAATTTGCCCTGATGTTTAAACCTCTGACTCAACATTGATCGTCAAAAACTATTTCTCTCACATACAGAGTAACTTTCAGCCATCTTGACTCATCTGTCAAAAAGCTTTGAACCTTTGAAATATTTAATTTGCTGTTGTGCCTCAGGGCTCAGTCGCCAATGTTCCGACACAATTTCCCCCCCCCAACAAAACCTTTAGACTGAAATGTGTGGATATATAGGAGTTGATTCTGCATGAGTGGGACTGCAGTTTAAGAGCTTGAGGCGAGGCTGTTTCCCACCAGCCGCAGTGTGAAGAAGCAAAGGTTAAAGATAAACTTTTAAGTGCAAATCTGGGGAAGACTTCAGTTCAGAAAGAGTTGCAAAGTGTCCTCTCGACAGTGCCAACATCGAAAGTGTGTACCCCATGTTGTTCGGGTGCTTGGTCTTCAAGGTCCTCATTGAATCATAGAATCATATAATTTACATCTCTCTGTACAATTGTAGACGCGTCTTATGTGACCTTGTGTATGGTACCTTAACCCTAAATGATTCAGGTCCAGTGGAGGAGTCTCAAGCTTTCACTATTTAGTCTATTTCCTCTAGTTAAACGAGAATGCTCATCAGGAATGTGTGGCTTGGACACATGAAATATCTGTGGGAAAACATAAATCACCTTCTGGGGAAATGCTGAAAATCTGAAAATGGCAGTGGGGGGAGTGAAACCACAAATCTCAAAGGTACTGAATTGTTTCAAAGACTTTCTGGAGTACATGCAACTGCTACCATCCTTCTTTTGCCTCCTTCACCTCAACCTTTATCCTGACATCAACTGCTCATGTGTTACGGTTCATGCAGCAGTTCTTTGGCCTTTGTTCAGTGTAAACATCTTGGAGAGAAGATGTGGGAGACTACATGGACAGCATCGTAGCTTAGTGTCATCCTGTCCTCTATTCACATATACCTGTAGTTTTGTGTACAGTGAGCTGAAAAGTCAAAAAATGGCTGATTTTCCCCCTGTTAGTCTGGAGGCACTGAATTTAATGAGGAAATCCTGCTGCCTCCCCAACTGAGATTTTCTTTGAAATATTTTTATTCAAATTTTCAACATTTTTGACATTTTTACAACAAATGAACTCTGCCCCCACCCTCCCCCCCCCCCCCCCCCCCCCCCCCAGAACTGCTCCCCTCACCCCTTGATGGCAACCAGATCCCAAAATGTCAGATAAACAAACCCCATCTCTGGTGGAACCCCTCATCTGCCCCTCTCAGTGCAACTTTCACCTTCTCCAAATACAGGAACTCCATTAGATCCCCAGCCACGCTGAGGCAGAGTGGGGAGAAGCTGACCTCCACCCCAACAGGACCCGCCTCCGGGCGATCAACGAGGCAAAGGATAAAACATCTGCCCCCGCACCCATCTGCAACTCTGGCAGGTCTGACACCCCGAATATGGTCTCAGGTGACCCACCGCCAAATCCATGTGCAGAACCTCAGACATGGTGCCGAAAAATGACCCCAAAATTTCTCCTACTTCAGGCAGGAACAGAAAATATGAACATGATTGGCTGGGCCCCACCCACACCACTCGCAGCTATCCTCCAACCCCTCAAATAGCCGGTCCTTGCCCTGTACACCACTTTTAATTGAATCAACCCCAGCCTCATGCACGAGGTCGAGGCATTGACCCTTCCCAGCACTTCGCACAATAATTCTTCCTCCAACACCATCCTCAACTCTTCCTCCCACTTGGCCTTAATCTCTTCCATAGACTTCTTGTCCTCCTCCACGATCCTACCGTAGATCGCCGAAACGACCCCACTCTCCAGCACCCCCACTGTCAGCACTTCCTCATATAAATGAGGAGGACGATGCCACCGGAAAATTCAGGAAGACCTTTCTTGTGAACTTCTGCACCTGCACAGACCTGAAGCCCTTCTCACGCTGGAGCCCATACTTCACGCACAACTCCTCTAAGCTTGCGAACCGCCCTTCATCATTTTCACCCCTCTTTCCTCCCATCCCCAGAACTTCGCATCCACCTTCCCTGGTTCAAACCCATGATTTCCTCTTATTGGCACCATCCTCGAACCTGCCCTCAACTTGAAGTGCTGTCAGAATTGCCTCCAAATCCTCAGTGTGGCTACCACCACAGGACTACCGGAATACTTCCCCGGGGTGAATGGTACGGCGTCGTTGTCAGCGCCCACAACCCCGATCCTGTACAAGAGCTCCCCAACTGAGATAGGTAAATTAATTGCAATCCAGGAATTTCATCCGGGTGCCACCTGAGCTTTAAGCTCCAGGGGTGGCACAAATAACCTGGATCACAGTTGATCTTTCTCATCCAAGTTTATAGTATATTTGCTACTATTTTTAACAATTCCAAATCATATTTACACACAACATCTAGTTTGCAGTCAGGAAATGCTAATAATTCCACCTTAACAGAAATGAACTTAAATCTTGCTGGAATTAACAGTCACAAATAAACCACCCGATAGTTCAGAATTAAACGTAGGGTGACAGTCCAAAAAGCCATGGATGAATAAAGCCTGTCCTGGTGTCAGAACTCACTAATTAACACATTTAAACTTCCAGTAAAATCTCCCTGCCTTGCCTTTTCCCCTTTGCTCTGCCATGCTCTATCTTTGCCAAGTAGTTACTAACCGCAGTGAGTAAATATCTCATTGTGACAGTTGCTAACATGCTGAACAGTAATGGAGTCAGAACAGAAACAGCCACTTTTAATCAAACCTGTCATCATTTGTTTTTCTCAACACATTGAAAATGCCATCCTCTCCCACACCAGCACACTACTTATACAGTACGGCAAGAGACTGAGAGGAAGCTCCTTTAATAAGCTGGGTCCTCCTCATCTTGCTAACAAGGCACAGAGATCGGTGTCTAGCGAACACAATGACCAAGCACTGGAATGCATGTGTACGACGGAACATCACAAGACTGACTGGCAGAACGGTACCAGATAGAAGTTGTGTGTGTATAAGGATTTTCCCCATTTAAGGAGAATGCAAAAGTGAGATTAAAGATTACAGTGTAAGTGCAACCCACCCTGACTAAGAGGCGTTTTGAAATTTCACAAGCCTTATTAAATGGCTACGGATTCTTATGTCCCAACTTTTTCATTTTGTTTGTCATGAGACATTCAGTATTACATTCTGTCAATTCAAGCTCACAGATGCCTACCTTGAGAGGACCATGTTATAAAGAGGGTGACATGCAGCTCACCGATCCTATCAGCAGCTCAATCATCTTATTTCTGAATGTATCTCAAGTTGTAACATACACCTTTGAGTCATGTTTACTGATTGAAGTGGCCACGCTGTGACTCAAATCTTGATCTGACTTGGTACCCAAAGGATGTTCCCAGGCACTTAAGAAAATGGAGTTTACAGTGAAATCACTAACTGGTCAACACTCCAAGGTACTGAAGGTGCTAAATTCGTAACATTTTTCATACTGCAGTCACATGATATAGCTATGGTTTATTTTCTTTCTTTATACAAACTTTTGGCCTTTCATCTTTGGTGATGTTGCATTTTTAAAAATCTTTTTAATTAAACAACAAGATAGTGCAAAATAAATAATGGTAAAAGACAGACACATTCATGTTAATGGCTTTGAAAGATGTCAACTGCATAAAACATTAAGTGCAGGGTGTAATTAATTATGCAATTAAATAATTATTTACTCATCGAATGGATTCAGAGGGAAGCATGACTTTGATGACCAAAATTGCGGTCAGTAGTTGAAGAAACACTATACTGTACAACAAATGTGAGAGTTCTTTATTCAGAATTTATTCATACTTCAGATGAATAACAAATTCAACACACTGACCAGAAAAATCACCGCAAAGCACATAACCAGAAATCAGTGTTGGTTGCCTCAATCTATTTTCCAGCCGATAAATAATAGGATCACATAATCTACTTCAAAACTGGCTGCTCCACAAGTTGAAATCTAGAAATTTGGCTTGGCATCATTTGAAAAAATGGTACAGGTGAACAGCCACAGCAGTGGGTGGCTTTTGGGGTTTATACATGGCGCATTGTTCTTTCAACTTGAGCCAAGGGGGTTGTTGAAAACTAAAAGACATTTAATTTTCCAGCATTAGAAACCAGAAACAGTGATGGACAATAGTACTGGGAAAATGTAAAATAAAATGTATGTGGATGGTTCCATCCAGCTCATTCCATATGTTATTTCTTCCTTCGTCATTCAAATTGAAGGAAACATATGCAGTTTGAGTGATAAATAATGCAATCCCTACAGTGCTGAAGGAGGTCATTCAACCCATCAAGTCTGCACCGACACTCTGAAAGAGCACTCTACCTAAGCCCATTCCCCCACCCCATTCCCCTAACCCTACTTAATTTCGACACTATGGGCCAATTTATCATGGCCAATCTACCCAACCTGCATATCCTTGGATGGTGGCACAAAACTAGAGCATCCGGAGGAAACCCTGCAGACACAGGGAGAATGTGCAAACTCCACACAGACAGTTACCTGAGGTCAGAATCCAACCCGGGTCCCTGGCACTGTGAGGCAGCAGTGCTAACCACTGTGCTGCCATGCCACCCGAAAATGCCATTTCCTTTGTGATTTTCATGTTCCTGCAATTCACAGCTCTTGTTACTGCTTTTTCATTATTTGGTACTATCTCTTGTCATCATCTCTCTACCTCAGTCCTTCTCTTGTCCCCCTGTGCCCTGAGCTCAAATTCTACTTTCAGTAACACAGATCCTATCTGGAGGCTTTGCACAGGTCACTCTGTTATCGCTGTTAACAGGGATTACATTCTTGCTCGGAGCTCTGCTGTGATAATGTTCATTTGTACTATTAGGTTACCATTCGGAGTCTCTGTGAAATTGCAGCTCACAGCAGAATAACAATTTCACACTCTAATGTCAGAAAGCAGCAGATAATCGATGCTAAATGAATTATGACATGTAGTTTGATTACTTCAGGAAACTGTAAATGTTATGGCGTAGTGCACTGAAATTGCTGCTCATATTCTATCATGAATGCTAACAACAGAATTGGAAGTTTCCCTCCATTTCCAGTCTGCAGCCAGTAAGCTAAACAAAACCAAAAGGTTCCTTCTCCCAGACTGCATTTGCATTCTGTAGTTGGTGAATTTAATAGCAAGATGTTGATTTTCCGGTTCATTTTTTGTATTCTGTTCCTCAAATCAGACTCCGTTCTCTCTCTCTCCCTTTCTCTCTCTCTCACACACTTTCACTCACTCTCATTTTCTCTTCCTCATTCATGACGTTTGTATCCTGGGGAATCACATACATCGTTACTGGTGTTAGATCCCCAACGCATTATTTAACAGCGTGACACAGTACTGATCAAAGATTTGATCGAATAGTAGAACTAGAACCTTGCTAGGTGCAGTAGCAGGGTAATGGGGCAGGGATTCCGAAATGGGACACAACATTTACAGTCCAGCTTCTTCAGGTCTGCAATGAGTTTGACAAAGGACACGGGTAGAGCTCCGGGCATTTTTGACCGTATAATATTGAATTGGAGTGGGGAACATTTTGAAGCCCAACTTTGAAGCTTTAATAATATTGAACTAGAGTGGAAGAATTCTAGTTCCTGGTCTTTTCTTAGTGCTCATATATAAATGTCCAGCCATATACCAAACATTTAATTTACATGGCACAGGTTAGGTTTTAGGGCTGGTGTATGGACCTTTACACCCTGGTATGCCTTCTTCATGAACAATGATTCAACATCTCTTCTTGACTCTAAAACAGAAGTATTTTGGAGTCTGCAGCTGGATGCATCATAGGACATGCACTTCCCAGTACTAAAAATAGTTTGACTTCTCCAAATTATACGATGTTCGTTTGGTAACGGCGCTATCATATTTTAAATACAACTAATTTTGTCTGCCTTCCTCTGCAGCAAAAAAAGCAAAGAGAATGACAACATTCACAATTCTGTTCCAAATGAAAAGTAGAATTGCATCATTGAATAGGGCAGAACAGGCAGAGAGCTGTGTCATGGTATTTTTCTGACTTTTGATTTTCATTCCTGAACCAGCCGTGTTTTCTAGATTGTAAATGAAAAATTCCAGTGTCTACCTCTAATCTAGGAAATTAAAGGGACGGAAAACAACAAACACCTAAATTAATAAAGGAAGCAGTTTCATATTTTGTAAAGGAAGCAGTTTCATATTGCTTCCTGAGAAACATTAAAAACCCAATTGTAGACAGCTGTACTGGCATGCCATAGTGCCTTGATAGAACAGTCACTCATGTAGAGGTCCATAAGGAAGCAGTTTTTCTGGAAAGGCTACATAGAAATGCCAAGTTACTGATAATTATTTAGCAGAACTAGTTAGAGATTTTTTTAGAATATCACTCTTAAAGATGTGACAACTCAGAATCATCCATGAAGCAAATGTAAGATACTCACATAACAATAACTATTCTAATAAAAGTATATTCCAATGTCCAGTGAATTGATAATGTGGGGGTAGGTAGACATTATCAATTCATTTCATTAGGTTGGACATTATGCGATCCTCACATTAATGGTTGATGAATCACCACCACATTGCTGTACTTTGATCTCTCCATATGGACTCTGCCCTGCTGTACTTACCAGATAAATAATTAGTGTTTTTATTCCTCAACTATTCAATCCATTTCCAGAAGCCCGAGGTTATTAAAGGGGAAAAAGACAAGAAAAAGCAGTATCAAAATTGAAAATAGAAATAAGAATGTGTTACGGATTGCCAAATGAATGAGTCTTTGAATGTCTTGAAAGTCAGTGTTTTGTTATTAAAGAATAAATCCCAAGAAGGACAATTCCCACTCTCTAGAGACACACACACACACACACACACATACATACAAATGCAAAATCACAGACAAATTTCCATAATTGTAAAATAGTCAGTTTGTCATTAAATACTGAAGGGCAGCTTAAAATACACCAAGTTTCTTCCATTGAGGGCACATACTTAGGAACCAATTTGAGACCTACAAGTAGAGAATGGACATTGCTCATTTGTAATGTTCATTTGAGTTGCATTTTATTTTTTTCTTATCATGTTACCACCTTCTGCAATTTTATCTTCACTCTTAACTAGTACATTTGTTCTTGAAACTTTCATTTTAAACAACTGCTCACAGATAAGAATGAGAAGAATTTGAGACACAGAAACAGAATCTGACTGATAATAATTGAGAAAAACTGAACATGGATAAAGAACCAACTTCTGTCCATGCAGTAATTGTAGGCACGGTGTTCATCACATAGCTACACACACAGAGAAAGGAAGCAAACAATATGCAGAATTTCCACAGGTACATTTGTGAAAGAGATGGCCAAGAAGAGGGCAAATGATATCTTATAGACACACGTGTGAACATTCACAATTACTATGCTGAAAATACCAATCAAAGTATTTTCAGGCGTACTGTAGGGCTCACGTCACTGCTGTCATCCATTACACTCCCAGCCAACATTTGTTTGATACTTCGTATGACATTATCCTCAATGCCTTTATCGTACATTGCATTAATAATTTAAAAAACCCCAAATCTTGTTCAGTATTTAAATTAACCCTAAACCCTGTTCAGGTGGTACCAATAAGGTGAAATCCTTCAGGAGAGATAAATCTTATCAAACCTGGTGTATACACCAGGGCATGGGCTGTCATGTCAGGGTTACAGACTTAGATTGATTTTCAGATAATTGCTGACTTCATTGAGGCACTCTTAACTCCCAAACTAGCTCCCAGTTTTAAAGTAGATTCTGATAGTCTGTATACTGTACATGTGCCGATAACACAAAGATCATAGAGCCGCAGACATTGTGAGACCACTGTATCTCTGTCTCGGTTCTAACTTTCAAACTAAGGGTAGCTCTTGTGTTGAGCCTCACTTTGTAATGATACTCCAAATATTTCTTCAAACAGTTATTTTTTTATAGTCATTAACAGCAACAACCTTGTGGATTCTTAAAATTTCTTTTTAAACCTTAACATTTCCATATGACATTGTTTTATTATTTTACTTAGTGAATTACTTATATCACATGGAAGAAGAAAATAGTTCTTGACTCATTCCCCATGATTACTGTAAAAAATAAATCTTTCAAATCTGTGCAAATGAAAGCATACTGGACATGATCACTGAACAACTGTAACAAATTTTAGCAAGCATTTCCAGATGGGTTTAAATTCATTCTTCGTAAGATTATTGTAACAAAGCAGCACAGGGTCACAGGTCTATTATAAAACCACTTTTATCAACACCAGACATTTTAATTCCTCCGCTATTGCAGTTTTACAAAAGCCTTTCATGCTACCAGTAGTCAAGCACTGAATGAAAAATACTGAATAAGATGAGCACATGTTAGGACAGGTTTCACCGTGGGAAGAAATGGGAAAAAAGGGGCCAAATTAACACATTTCAGTGGGCCAGACTTGCCCTGCCGTTTAATTACACAAGAAATGGTGTCAGGGAACAGAGAATCCGCTCACTATCTCTACCGAATCTCTGCTTAAATGTCTGCAGAAAGCAAAAAGAGCAAATACATTTGATGGCACTCACAGACCAGCCAACTACATTACACTAACGACCGAGACCCAGCAACTCAAAACTTTAAAAGAGTCCAAAATTGCAGAACAAATTCAAAAGGAAGGCCCAATGAACCTCAGGGAAAAAAAATGATTTTCTCAAACATTTAACAAATTGCAGCATTTTTGAAGCTGCTCCCACTCAACAGTCTGATTTAGTTCAAAGCAACAGATCATTGATCAACTGCATTCAGGTTAACAGTCAAATTCCAACCGTGCAGTAGTTAACTGACAACTTCCAGCTGCATTTGGCTTTTGCTGCATTGCATGCTCTTTGCTCGCACATTCACAAAGTTTCATTCTTTACTTGGACATTCACAGCACACACAATAAAATAGTAAAATACGTAGACCACATTGTGACATCCAGGAGGTTTCATTTTCAAACCTAAATGTATGATATAATGCCAACGAATAGGTTAAAAGCAGGCAACTGTCAACATTAGCTCTTTTCCTGCAAACTAACAAACGGGGTCATTCAGCATCTGTAATAATTTGCCAGAGCTAACAACAGTGGCTTTTGAACAAAGCTGAGAGCTGCTTAATGTGGAAAAACAGTTCCAAGGTGTACCTACCCAGAAATACATCATCATGTCGAAACCCAGGATAGTCAAAGTGTCTTCAATGAGAGGGAAATGCAGGGATACTGCAGCGGCCAGCAGAATCTCTTTCACTGTTCTTGTGTTCCCTGGCTCTGAATGAAGGCAGGGTGTTTTTCTTCTTTTTTTCTTCTCTCTCACTCCCTCTCTTTGTCTCTCTTCTCTCAGCAGTATTACACTAGCTGTGATCTGCAGCAACCGTCTCCTTTTTTTTTCCTCACAGCTGTGCTTGTGTGGTCAGAGTCGGTCGTATGGCTTTCGTTTTTTTTTTGCTGTCCCTTAGTGGTAGAACTAAATCATTCAGTTGAAACTGAAATCATATGACAGTTTACAGCAGTTTAAGCCATTCCGGGTTTGTGTAGCTGTGTTTCCAAACTAATAAGAAGAGCATAAAAAAAGTGAGAGGGAAATAATTGGAAGGGTGGAGGGGGTTTGGGGGAGGAGGGGGAGGGGATGGTGCAGGGAAATATCGGGTGCAGTAAAATAAAATGCACACAAATAGAACAGATGAAAATAATATTTTTAAAAAGCCACTGGCTAAACTGAGTCGTACTGTAGTCTCTTTTTTTACTGCAGTGTTGTTCAAATGATGGGGCTGCGAGTCTCGTGTTTCCAAGCTGCCCAATCAGAATGCAGACACTGTGCTGAAGGCTTTGAGATGAGAGGCTGCACACATGGTCAGCTGGGGTGGGGGCAGGTTTGACCAGCTGGCTTGCTTCGCTCCCAGGAACACTTAACCTGTGTCAGCACTTTTCATGTCATGCCAGCATAGGGGACGGGCCAGCCTCGGAATTACCCACACGCCTCTACTTAGAACCTTTTATCACAGAAATGCATCATGTTTTTCAAGCATGAAGAAAACAACACTTTAAATAATTCAGTGCTAAAGCAGGAGGGATTGCTCCCTGCTCAAAGGGATTAGGGCAGAAAGGAATATTCTATACCCATTTCCAGTGCAGCCACACATTTAACTTATTCAGTGGGGCGGGGGGGTGATTTTTTTTTAAGTAGAAAATTCTGAGAAAAGAAATGCATTAAACCATATTAATTCCACTCGAGGATTATTGAAAATGCTGATGTAACTGTATTGGCTCACGCAGCACAATGGTTTGGTATGTTGCAAAGATTCAAAAGGTTGTTTGCAACCTTTGAACACTGGACAAATCATGCAGTTCACCAAGTTTGTCGTGTGGGTTGCTACAGCAATTCCTGCTCCTGCGAATGTGACTACAGCATGCTGTTGATATGTCATGCAAATGAATAAAAAAGGAAACAATTCACATTCGACTTTCAGTCACTGTCGGGTAGCAATCCGCTTATTGTTTTCGCTCCAATTTTCCAGAAACTGGAAGAGAATTTAAAAAAGAAATACACAAAACCCTTAAACCCTTTCACAGGTGGTCCTGTGTGTGTTTTGCAAGGGATGGGGTGTGGAGGGATGGTGGGACTAGGGGGGGGGGGGGATAGGGAGGTCGGTTAGGCAAAAGGCAGAGGGGAGTTATTGCTGTTTCTTTCCTTATGGGAATGAGCAATAATTTCACTGCCCAGGAGAGTGATAATTCACACAAGGGAAAAATAAAAACAATAATTACACGTGTGAATTAGCTCTTGACAGTTGACAGCTGCACATGACTCTCTAGAATAAATTGAAAATCTGCACCAAAAAGATTGCAAAGATCATTTCCTCGAACAGAGTAACTGCCTCATTGAAGTCAGTGTGTGCATGGCACTTTTGTCAATCGTGCAAAAAAGATGAATCATTTTTCATACATGTTAAACTATTATTGTTTAAATATATATTGGCTCATTCAACACAGCAGTTTGAGCAACTGTAGCCAATAGTAGAAAGGAGCATGCCAGGTTTCATGGGTTGATTTCAAATTTTGGATGTCGGGGAAAATGTAAATCTTCCTCTTCCAGAAATCGAATTGACTGAATGGTTCTCTTCTGCTATTAGTTTTTACCATTGGCTGAACAGAGTTAATCATGCTGACCACCAGCAATGCCATTCACGAATCCTTTTGGGTTCCTTCTATATCACCCAAATTCCTGCCCTCCTCTGCTAAAGGATTAAGGTTTGCCGGATGCCAGTGGTCCTCTAGTGCCTATCACCCAAATGCCCATTCTTCAAGTGTGAAACTAATCATTGTGTGGCAGCAGCCTACTCAAACTGGCGGGCATCATAGTTGAACCTAATCTATTCTTCATACGCGGGAGGCCATTTTAAGCTATCCCGCCTGGTGGGGATTGGGGCTAACTGTGTGTGGTTTTACACACACCTCGTTTTAACTCTCCATTGAAGCCAATGTAGAGTAATATTGAATAGGCTGTCAAATTGGCAGCCTGTCGGTTTCTCATTGGGCAGGCTAACTTAAAATGAACACCCATCTTGTTCTCACATGCATTTTCCATCATTCAGTGTTGACCAAGAACCCACGTTAATGGGATTTTTTGACCAACTGTAACACCTCAAATGCTTCCTGATTGCCAGGTTAGTCTAATGTGTTCAATGAAAGAAAAGTAAGATGTTTGGAATTAGTAGAGAGATGTCACAAAGTCCTCAATGTACTGCAATCATAGATATATTCTGGGAGAATAGTTCCCTGGCTTAGAAGTCTAGGATTTTTTTTTGGGGGGGGGGGGGGGGGGTCAGCCATTTAGGACTGAGATGAGAAATTTCTTCTCTCAGAGGATTGAAGAACTTTGAATTTCTCCACCTCAGAGAATGGTGGATGCTCAGCCGTTGGATATATTCAAGATAGAGGTCGACAGATTTTTGGATTCTAAGGGAATTAAAGGATGTGGGATGCAAAGGTGTAAGTGAGTTTGAAGCTCAGCCATGATCATACTGAATGGTTGAGCTGGCTCACAGGGCCGAATGGTAGCATTTCTTATGCTATGTTCAGTTTAAAGCATTAATTACCGCAAAATATCTGAATATTTGGATATGAACTAGATTAACCAGTGTATGACAGAAGTTGATTACCACTTCTGATTTATCTGTGTGGATTAAATCCATTCATTAAATGTTTTGTCACCTGTGTCACTTGACAATCAATTCTATAAAAGGATTTATTTTTTAAATTTAAAAAAAAAATTTAGAGTACCCAATTCATTTTTTCTAATTAAGGGGCAATTTAACATGGCCAATTGACCTGTCCTGCACATCTTTGGAATGTGGGGCGAAACCCACGCAAACACGGGGAGGATGTGCAAACTCCACACGGACAGTGACCCAGAGCCAGGATTGAACCTGGGACCTCAGTGCCGTGAGGCAGCAATGCTAACCACTGTGCCACTGCCACCGTGCTGCCCTTATGAAAGAATTTATAATTAATTATCCTTTCCCCCATTTTAAGGCTCAACAAATTGTGCTTATTAATATAGGGAAAATGTGCACTGGAATTTCTTTTAATTCAAATAGATTGCAATGCATTCTGAATTCATTGAATATAAAATGTCCTTTGCAGCTTTCCAAATACACACCACATTGAAACTATTTTGAACTGAATATTATAAAGCAGAATTAAAGAAATCTGAGCGAATATTCTGCTAGTTTTCAAATAAACAGGAACATTCTTGTTGCATCACTTTAAAAATTGTGAAATCAGCTCTTAGTATCTCAAAGCTGAACTTGCAACATGCAAATGATAGTTCAATGTAACTCAGAAAAAAAGCAACACTTCTACCATGATAATTTCAGTCTTTATGACAGACATCTTCTGTTTTGAAGGATTTCTGTTCTGGACAATGCAATTAAATTCCTATTTATGAGACCCAATGTTGGCACAGGCCAATTCCATATATATCCCAGCTGGAAGCAAACTAAAATTCCCTCTACGCTCGTATGATCATTACAGCTATCCTTAACCTAAGAGGAAAACATTCCGCTGTACGTGGTCATTTTCCAGTTCCCATACCAGCTGCTCTTAGAACCAGAGAACCAAAGAAATGATACAGCACAGAAGGGGGACATGCTGACACCCGGGCGCCCTTTCAAATCCCATCTTCCGACACACTGCCCATAGCGCTGCAGCTTACAGCACTTGAGGTGCAGATCCAGTTACATTTTAAAAGAGTTTAGGGTCTCTGCCTCCACCATCAACTCAGGCAGCGTATTCCAGACACCCACCACCCTCTGCGTAAAAAAGCTTTTCCTCATGTCCCCGCTAATCCTTCTGCCACTTGACTCTACGATCCTTGGTTTTTGAACTCTCTGCCAAAGGAAACAGGTTTCACCTGTCTATTCTATCTCCTTACAATTTTGTATGCCTCAATCATGTCACCCCTCAGCCTTCTCGGTTCCAAGGAAAACAACCCGAACCTCTCCAATCTCACCTTGTAGCTACAATTCTCCAGTCCTGACAACATTCCAGTAAATCTTCTCTGCACTCTCTCTGGATAAATTACATCCTTCCTGTAATGCGGTGACCACAACTGCACACAATACTCCAGTTGTGGGCTCACCAATGTCTTTTACAGTTCCATCATTATATCCCTACTTATGATGCCCCAAAGTAGTTCTGATGGTCCAAACTCATTCTATGAAACAAGGCCTTATATAACTTCATTGAGGAGAACTTTCACTGAATCAATCTGGCTTGAATTCTGCACCAGGATCCACAGCTCAAATAGCAAAATGCCAATGCACTACATCACCCAGCCTCCTTGCTGCAATTCCTCCCTAACCCTAGGCACTGAGGCCAATTGTAGTACTGTTACTCCCTCTATGGTCCAGTGTCGTCTTGGGAGTTGAACCTGTGATGTTACATATTCGGTGCAGCTCAATGCTCACTACATGAACTCACCGAGCACTGGGGGAACTCCCAGACAAATGTTTAAAGGTTTTATTTTGACAAGCGAAGGAGTTGGAAACTTGCAAAGAGCATACTGCTCTCAAAGTGGTGGCTGGCGTGATACAAATGTACATTCTTGAGCCACTTTGTCTCATTTAAATATTCATCTTCCTGCCACTTGGACTGATTTTCAAAAGCACATTTTGTGGAACTCAAAAGAGCAAGAGCAAGAATTCAGGAGCTTGACAGTCCCTGAAATTCTAACTTGGCTTTGATTTGGGAAATGACTCTGGCATTTCTTGAATTTTGCTTCAGTTTTGTGAAATAGAATTTGGGCTTCCACTATTGACTATGCAATTGCCTCTCTTTAGCTCCTCCGAAACAGAACTGGCATGTCCTTTTACCATCTGCCAAAAGGTATCCTGATGTGGTTTCGGACCAGCAATAAACACAGAGCTTCCCTTTCATTTTCTCATACAAACAACATAATTTCCACAGCAGGAGCTGTATGAGAGGATCTTACAGAATAAAACCATAAGTGCACCACACCATTAATCCTCTCTAACAGCATATCAGTTAAGATTAATCAATAGTATAAAAAAAAATCGGTGCAGGTGGTGCTTCTGACGCTTATTGTTCATATGAAATGCAGATAGAGTAAATTTGAATTGTTCTGTGAAAAAGCCTATTCAAGAATAGTGCAGAGAAGCTGAAGTAATTAAGTCTATGCAGCAGTGGACCTGTGGAAACTGATTTATGCTGTTTAATAATGCACACAAAGGCATTCCCTGGCTAATACATGCGCAGTTTACAAGCAGCCTCATAAACCATTAACTCGCTGACCAGCCAAGCACACTTCATCATCTCTCTACTGCCTGGTATCCTCTCTGTGAGGCAGTCACTCACTAGGCATGCTCATTTGCCTCTTTTCCTCTCATAGCTGGCCACTTACGGGAGCTTATAGTTTATTATCCTTATGTTGGTTTTTTGCTTCCCTCTCAGCTGAATTTAGGCAGTGACAAGAATATGCTTAGCCCTTGTTTTAATGGAGAAGGGTCATCTCAATTTAAAGTCACGTTCCACTCTCTCGGTCTCTCATTTTCAGTTTGTATCTCCATTAATCTCTCGTCTCTTTCGTTCTCTCTGCCCTATCTGTGCACCTCTTATTGCAAATGTTCTACAACCTGTCAACTCTTTTACACTGAACTCCATTTTTTATCATAAAAGTAACGTTTCAATTATATAAAATGTAGTATTCTCTCACACTGAAAACTCAACGTGATGCGAACTGTTACTTTGTTGAAACTCTGTATATATTAAACAATACATAACAAATTAAGGCCAGAATTGTTGACTGGTATTGAATCCATTCAATGCCCTTCTGCTGGTCAGTTAATTATTGCAAAGTCATTAACCGGGAACCTAAATTCTCATGGACATATTTCTCCAAATTCAGCTCCATTTCTCCCAATTGATGAGGGGCAACTCATAACTTGCGCAGACTTGGGCAACAATTAAACAGAAACTTGGTTGGAACAATACACCGTCATCATGGAGTCTTTTCATTTCTTCCATGTGCATCTGGATCCCTTCATCTAAAACACGGGGATGTAGACTGAGCAATCAGAAAAAATAATGCTGGGAATTTCGGCAACTATCTGAAGTCAACTAGAGTGGCATGGTTCGTAAATAATTTGGAAAGAAGCACTACGCAAATGTCTGGTCCGCCTTATGGCATTTTAGTAAATGGTAGGGAAATGAATGTGATCACACAAAATAAACAGGGAATTATATGCTTTCAGAAATTAAAAGTATATTCAGTACTAGGAAACTGAATACTTTATATAATGGATTTATTCATCATCATATCACAGTTCCGAGCGTATGGAAGTTAGAATATTAATGAATTTTTTTCAGACATGAATATCCCAGTTTAGCACAGGGTCAAGGGTTCAATTCTTGTCAGAGATGTTCTTCTTTTTGACAGCCACTACAAACACGGGATAGGTGTGATGGTTTCTAACACAAGGAACTGCTCTCTCGTAGCTAAAATATGTACTGGATGAATAATAAGCATCAGCCTTCATTTATTCACTAACAGTCCCCAAAGATTGACTGTTAAAGCCAATAATTATGTGCTGTTGAGATGCTTTCTTATTCTTTTGGTGTCAAACAGTCGTTATACCCAAATTAGGGAAAGTTTAGAAATATTTGGCACAGAATGGGCAGTCAGCGTCAAAATTAATGATGTACTATTCTGCTGTATTAGTTTATTTTTACTTCCTGCGTAATTTTCATAAGATGAAGTGAGCCTTTGTAAAAAGCAATTAAGCCTTATTTAAGAACCTGTGTTCTCAAAAGACATATTTCTCAAAAAAGGACTGAGCACAGGCATCAGGTCCCGGTATAGGAAAGGTGGTCTCTTAACAATTAGGGGGCTATCCCAACAGCTATGGGAGCTGAAAAGGTGTGTGCATCTTGCACGGTTCGTGATTCTTTTATCTTAAAATTTTTTAATCGGAACCATGGTATGAAAAACTTTTAAAGTGAATTTTGTTGATCCATTATTAGGCATATTCCTCTCTGATAAATTCAATTTAATATTCCAATTTTGCACACTGTAGTATCGGGATGGTTCACTTATTATAAACGCTGTAACTGCGTAACTCCATCGCGTATGCACATTTCCAATATGGATATATTGCAGAGAATATTTTGTCAGAGTGGTGCCCAGAGCGTATTGGCTGTTAGCCCACAACACCTGTTGGTTCATCTTGACAACTAGGCCACATTTGCATCCAGCCAGAGGGTTGCAGTCTGAGATTATGTGCCCCAGGGCAGACTGCTGGACGACCTCTGAGCTGGAAGAGGGTATGTTTTTGGATGGTCTCCAATCTACAGGCTTGGAGTGGTGCCCAGGCTGTGTTGGCTGAGGAATTCACCTTTCAGATGTATTTCAGCCTGACCGCTATGTACTCACAGCGCCAGAGACACGGATTCAATTCCGGCCTTGGGTGATTGTGTGTGTGGAGTTTGCACGTTCTGCCCCACGTTTGCGTGGGTTTCCTCCGGGCACTGCAGTTTCCTCCTACAGTCCAAAGATGGGCAGGTTAGGTGGGGTTATGGGGATAGGGCGGGGGAGTGGGCCTAGGTAGGGTGTCTTTCAGAGGGTCGGTGCAGCCTCGATGGGCCGAATGGCCTCCTTCTGCCCTGTAGGGATTCTATTCTCCTCAGCAGAGCATGCAGAATGTCCTGACTGATTTGGCTCGAAAACTGCAATCGAGCTCAGATTGGCATCCTCGGACCTTGAGCTTTTTAAAAATGGGCTTACCGCCTGACCCTAGAGGCCACTCTGATAGCCTAGCAGTAGGCCCCAATAAACATTTTCCTATTGCAGACCAGCGGCAGAAATTGAATAGCAGGCTATTTCCCACTATTTTCAGAGTACTTCCAGGCAGAAATGTGCCTCACAATGAGGTGTTATTCATTTCATGCTGCGTTATAAATACAAAGTTACACCTGCAGGCCTGATGTAAATGTGGCCTACTTGTCAGGATGATCCCGGCCTCTTGGCAGGAATAGTGTGAACCAGTCAGTGCAGTCTGGGTCAAATTGTGGGGAAATATTAGAAAAGTGCAGATGCTATGGAATGATACTATTGTAACATTCTTTAACAAGTTAATCACACTGTACTACAATATGAGAAATTTGGAATATTAAAATGGATTTGTCAGAGGAATATTCCTGTCTAATGACACATCAATGGGTATTACATTAAACATTTCTCACATCATTTCATGTGGCTTCCACTTGCATATGACTTAAGACCTTATGGATCTTTCCTATAGTTTTCTCGGTTACTGGTTGAATATATGCTACTTTTCAACTGTTTCAGAAAGGTCAAACAGCGAAGTGCTGAAAAAAACTCAGCAGGTCTGTCAGCGTCTGTGGAGATAGGAACACAATCAATGTTTTAAGTCCAATATCACTCTCCTCCAAAGAGTCCTGGATGTTCACCGAATCAGGATGACTCAGGGGCCCCTCAAAAATGGCGGACAGATCACGATTCCGAGATTCCCGACCCCATTTCCAGGTTACTTGATTTTTGCGAGTGCCTTTAAAGGGGGGTTCCTGTCAGAAGTCTGCATCCGGCACTCCCAACCTGGCAGTCTCCATTGCAGAGATAGGCATGTCCAACTCCCCACAATTTTCACGTAGTCAGCCCAGGCTATTAAAGAGACACGGTTCACCACTCCCGCAGATAAGTCATGAACCCCAGTCTGCATGAGGGGACCTTTTAAAAAGTAAGTTCAAAAGTTAATGAGGTTTGTCTGAGAGCCCAGTCGACCAGTAAATTTGTGGAATATGCTGTGCCTGAGAAAACACATGTTATTGACAGCTTGAGTTCCCTGATTTATGTTGTCAATGTCACAATGTTTGCTTGCACAAGTTAAGTGGTTTCAAGTGTTTGTGGATTTTGATACTTGAAATGGCCTGGATGATTGACACTTTTATTAGCTTGTAATGAAATTACTTTTTTCAACATAGGTCATGAATTAATTTATTTTTTGCAAAACTTTTTTAACATATCCGCCTGTTATTATAGGGTTCATTGATTTGAGATGGTGTGTATTGGGTCAATGTGCAGGTAAGTGCTATAGCTTGGTACGAGGAGCAAAAGCGGGCCACAGAGAGTGGGTGGAAGGGCAGACCTTGGCACAGGGGTATGAGGGCTCTCAAGGGGTAGGCAGGAGGGATGAGTAGGCATGGTGAGTGTTTAGAGGATGAGTGGGCGTGAGGGGGGAGGGCTGGAGGGACATTGCACCAAAGCACCAAAGCGGGCCTTTTAAACCTCCACACCCAGCAGCCCCGTGTCTGCCTCCAATGTCTCCTGGGCTCTGCTGGCCTGACTCCACCCATTCCCTCCCTCCCACCAGCAATGAAGATCCCACCTTTCCTGGGCTGAGACAGAAGTTTCCGGAGTCCCGCTACGTGCCGTAAGGATGAAAATCCAGGCCATGAAATCTTTCTCTCTCCATAGATGCTGCACTTTGTTTCCAGATTTCGAGCATCCCCGGTATTTTGCTTTTAATTCCCGAAAAGTTAAAAGTTGCATTACGTTTAAAAATCCAGAATCTGCGATTTAGAACATGCAGAAAAATAGCGTAAGGAGAAGAAGGGGCAGCAGAAATACAAAAGAATAGAAATGCTTCGAACGATGCGAAGAATACGTTGGAATACCTGATTGTAAAAGACAATTGCAACTTCGCGATGCAATTCACAGAGATTGAAAGCCCACCAGAAAGATCATTTGCAACTAAAGTATGTTATCATTCAAATAAATTTAAAACTGTCCTGCTAAAATTGAAGCAAGTCGCAATTCTCAGGCAAGAGATGTGAATTGAAAAACTAAGCAAGGATTCCTAACTAACCACCCTGGATTGAGTTGGTGAGGTTTGTGTACTCTGCCTTTGCTGCAACCTTCTCTCAACATTATGTTCATCAGAAGACATGCTGAAACAATTTCACAGAAAATGGGTATCTGCAGTGATGCCATTAGATTAATAAGCAGGAATCTCTTCCCCCACCTCCTGTTCTCAAAACATGCCAAATGACTCATGTTTCCACAAATAGAATAATTAGGATTTCCTTGACCAATTGTACAGACCTGTGCAACAGTAATTGAAATTTACCAGATTGTTTGCTCAACCCCAGAGGATGTCAAAGTCATGAGCTTTACCTGATCTTTAGATGGTGGAGCGTTCAGCTTTTCCAAATGTACAGGCCTACTAAACATGGAATAAGAGTTTTTCTAAGTTCACTCACTAGATTTGAAAGTGAAATGGCTGATTTTCCCGAGCTGATTATAACCTTATGGCCCTTGATGTTAGAACCATGCAGTAGATTTTACAGGTCGACTGCACGAGGAATGATATCAGTGTGTAATTTGGTTTGATAGGAGGAGGAACTGGATTTTTTTCGGGCACAGGGATGGCGACTCCTCTCCCACTCCTGACCTGTTTATGTTGCCTTCTCATCAACTGCTGTAACCATTTACCAAGACTTGGATATGCAAGGTATAGGGCAGAAAATAGATCAATTAGCCATAGAGATGGTTCTTAAGATTTTGAATGCAGCATTGGAGGTGTTAGTGATGGAGGTGGAATGGATGAAATTTGCCATGTTTCCCTAAGGGCCCAGGGTGCGCTCAGCGCACCTCCAGCTATTTGTGTATGGCCGACACATCATCCAAAAACATTGCAACTGACTCACCGTCATTCTTCCCTCTCACTTGCAGAACAAGGTGGCCCATAATTGCAGCAAGCAGCAGGGGACCAGTGGGGGACTCTCTGGGCTTCTCAACATAGGACTGATTGTGACCGAGACGGTGGAATTCGGCATCACGAGAACACTTGGGGTAACATTATGTTCATGCCTTATGCTGTTTCGTAAATCATACCTCGCCTCACCCTGCCCTCTGACCTGAAGTGCATGCTGCAGATGGTGTGACCATGGACCTCTTGTTTTCCTCCTCGCATCCTGCCCTTCCCTCATCCAAATCTTTCCTTTCTGTATCTCTGCCTGAAGATAAAGTAGCAAGTGCAGTCTCAAACTTCTGATAACAAAGCACCACTGCTTCATCTGCCACTGGCAGCCACCAGCTCAGCTGTGGCACTGCCCGTATCTTAGAGGATAGAAGAGTCAGGATCGGAACACGATGAGTCACTGGATATGTGCAGACTGCAGCCAGGCCAGAGGAAAAGGACAGTGAATACCCACTGACAGATAGTCCACCTGGACTGGAGTGTGAGTACCTACTCACAGATAGTCCACCTGGTTGGAGTGTGAATACCCACTCACAGATAGTCCATCTGGACTGGAGTGTGAATACCCACTCACAGTTAGTCCACCTGGACTGGTGTGTGAATACCCGCTCACAGATACTCCACCTGGACTGGAGTGTGAATACCCACTCACAGATAGTCCATCTGGACTGGAGTGTGAATACCCGCTCACAGATAATCCACCTGGACTGGAGTGTGAATACCCACTCACAGATAGTCCACCTGGACTGGTGTGTGAATACCCACTCACAGATAGTCCATCTGGACTGGAGTGTGAATACCCGCTCACAGATAATCCACCTGGACTGGAGTGTGAATACCCACTCACAGGTAGTCCACCTGGACTGGAGTGTGAATACCCACTCACAGATACTCCACCTGGACTGGAGTGTGAGTACCTACTCACAGATACTCCACCTGGACTGGAGTGTGAATACCCACTCACAGATAGTCCGCCTGGACTGGAGTGTGAATACCCACTCGCAGATGGTCCATCTGGACTGGAGTGTGAATACCCACTCACAGATAGTCCACCTGGTTGGAGTGTGAATACCCACTCACAGATAGTCCACCTGGACTGGAGTGTGAATAACCGCTCACAGATAGTCCATCTGGACTGGAGTGTGAGTACCCGCACACAGATAGTCCACCTGGACTGAACTGTGAATACCCACTCACAGATAGTCCACCTGGACTGGAGTGTGAATACCCGCACACAGATAGTCCACCTGGACTGAACTGTGAATTCCCACTCACAGATAGTCCATCTGGACTGGAGTGTGAATACCCGCTCACAGATAGTCCATCTGGACTGAACTGTGAATTCCCACTCACAGATAGTCCACCTGGACTGGAGTGTGAATACCCGCACACAGATAGTCCACCTGGACTGAACTGCGAATTCCCACTCACAGATAGTCCATCTGGACTGGAGTGTGAATACCCACTCACAGATAGTCCACCTGGTTGGAGTGTGAATACCCACTCACAGATAGTCCACCTGGACTGGAGTGTGAATACCCACTCACAGATAGTCCACCTGGACTGGAGTGTGAATACCCACTCACAGACAGTCCATCTGGACTGGAGTGTCAATACCCACTCACAGATAGTCCACCTGGACTGGAGTGTGAATACCCACTCACAGATAGTCCACCTGGTTGGAGTGTGAATACCCACTCGCAGATAGTCCACCTGGACTGGAGTGTGAATACCCACTCACAGATAGTCCACCTGGACTGGAGTGTGAATACCCACTCACAGATAGTCCACCTGGACTGGAGTGTGAATACCCACTCACAGGTAGTCCACCTGGACTGGAGTGTGAATACCCACTCACAGGTAGTCCACCTGGACTGGAGTGTGAATACCCACTCATAGATAGTCCACCTGGACTGGAGTGTGAATACCCACTCACAGGTAGTCCACCTGGACTGGAGTGTGAATACCCACTCACAGGTAGTCCACCTGGACTGGAGTGTGAATACCCACTCATAGATAGTCCACCTGGACTGGAGTGTGAATACCCACTCATAGATAGTCCACCTGGACTGGAGTGTGAATACCCACTCACAGGTAGTCCACCTGGACTGGAGTGTGAATAACGACTCACAGGTAGTCCACCTGGACTGGAGTGTGAATACCCACTCACAGGTAGTCCACCTGGATTGGAGTTTGAGTACCCACTCACAGATAGTCCACCTGGATTGGAGTGTGAATACCCGCTCACAGATAGTCCATCTGGACTGAACTGTGAATTCCCACTCACAGATAGCCCACCTGGACTGGAGTGTGAATACCCACTCACAGGTAGTCCACCTGGACTGGAGTGTGAATACACACTCATAGATAGTCCACCTGGACTGGAGTGTGAATACCCACTCACAGGTAGTCCACCTGGACTGGATTGTGAATACCCACTCACAGATAGTCCACCTGGACTGGAGTGTGAATACCCACTCACAGGTAGTCCACCTGGACTGGAGTGTGAATACCCACTCACAGGTAGTCCACCTGGACTGGAGTGTGAATACCCACTCACAGGTAGTCCACCTGGACTGGAGTGTGAATACCCACTCACAGGTAGTCCACCTGGATTGGAGTTTGAGTACCCACTCACAGATAGTCCACCTGGATTGGAGTGTGAATATCCGCTCACAGATAGTCCATCTGGACTGAACTGTGAATTCCCACTCACAGATAGCCCACCTGGACTGGAGTGTGAATACCCACTCACAGGTAGTCCACCTGGACTGGATTGTGAATACCCACTCACAGATAGTCCACCTGGACTGGAGTGTGAATACCCACTCACAGGTAGTCCACCTGGACTGGAGTGTGAATACCCACTCACAGGTAGTCCACCTGGACTGGAGTGTGAATACCCGCTCACAGATAGTCCATCTGGACTGAACTGTGAATTCCCACTCACAGATAGCCCACCTGGACTGGAGTGTGAATACCCACTCACAGATAGTCCATCTGGACTGGAGTGTGAATACCCACTCACAGACAGTCCATCTGGACTGGAGTGTCAATACCCACTCACAGATAGTCCACCTGGACTGGAGTGTGAATACCCACTCACAGATAGTCCACCTGGTTGGAGTGTGAATACCCACTCGCAGATAGTCCACCTGGACTGGAGTGTGAATACCCACTCACAGATAGTCCACCTGGACTGGAGTGTGAATACCCACTCACAGATAGTCCACCTGGACTGGAGTGTGAATACCCACTCACAGGTAGTCCACCTGGACTGGAGTGTGAATACCCACTCACAGGTAGTCCACCTGGACTGGAGTGTGAATACCCACTCATAGATAGTCCACCTGGACTGGAGTGTGAATACCCACTCACAGGTAGTCCACCTGGACTGGAGTGTGAATACCCACTCACAGGTAGTCCACCTGGACTGGAGTGTGAATACCCACTCATAGATAGTCCACCTGGATTGGAGTGTGAATACCCACTCATAGATAGTCCACCTGGACTGGAGTGTGAATACCCACTCACAGGTAGTCCACCTGGACTGGAGTGTGAATAACGACTCACAGGTAGTCCACCTGGACTGGAGTGTGAATACCCACTCACAGGTAGTCCGCCTGGATTGGAGTTTGAGTACCCACTCACAGGTAGTCCACCTGGATTGGAGTGTGAATACCCGCTCACAGATAGTCCATCTGGACTGAACTGTGAATTCCCACTCACAGATAGCCCACCGGGACTGGAGTGTGAATACCCACTCACAGGTAGTCCACCTGGACTGGATTGTGAATACCCACTCACAGATAGTCCACCTGGACTGGAGTGTGAATACCCACTCACAGGTAGTCCACCTGGACTGGAGTGTGAATACCCACTCACAGGTAGTCCACCTGGACTGGAGTGTGAATACCCGCTCACAGATAGTCCATCTGGACTGAACTGTGAATTCCCACTCACAGATAGCCCACCTGGACTGGAGTGTGAATACCCACTCACAGGTAGTCCACCTGGACTGGATTGTGAATACCCACTCACAGGTAGTCTACCTGGACTGGAGTGTGAATACCCACTCACAGATAGTCCACCTGGACTGGTGTGTGAATACCCACTCACAGACAGTCCACCTGGACTGGAGTGTGAATACCCACTCACAGGTAGTCCATCTGGACTGGAGTGTGAATACCCACTCACAGGTAGTCCACCTGGATTGGAGTGTGAGTACCCACTCACAGATAGTCCACCTGGATTGGAGTGTAAATACCCGCTCACAGATAGTCCACCTGGACTGAACTGTGAATTCCCACTCACAGATAGCACACCTGGACTGGAGCGTGAATAGCCCCTCACAGATAGTCCACCGGGACTGGAGTGTGGATACCCACTCACAGGTAGTCCACCTGGGTTGGAGTGTGAGTACCCACTCACAGATAGTCCATCTGGACTGAATTGTGAATTCCCACTCACAGATAGCACATCTGGACTGGAGTGTGAATACCCACTCACAGGTAGTCCACCTGGACTGGAGTGTGAATACCACTCACAGATACTCCACCAGGACTGGAGTGTGAATACCCAATCACAGATAGTCCATCTGGACTGGAGTGTCAATACCCACTCACAGATAGTCCACCTGGACTGGAGTGTTAATACCCACTCGCAGATAGCCCATCTGGACTGGAGTGTGAATACCCACTCATAGATAGCACACCTGGACTGGAGTGTGAATACCCACTCACAGATAGAACACCTGGACTGGAGTGTGAATACCCACTCACAGGCAGGCCACCTGGACTGTATATGAATACCCACTCACAGGTAGTCCATCTGGACTGGAGTGTGAATACCCACTCAGTGGTAGTCCATCTGGACTGGAGTGTGAATACCCACTCACAGATCGTCCACCTGGACTGGAGTGTGAATACCCACTCACAGGTAGTCCATCTGGACTGGAGTGTGAATACCCACTCACAGATAGCACACGTGGACTGGAGTGTGAATACCCACTCACAGATAGTCCACCTGGACTGGAGTGTTAATACCCACTCGCAGATAGTCCATCTGGACTGGAGCGTGAATACCCACTCACAGATAGCACACCTGGACTGGAGTGTGAATACCCACTCACAGGCGGCCACCTGGACAGTATATGAATACCCACTCACAGGTAGTCCACCTGGACTGGAGTGTGAATACCTACTCACAGGTAGTCCACCTGGACTGGAGTGTGAATACCCACTCACAGATAGTCCACCTGGACGGGAGTGTGAATACCCACTCACAGGTAGTCCACCTGGACCAGAGTGTGAATACCCACTCACAGGTAGTTCACCTGGACAGAAGTGTGAATACCCACTCACAGGTAGTCCACTTGGACTGGAGTGTGAATACCCACTCACAGGTAGTCCACTTGGACTGGAGTGTGAATACCCACTCACAGGTAGTCCACCTGGATTGGAGTGTGAGTACCCGATCACAGATAGTCCACCTGGATTGGAGTGTGAGTACCCGTTCACAGATAGTCCATCTGGACTGAACTGTGAATTCCCACTCACAGGTAGCCCACCTGGACTGGAGTGTAAATACCCACTCACAGAGAGCTCTCCTGGACTGGAGCGTGAATACCCCCTCACAGATAGTCCACCTGGACTGGAGTGTGAATACCCACTCACAGGTAGTCCACCTGGACTGGAGTGTGAGTACCCGCTCACAGATAGTCCACCTGGACTGGAGTGTGAATACCCACTCACAAATAGTCCACCTGGACTGGAGTGTGAATACCCACTCACAGGAAATCCACCTGGACTGGAGAGTGAATACACACTCAAAGGTAGTCCACCTGGACTGGAGTGTGAATACCCACTCAGAAGTAGTCCACCTGGACTGGAGTGAGAATATTCGCTCACAGTAGTCCAGCTGGACTGGAGTGTGAATACACACTCACAGATAGTCCATTTAGACTGGTGTGTGAATACCTGCTCACAGATAGTCCATTTGGACTGGAGTGTGAATACCCACTCACCCATAGTCCACCTGGACTGGAGTGTGAATACCCCTTCGCAGATAGTCCACCTGGACTGGGGTGTGAATACCCACTCACAGGTAGTGCACTTGGACTGGAGTGTGAATACCCACTCATAGATAGTCCACCTAGACTGGAGTGTGAATACCCACTCGCAGATACTCCACCTGGACTGGAGTGTGAATACTCACTCACAGGTAGTCCACCTGGACTGGAGTGTGAGTACCCGCTCACAGATAGTCCACCTGGACTGGAGTGTCAATACCCACTCACAGATAGTCCACCTTGACTGGAGTGTGAATACCCACTCATAGGTAGTCCACCTGGACTGGAGTGTGAATACCCACTCGCAGATACTCCACCTGGACTGGAGTGTGAATACCCACTCACAGGTAGTCCACCTGGACTGGAGTGTGAATACCCACTCACAGATAGTCCACCTGGACTAGGGTGTGAATACCCACTCACAGGTAGTCCACCTGGACTGGAGTGTGAATACCCACTCACAGATAGTCCACCTGGACTGGAGTGTGAATACCCACTCACAGATAGTCTATCTGGACTGGAGTGTGAATACCCATTCGCAGATAGTCCACCTGGACTGGAGTGTGAATACCCACTCGCAGATACTCCACCTGGACTGGAGTGTGAATACCCACTCACAGGTAGTCCACCTGGACTGGAGTGTGAATACCCACTCACAGATAGTCCACCTGGACTGGAGTGTGAATACCCACTCACAGGTAGTCCACCTGGACTGGAGTGTGAATACCCAATCACAGATAGTCCACCTGGATTGGAGTGTGAATACCCACTCACAGATAGTCCACCTGGACTGGAGTGTGAATACCCACTCACAGATAGTCCACCTGGACTGGAGTGTGAATACCCACTCACAGATAGCACACCTGGACTGGAGTGTGAATACCCACTCACAGGCGGCCACCTGGACAGTATATGAATACCCACTCACAGGTAGTCCACCTGGACTGGAGTGTGAATACCTACTCACAGGTAGTCCACCTGGACTGGAGTGTGAATACCCACTCACAGATAGTCCACCTGGACGGGAGTGTGAATACCCACTCACAGGTAGTCCACCTGGACTGGTGTGTGAATACCCACTCACAGGTAGTTCACCTGGACAGAAGTGTGAATACCCACTCACAGGTAGTCCACTTGGACTGGAGTGTGAATACCCACTCACAGAGAGCCCTCCTGGACTGGAGTGTGAATACCCTCTCACAGATAGTCCACCTGGACTGGAGTGTGAATATCCACTCACAGGTTGTCCACCTTGACTGGAGTGTGAATACCCACTCACAGGCGGCCACCTGGACAGTATATGAATACCCACTCACAGGTAGTCCACCTGGACTGGAGTGTGAATACCTACTCACAGGTAGTCCACCTGGACTGGAGTGTGAATACCCACTCACAGATAGTCTATCTGGACTGGAGTGTGAATACCCATTCGCAGATAGCCCACCTGGACTGGAGTGTGAATACCCACTCACAGGTAGTCCACCTGGACTGGAGAGTGAATACACACTCAAAGGTAGTCCACCTGGACTGGAGTGTGAATACCCACTCAGAAGTAGTCCACCTGGACTGGAGTGAGAATATTCGCTCACAGTAGTCCGGCTGGACTGGAGTGTGAATACACACTCACAGATAGTCCATTTTGACTGGTGTGTGAATACCTGCTCACAGATAGTCCATTTGGACTGGAGTGTGAATACCCACTCACCCATAGTCCACCTGGACTGGAGTGTGAATACCCCTTCACAGATAGTCCACCTGGACTGGGGTGTGAATACCCACTCACAGGTAGTGCACTTGGACTGGAGTGTGAATACCCACTCATAGATAGTCCACCTAGACTGGAGTGTAAATACCCACTCGCAGATACTCCACCTGGACTGGAGTGTGAATACCCACTCACAGGTAGTCCACCCGGACTGGAATGTGAGTACCCGCTCACAGATAGTCCACCTGGACTGGAGTGTCAATACCCACTCACAGATAGTCCACCTTGACTGGAGTGTGAATACCCACTCACAGGTAGTCCACCTGGACTGGAGTGTGAATACCCACTCGCAGATACTCCACCTGGACTGGAGTGTGAATACCCACTCACAGGTAGTCCACCTGGACTGGAGTGTGAATACCCACTCACAGATAGTCCACCTGGACTGGAGTGTGAATACCCACTCACAGGTAGTCCACCTGGACTGGAGTGTGAATACCCACTCACAGATAGTCCACCTGGACTGGAATGTGAATACCCACTCACAGATAGTCCACCTGGACTGGAGTGTGAATACCCACTCACAGATAGTCCACCTGGACTGGAGTGTGAATACCCACTCACAGATAGCACACCTGGACTGGAGTGTGAACACCCACTCACAGGCGGCCACCTGGACAGTATATGAATACCCACTCACAGGTAGTCCACCTGGACTGGAGTGTGAATACCTACTCACAGGTAGTCCACCTGGACTGGAGTGTGAATACCCACTCACAGATAGTCTATCTGGACTGGAGTGTGAATACCCATTCGCAGATAGCCCACCTGGACTGGAGTGTGAATACCCACTCACAGATGGTCCATCTGGACTGGAGTGTGAATACCCACTCGCAGATACTCCACCTGTACTGGAGTGTGAATACCCACTCGCAGATAGTCCACCTGAACTGGAGTGTGAATACCCACTCACAGATAGTCCATCTGGACTGGAGTGTGAATACCCACTCACAGATAGTCCACCTGGACTGGAGTGTGAATACCCACTCACAGTTAGTCCACCTGGACTGGAGTGTGAATACCCACTCACAGATAGTCCACCTGGACTGGAGTGTGAATACCCACTCACAGATAGTCTATCTGGACTGGAGTGTGAATACCCACTCGCAGATAGCCCACCGGGACTGGAGTGTGAATACCCACTCACAGATGGTCCATCTGGACTGGAGTGTGAATACCCACTCGCAGATACTCCACCTGGACTGGAGTGTGAATACCCACTCACAGGTAGTCCACCTGGACTGGAGTGTGAATACCCACTCACAGATAGTCCACCTGGACTGAATTGTGAATACCCGCTCACAGATATCCATCTGGACTGGAGTGTAAATACCCACTCACAGGTAGTCCACCTGGACTGGAGTGTGAATACCCACTCACAAATAGTCCATCTGGACTGGAGTGTGAATACCCGCTCACAGGTAGTCCACCTGGACTGGAGTGTGAATACCCACTCACAGATAGTCCATCTGGACTGGAGTGTGAATACCCGCTCACAGGTAGTTCACCTGGACTGGAGTGGGAATACACACTCACAGATAGTCCACCTTGTTGGAGTGTGAACACCCACTCACAGGTAGTCCATCTGGGCTGGAGTGTGAATACCCGCTCACACATAGTCCACCTGGACTGGAGTGTGACTACCCACTCGCAGATACTCCACCTGGACTGGAGTGTGAATACCCACTCACCGGTAGTCCATCTGGACTGGAATGAGCACCTGCTCACACACAGTTCATCCTGACTAAAGGGGTCCTTGATTCTTCCTCTCTTATTGAGTTGAGCTCCAAATACTTGGTGGCAAGGCTGCACTTTCATGATAGTGAAGTTTTTCAGGATGCATTGGAGTATCCTGAACATGGAGACACATTCTGGTATGTATTTAATGACTCCCCCTGAGTGGTTCAGCCAGTGTAATTGTTATTTCAGGACGCAGCTGATTTGCTCCACGACATCTCTGGTGGATGTAAGCATGGTGCTTGTCTATGCTTGGGTGCAAGTAGCGAGTCATTAGCTCAGTGTATAGTCGGTTGCCTGTGCCACCTGGCAGGCAGCCTCTGGGCCTTGATTGTGACCCAAAAATGGTAGGAATATGGTTGAAAGCCATGGGATAAATGTGTCATGGCTGCTTCCAAGATGCAGGCATTGACCATCAAATCTTCTGGTCTGGTCAAACACTAACTGGATGTTAATGGACTGATAGCATTTGCAGTTACGGAACGTCTCCCCATTTACATGTGGGTCCCACAGAATCACATCGCTGCAGTTGATTGTACCCTGCGCTGGTAAGAATCTCGTTCGCTGGAAATCCATCTGCTCTCTCTTCCTGCTTCTGCCTGGTCAGTGACAAAACACTGAAGTCCTCCCTCCCTCCAACATCTAACACTAACCTTTTCACAGGGCCTCTCACATCAACTGTTTAACCCTAACCCTCTCCCTCTGTACGGGCCTCTCGTATAAACTGCCATTTGGAGAAGAGTGTTCCAAACCACCCTGTGTTTCCTGACTTAATTCCTGAAAAATCTGACCCTAATTTTTTCGCAATGTCCTAAAGTAGGATTTGTCAAACTCAAGGTCGTGAATGGGTTGGGTGGTTCGTTGAGCGATCGATCACGGTGCTCCCGACCGCAGAGAAGCAATGGCCGCGACCGGTGTTTAAGCTGAGAATGCTGGCCGTGACAGCCCTTCAAATACAAACAGTGGAGTATTCCCACCAAAAGCGGCAGCAGAAAGCAGGACCCGCGCCCGGCACATACACTGACATCACGCATCCTTTGGGCACAACATCACAGAGGATAAAATTCCACCACTTTGTAGCTGCCAGCATGCAAGCAAGAGGAATCATAGAACATAGAATTTACAGTGCAGAAGGAGGCCATTCGGCCCATCGAGTCTGCACCGTCCCTTACAAACAGCACCCGACTGAAGCCCTCGTATCTACCCCATCCTGCAACCCAATAACCCCCACTTAACATTTTTTGGACAAGAGGCCAATTTAGCATGGCCCGTCCACCTAACCTGCACATCTTTGGACTGTGGGAGGAAACCGGGGGCACCCGGAGGAAACCCACGCAGACACGGGGAGAACGTGCAGACTCCGCACAGACAGTGATGCAGTCGGGAATCGAATCTGGGACCCTGGTGCTGTGAAGCAACTGTGCCAACCACTATGCTACCGTGCTGCCCACATCCTCAGAGCCCTTTCACTCCTTGTACCCGCACAGAGCACCCCCAGGCCCGATCTGCAGTGTGGAAAAAATGCCAGCCTGGCACCCTGGTACTGTCAGCCTGGCACCATGGTAGTGTCCCTGTCATCTGGCAGTGCCACCTGGGCACCTCATGTCAGGCTGGAAGTGCCAAACTGCCCAAGTGGCGCCAGCAGTGCCATGGTGCCACTCTGCCAAGAGGTGCCTCCAATTCTCTCCGTGATCCCCATGAGTATCGTTCCATCTGGTCCCTGTTTGTGGTGACCAGCATTGAACAACAGTCACCCAAAGGACTATGTGAAGAACTAGAGATGGGTCATTTTGTAATAAGAAAGAGAGGGCCAGAGACACAAACAGGCCAGGATCTCACAACTGAATCTGTTGGAGAGAACTGCTCAGGAGAATCCACGGCAGGGCAAAGCAATGCTGGTGTGAGCTGCATACAGAGCTCCAGGGCATTTGGTGAACAACCCATTAAGAAGAAACTGAAATCGGGGTCAAAGCAGTATAAAGATGATTTCTTAAGGTTTAGCTTTGTTAATTGTGCCAATGCAAATCAGAATGCAAAGGCCTTGGGCAGGATTCTCCGTCGGCCGATGCCAAAATTGGGAAAGGCAATTGGGCGGAGAATCAGTCATGAAACCAAAATCCTGGCCGGCGTCAGGTGCCCCCAGAATGCCATGCTACGGGCCTTAACAGTGGCGTCAATGTATTCAGGAGGCAGCCGGTGAGGATGGAGAGTCGGTCTGTCATGACCAGCTATGACTGAACCATGCTCTGGAGTGCCACTGCAATGTCCAGGTGGCCTATGGCAGGGCAGTCCTGTCCTAGGCCTGGGCCACTGCCTGCACAGAGTGCCCCATGCCTTGGATATCTGGACCCATGGCTGGTACCTTCGCCTCCAAGGCCTCCACCCAAGGCCTCTACCACAGACACCACCCGTGCAGTGTTGCCTTGGGTAGCACGCATGGTTGGCACCACCTCCTGCTCCTGCAGGCGGTTGGACTCCTCCAACTGCACCTGCAGGTGCTAGATGATCGGCGACACCCCCTCATGTCGTCCCTGGCTTTGCGGCGATTGCATCTCCACTATCGACGGGACTGCTGTTTTAGCTCAGTGGGCTAGACAGCTGGTTTGTGATGCAGAACAAGGCCAGCAGCGTGGGTTCAATTCCCGTGCAAGCTGAGAATTCTGAATTCTCCCTCTGTGTACCTGAACAGGTGCCGGAATGTGGGGACTAGGGGCTTTTCACAGCAACTTCATTGCAGTGTTAATGTAAGCCTACTTGTGACAATAAAAAGATTATTATTATTAAAAAAGATTATTATTTTCAGAAGCCCGAAACCCATCTGGATGGCAGCTAGTCCCTGGGGTTGGGCCACTTTCTGACTGTCCATCCCTCGGGGGCTCCTACCTCCACCTGCTGTACCACCTGATAGTGCCCCAGGAGCCTCTTCGCTAAAGTGTCCAACTAGGGTGATTGGGTCTGGAATGGTGGAGGGTGTTGGAGACAGCTGTGTCGGTAAGTCAGTGTTGTCCCCGGTCTGGTGCTCCAGGGTGTCTCAGACTGTGGGTCGAGGGCCCCCGTTGCTGTCTGTGTCCTGTTCCTCGCTGCTATCGACTTGGGGTTGGGATTGTGGTTGGGGTCGGGGCAGGGGACTCAAAAGGGACCCGCCTCATCACCAGATCCTGCAAGACACAAGACAAGACGCGTGATTGGATCGTGGGTTGAGGTGCTGGTGGAGGAGTGTTGTGGGGGTGCAGTGGAGGAGAGGTGTGGGGAGTGGTGAAGGGGTGTGTGAGAGTGGTGGTGGGGGTGGCGATACACGGTTCGTGGGGAACCACAATTCAGTGGGGTCTCACTTGTTCGCCCGATGTCGACTACCGCCCCGGCGACTGCCCTCTCTCTGGGCCCATGACCCAGGTCCAGTGCTGGCTGCTCTGCTGCGGTGAGAGGCCGCAGGTCCGGTGGCCCTCCTCCAGTCTTTTCCCTCTCCCAGCAGTTCTCCTGGGATGGGCGAGGGAGTCAGAAAATGCACAGTGTTAAACACATGAAGCACATGGTGTGGGTAGCTGGTGGCCTTCATGGCTAGGGCACCCGGCCATGGGTGCGGTATGGGTTGTGGCATGTGATGCTGGGTGGGGGCTCAGTCACCCTCTGGGTGGGGTGGGGTGAGGTTACAGGTGTGTGGGACACTGGTTGGTGCCAGGGGCACAGTGTTGCCTACTCACCCTGGCTGCCCTGAAGTGTTTGTGCAGTTTACCCCAGCATTGCTGTCTGGTCATGGTGATGTGGCCCACGGTGCTCACGATCTCTGCCACCTGCGCCCAGGCCCATTTACGGCGGCGGGAGGCACGCTTCTCCTCCACGGCGTCTAGCAAGGTCTTGCGTTCAGCGTCTGTGAACCAGGGTGCCACTCTTCTTGCTGCCATCTTGTTGGCAGGGATGAGTGTGTGTGGGGAGTGGAATGCTGATATACGGCTGCAGCTTGTCAGCCTCCCGAGTGTCAATCCCAACCCCGGCGAATCTGACACCGCTTGGAATCGATCGTGTTCAACATGACGCCAGTGCTAGCCCATTAACGGTTGAAGAATTGCTCCAGCAGCGGCACCAATCTTGCTGTCATAGACGTCCACCGATAGTCCCAGCGTCAACACTTAGTTCCTGAAACGAAGAATCCCGCCCCACGTGGGTTATATGCAGGGAAGCACTGGCCAATGAAAGTTTAAAACCTTCAAATCTTCAAAGGCATTTGAAGACTAAGCCTAGCAAGTTCGGGGACAAACCTCTTGAATTTTTTCCAAAGGATGCAGCGAGAATGTAAATCACCAGCTGAAGACCTGAGCGGAAATGTAACACTGGCTGACAAAGCAAGTGAGAGCGTGAGGCCCAAACAGGTTCACCTGTCGCATTAAAGGTAAGCGGAAATGGTGTGCTGTGATGGTCAGCCCGCACGGGCCGCGGAGCTCGGTTGCCGTGGGCCCCGAAGGTCAGTCGGCGTGGGTTCCGAAGGTCGGCCAGTTGGTAAAAGGGGGTCCCGGGAAAAACAGTTTGAAAAACGTTGTCCTAAACACCTCAACCCCCAGAATTTGTTTTTCTCTATCTACCCTATCAATCCTCCTTAACATGTGGAAGACTTCAATCCTTGTGGAGGAATATGTTTATGTCATAAGACCTCAACTATTAAAGAAACTGTCAACTTGAAACTGTCAAGGAGTTTAGACTCCCGATAATAGGCCCCTATCCAAATTGAGTTGGCTGCATTACCGATGTGAAGGGAGTGCATGGTCAGGTTAACCTAGAGGCCATTTCTGCCCATATTAAAGGCAGCTAAAGCCAGGCGAAGAGAGCGAAAATTGATCCCACTGAGTATAGACTGCCTCCTATGTACCCGGTTTCAAGGGAGATTAGGTCAAGGCAGGCACATTATTTTTTTTGTGTAGGCACATGATATTAGGACTTCTATTCATTTTGAAGATAATAATCAAGCTGGATTAGCTGGATTAAACAGCCTACAGATTGATAATATCTTTGGCAACAATTAAGCAAGCGTTTTCTAGTTTGGGTTCACAGACCGACAACTGCAGAATCGTAAAGCTTTCCATATTGATTTTGGAGACCTGTTGAGTAGAAATGATTGAATTTTCTGGATAACATGCCTGGAACTGCAGATTAGTGAAACATTTCATATTATGGGCTTTAATAATATTGATATGTAGAAACACTTCAAGATAATTGGCTTTCCTGCCAATATTATTTCTTCCCCATAAAACTAGGAAGCGAGGACGGAAACAGAGCATCGCTCCAGTGATTCAGCTTGTTGTTCCAGTAAGCGGCTGAACCATCCAGATCACAACATTGAAGGTATGGACCTAATCAGTACAGAACGAGCTGATCCCAACCTAATAATTATTGATAAGTAGCGGAAGAAGAGAATTTTTAATGACCCTTGAGGTTTGAACAAACTGTTAGAAAGATTCACTCCCCGACATCCCCCCGGTCAGGCATTGCTTTACGTTTTAAACTGCACAAAAATGTTTTGATCGAAGAAATTAAATTTGATCTGTCATCTTGCTTGAAAAGAGCTCTGACCAGGTTTGGCACTCTGTTTGGCCCAGTCCTTTGCGGGGTACAATGTTCGATGTCCAGTTTTGGAATTGCCAAACACAGAGGACAGAATTTAATGTAGGCATTGGGGGTCTGGCCCGCCAGCTGGAGAGAGCCCCAGGTTGCCTCTTTTCAGGAAGGCCTATCGTCAACCAGGTACTTAACTGGGCAATGGTGGACCTTCTCTAGGATCGATGATCCGGTTGACGGGACGGGACGGGACGGGGGGGTGGGGAAGCCCTGCCTGTCTCCAGGCCAGTAACCCTCATTGCTCCGCAGTGCCACCAGGGAGGTGGTGGCTACTGCCGGTAATGCACCCACTTGAGGGTTCAGATTGCCAAGGGGCCCAGGCATGGATGAGTGACGGTAAGAAGGGAGTTTTGGAGTTGGGGGGCTGGAGGGGGGGAGGGGGGGGTCACAGGGGAGTGGGATAGCTTTCCTGTTCAAAGGTACTCAGTTCCTTATCGAGGGACAAACCTCCCCCTTAACCCCTTCCCAGGAGTCCACAAGCAAGGGTTTGCTTTTGAGGCTTCCCATACACTGAGGCTCCTGTCCATCACTGGGTGAATACCAGTGGAAGCGGGATGCAGCTCTTATTTTGTGCATTAATTCCCCACTTAAGGACTTCAATTGGCAGCACAAAGGATGTCCGTGAGTGTTCCCACCTCGGACTTAATGGGGGGAGGGGCAGGGGAGCTGGGAGAAGCAGGGAGGTGGCGGGGTCAGCCTCCAATGAACTTCCACCTGATTAAACTCCACCTCCACCCCACCCCACCCCACCCTCAAACCACCAAACCGGTCATGGGCGAGGAAGATGTTTGTTATTTACCTAACACTGATAGAATTCATTAGGCAGTCACGTTAAAGACGATGGAATTGGGTCTGGTAAATGAAATTAGGGCACAGGTCAGCCCATGTTTTATACAAAATGCCAAAATAGGCTTGAGGGGTGAAACAGCTTACTCCCGTTCCTATATTTCTGACTCAGTGGACAGGATTTTCCGGTCCTGTCCACCCAAAAAATAGAAATCCCCGGACGAGATCAATGGATTTTAAATGGTCCGCCAAATTTACCTTCCCACCTGCGATGATTCCCGTGGCTGTCAGGACCGGAAAATGTATCCCCTTGGTTTTCCTGTAGTCTAGGGATGTGTGTGAATCATTAAGTAAACTGACAGTTAATATCGCAGAATGATGCTGGTTAATGCGTCCACAAGCCAGTGACTGAATCTAGTTACTGAAGTACTGCAATCTGGAGGAACTCAACCTGCAAACGATTTAGAGAGGGATTCTCCGATCTGCCAGCCGCATGTTCCTCGGCGGCACGCCCTCGCCGTCAGCGGAATTCTCCGTTCCCGCCATCTGCCAATGGGATTACCCATTATGGCCACTCCACGCTGTCGTGGGTACGCTGCCAGCGGAACGGAGAATGTCACTCTTACTGTGATTCAATTGTGGTGTTCAGAATTTTGAAAGGAACTTTGAAAGACTGAGAGAAGTTTATGCAATGGTGGGGCAGACTAGGTCAAGGAGACGGAACCTTAAAAACGGAGTCCGATTATTCAGGGGTGAGGCACGGAAAGACTTTTACACCTAAAGGGTGCTGAAAATGTGGAGTTCATCCTCCCCCCGAAAAAACAGTAGATGCTGGCTCAATTAATAACTTTAACAAAGAACAAAAGAACAAAGAAATGTACAGCACAGGAACAGGCCCTTCGGCCCTCCAAGCCCGTGCCGACCATGCTGCCCGACTAAACTACAATCTTCTACACTTCCTGGGTCCGTATCCCTCTATTTCCATCCTATTCATGTAATTGTCAAGATGCCCCTTAAATGTCACTATCGTCCCTGCTTCCACCACCTCCTCCGGTAGCGAGTTCCATGCACCCACTACCCTCTTGTGTAAAAAACCTGCCTCATACATCTACTCTAAACCTTGCCCCTCGCACCTTAAACCTATGCCCCCTAGTAATTGTCCCTTCTACCCTGGGGAAAAGCCTCTGACTATCCACTCTGTCTATGCCCCTCATAATTTTGTAGACCTCTATCAGGTCGCCCCTCAACCTCTGTCGTTCCAGTGAGAACAAACCGAGTTTATTCAACCGCTCCTCATAGCTAATGCCCTCCATACCAGGCAACATTCTGGTAAATCTCTTCTGCACCCTCTCTAAAGCCTCCACATCCTTCTGGTAGTGTGGCGACCAGAATTGAACACTATACTCCAAGTGTGGCCTAACTAAGGTTCTATACAGCTGCAACATGACTTGCCAATTCTTATACTCAATGCCCCGGCCAATGAAGGCAAGCATGCCTTATGCCTTCTTGACTACCTTCTCCACCTGTGTTGCCCCTTTCAGTGGCCTGTGGACCTGTACACCGAGATCTCTCTGACTTTCAATACTCTTGAGGGTTCTACCATTCACTGTATATTCCCTACCTGCATTAGACCTTCCAAAATGCATTACCTCACATTTGTCCGGATTAAACTCCATCTGCCATCTCTCAGCCCAAGTCTCCAAACAATCTAAATCCTGCTGTATCCTCTGACAGTCCTCATCGCTATCTGCAATTCCACTAACCTTTGTGTCATCTGCAAACTTACTAATCAGACCAGTTACATTTTCCTCCAAATCATTTATATATACTACAAACAGCAAAGGTCCCAGCCCTGATCCCCGCAAAACACCACTGGTCACAGCCCTCCAATTAGAAAAGCATCCTTCCATTGCTACTCTCTGCCTTCTATGACCTAGCCAGTTCTGTATCCACCTTTCCAGCTCACCCCTGATCCCGTGTGACTTCACCTTTTGTACTAGTCTACCATGAGGGACCGTGTCAAAGGCCTTACTGAAGTCCATATGGACAACATCCACTGCCCTACCTGCATCAATCATCTTAGTGACCTCCTCGAAAAACTCTATCAAGTTAGTGAGACACAACCTCCCCTTCACAAAACCATGCTGCCTCTCACTAATACGTCCATTTGCTTCCAAATGGGAGTAGATCCTGTCTCGAAGCATTCTCTCCAGTAATTTCCCTACCACTGAAGTAAGGCTCACCGGCCTGTAGTTCCCTGGATTATTCTTGCTACCCTTCTTAAACAGAGGAACAACATTGGCTATTCTCCAGTCCTCCCGGACATCACCTGAAGACAGTGAGGATCCAAAGATTTCTGTCAAGGCCTCAGCAATTTCCTCTCCAGCCTCCTTCAGTATTCTGGGGTAGATCCCATCAGGCCCTGGGGACTTATCTAGCTTAATATTTTTTAAGACGCCAAACACCTTGTCTTTTTGGATCTCAATGTGACGCAGGCTATCTACACACCCTTCTCCAGACTCAACATCTACCAATTCCTTCTCTTTGGTGAATACTGATGCAAAGTATTCATTTAGTACCTCGCCCATTTCCTCTGGCTCCACACATAGATTCCCTTGCCTATCCTTCAGTGGGCCAACCCTTTCCCTGGCTACCCTCTTGCTTTTTATGTATGTGTAAAAAGCCTTGGGATTTTCCTTAACCCTATTTGCCAATGACTTTTCATGACCCCTTCTAGCCCTCCTGACTCCTTGCTTAAGTTCCTTCCTACTTTCCTTATATTCCACACAGGCTTTGTCTGTTCCCAGCCTTTTAGCCCTGACAAAAGTCTCCTTTTTCTTTTTGATGAGGCCTACAATATCTCTCGTTATCCAAGGTTCCCGAAAATTGCCGTATTTATCCTTCTTCCTCACAGGAACATGCCGGTCCTGAATTCCTTTCAACTGACACTTGAAAGCCTCCCACATGTCAGATGTTGATTTGCCCTCAAACATCTGCCCCCAATCTAGGTTCTTCAGTTCCCGCCTAATATTGTTATAATTAGCCTTCCCCCAATTTAGCACATTCACCCTAGGACCACTCTTATCCTTGTCCACCAGCACTTTAAAACTTACTGAATTGTGGTCACTGTTCCCGAAATGCTCCCCTACTGAAACTTCTACCACCTGGCTGGGCTCATTCCCCAATACCTGGTCCAGTACCGCCCCTTCCCTAGTTGGACTGTCTACATATTGTTTTAAGAAGCCCTCCTGGATACTCCTTACAAACTCTGCCCCGTCTAAGCCCCTGGCATTAAGTGAGTCCCCGTCAATATTGGGGAAGTTGAAGTCTCCCATCACCACAACCCTGTTGTTTTTACTCTTTTCCAAAATCTGTCTACCTATCTGCTCCTCTATCTCCCGCTGGCTGTTGGGAGGCCTGTAGTAAACCCCCAACATTGTGACTGCACCCTTCTTATTCCTGATCTCTACCCATTTAGCCTCACTGCCCTCTGAGATGTCCTCCCGTAGTACAGCTGTGATATCCTCCCTAACCAGTAGCGCAACTCCGCCACCCCTTTTACATCCCCCTCTATCCCGCCTGAAACATCGAAATCCTGGAACGTTTAGCTGCCAATCCTGCCCTTCCCTCAACTTAAATCCGACATCAATTGCATTTTGCAAACCACGGGTGTAAACAAATATTGTGTCAAGGCAAGTGTCTGGAGTTAAGTTACAAATCAGCTATTGAATGGTGGAACTGGCTCAGAGGGGGTCAATGATTGTTCCCATTCCTATGTTCCTTGGATAATTTTAAAAGAGGACCTTGGAGCAGCAACCACACGTCTACAGCAGACTTTAATGCAAGGAGCGCCTTTACATAAACAGGCTGTTTTCTCAGCAGCTGCAGCGCAGATAACGACCCCATGATCTAATGGGAGTCTGACGTTTTTTAGGCTTCAGTCGGGAACGCCCCACTGAGGCCGCACTTACCTCACTTCCTGCACTGATGACCTCAGCTCGTCAGTGCAGGAACATGACTCGTGGTTTGAGGTGCCATTGTTAAATGCCGCCCGATCCTTCAACCACCCCACCCCCCCTCCCCCCCACTGCTCCTCGACGACGACCTCTGGACCCATCCACTGTCCCAACTTACCTCTTAGGGGTTCCTTGAGCACCCCCCCCCTCACTCCACCTCTTTGGGTAGGGCACCCTTGGGCCTGATCCCTGGCACGGGCAACCTGGTATCCAGGCACCTTGGCACTGCCAGTCTGACACCCTGGCAATGCCATCTGGTCACCTGGGCAGTGCCAGGCTAGCACTGCCAAGGTGGCCGGCACCAGCGGGAGTGCCAGGGACCACCTTGCTCAGAGCCGACCACCTGGGGGCCCCAAAAGGACTGGGGTATCTCCCCAGGTGCCGTTCCTCTTGGTTCACGTTTGTGTGGTCTCCCAAGCGAGGCCTTTGTTCCCGGACCCCGAGAGAATCCGGCGAAGACATATTTAAATGAGCCTAATGGCTCACTTAAGTATGTTAATCTGGATCTCGCCCTCGCTTGCAACTAGGGATGGGCAATAACCAGCGAGGCCCAAATCCCGTAAATTAATTTAGATCTCGTGAGGCGTTTTGAGCATCGCAAATTTTAGGAGAGGCCTCTCGTGAGATTTAACGGCCTTGTCACGTCACCGAGTCGGGTGCAACCAAGGCATTAGATCGCGCCCAAAATAAGAGTTGCTATCGGTAAAATTAGCAGAATTTGACCTCAAGATTCCAATGCTCTTGTGCTGGACCAGTAACAATGCAGGCAGATAAGCTTTTTGAAGTTATAATGAAGACTCCTTTTCATAATACTCCAGAAAGGCTGCACAAGACGGAAGTGAAATCAAGGTATATTACCTAAGGTAGTCCATCAGCGAGGAAAACAGTTGTAGCTGTTAGATAGTGTTAGATAGTGATCACGTTAGATAGTGAATCTTTATACTGAAGATACTGAAGCCCCAAGGATCAGCTAATGAAATGTTAGAGATGGTAGTACAATAGAAGATTTGCAAAAACTACAGATGTAAGATACTGAGTCATGGATTGCAGGAAATGAAAGCTTTCATATTCTATTTGGGGGCGAATAGCCAGTCATTCGGGAGGCATTGAGAGAGAATATGAGGCTGTGTGTCCATTCATCTTACACCGCAATTGAAAGCTCTGTTACAGTTCGAACGTCCTCCGAACACTCTCCATCCACACTCAGCAACTAAGTTGTTTCCACAGTCAGGTCGACATCCCCTGCAAGCTGAAGCTTCAAAATGGTACAGGATGTTGTAGAGTTTTTTTTTCTTTTTTAAAATAAATTTAGAGTACCCATTTATTTTTTTTCCAATTAAGGGCCAATTTAGCATGGCCAATCCACCTAACCTGCACATTTTTGGGTTCTGGGGGTGATACCCAAGCAGGCACGGGGAGAATGTGCAAACTCCACACGGACAGTGACCCAGGGAGGGGATTCAAACCCGGGTCCTCAGCGGCGTAGTCCCAGTGCTAACCACTGAGCCACGTGCCGCCCTAGGATGCTGTGGAGTTAACGGTAGCCTGTTTATTAAGACGTTTTACCCAGGAGTTCTGCACTGCGCTCTTTCCTCTTTGCAAGGTGGAAGGCAATATTTTGGCAGACAATGTCATAATGGCTGAAATTATAGTCAAATACGTTAGAATAGATACGTTTACTCAGAAGTACAACTTTGGTAAGGCCGCACTTGGAAAATTCTGGTCGCCATACTACCAAATGCATGTGGAGGCTTTGGAGAGGGAGCAGAGGAGGTTTACCAGGATGTTGCCTGGTCTGGAGGGTGTTAGCTATGTGGAGAGGCTGAATAGACTTGGACTGTTTTCATTAGAAAGACGGAGGTTATGGGGTGACCTGATACAGGTCTATAAGATTAGGAGGAGCATGGCTAGAGTGGATGGGCAGGCACTCTTTCCCAGGGTTGAGGGGTGAGTCCCCAAGGGCCATAGGTTTAAGGTCCGTGGGGCAAAGTTTAGATTGGCGAGACAGGTTTTTTACACAGAGGGTAGTGAGTGCCTGGAACACGTTGCCAGGGGAGGTTGTGGAAGCAGATACATTAACGGCGTTCAAAAGGCATCTCGACAAATACATGGCTAGGATGGGTAGAGAGGGATAGACCACCAGGAAATGCTGAGGGTTTTGGCCAAGGGTGGTATCATGATCGGCACAGGCTTGAGGGCCGAAGGGCCTGTTGCTGTGCTGTACTGTTGTTTGTTCTTTGAATGCTGTAACACTGTTTTACACCAGCTCAGTGTTTATTTCTCGATTTGGCAGTAATGAGCATGACCTTCTGATAGACAAAGTGGGAAACTTTGAAACTTTTGCTATTGTCCTGTGTCAGGAACCAGAGGCTATCCCATGAACTTCAGATGGGCACAGATATGCTGCCAGATGGATGCCTCCCACACTGACTCCACCAATCTAGGCTTGGGCTAGATGTCTTGAAGCTATCTGGACCTTTTCAGCACAGGCATAAAACCAGGGAGTGGAATGAGCTACAGAGGAAACTCAATGGGGAAGAGATTTTTCTTATCCAAATTATTTTTAAAAGTAAACCGGTTGGAATCTCTGCGTCACTTCACAGGATCTTTAAACTAAGGCCAGGATGCTATGGTCCGCCGAGGCAGGTTTTCCGGTGTCAGATATGGTTCACTATTGGATGCCGGTGGGATCTTGTGAGTCAAACGAAGCCCATGGTTGTTTGGGCTGCTCGCTGGCTGCGTCGCCGGTTAATCTGCCATGGGGGTTGGGGTCACTTTTGGCAGGACCGGAATATCCCGCTGGCGGAAGGGCTGGGAAATCTTGGCCTAAGTGCTTTTACATGGGAAAAAACCTGTCCGCCCTTGGAGATTGCTTTCACGCCTGTGACTGGAAATTATATTGATTAAAGTGAACTAAATGTCCGAATGCTATTGTTCAGCTAATCTCGCACTTCTCGCGAATTAGAAGGGAACTTCCTTGTGGAACCGACAGCTAATTATGATATTATGTATTTCTATCATCAGAGTTGGCGGCTGTGTATATAACAGCTCCAGCATTATCTCAAGAGACATTTCCCAGGTCAGACCTAAAATGTAGCCTTTTGCAATTTCTGCTGCCAAAGTGTCCCTTATGGTTTTGGCCACCGCAAGCAATGAGCTCAATTTTTTTCACATGAGCAATCCAGGAAGCAAACTGGCTGGAGGTACCAACTAGACAACCTATCACCTAATTAGGCTTGTTTTTAAGCAATAACATCAACAGAGATGAATCACCTTCCCACGGAGTAGTTATTATTCTCCAGACAATATTGCTTAAACCTCAGCCCTGAGGAAAACACAAAAAAACACATTTCCTTTGGAAGCAACTGACAAGTGCTCCATTTTAAACTTTGAGCACATTGGCTTAGCTAAAATTCCATGTCAGAAAGATATAGCTCAGATATTTGAGAATCGTGACTACTGTATGCAATGTCCGAGGATGAGTGTAGAATTCAAATATTCTATTGAGAATTGCGATGTTTGCTAATCAGTCAATACAAGACAGCAGAAAGATATGCTGGGAACTCATGAAATAAATAATTGGCTGTAGTAAAAGTTTGATGACCAATATTCAAATGAATGGGAAATTTATTTAATGTATTTCAAAACTAGAAAAACTCTAATGATATATCTCAAAATGTTCATATGCTAGATATGGAATATTGGATATCTGTTTCTCAGATATTCATCCAGAGATGAACTCAATAAATTCAGGAAGTTCGCCAGAGAGTGAAATTGTAAGCATGTTACTTCATGGCCATTTTTAAATGGTGCCCTGATCTCTCGATCCCCCAATGTGATCTCCGGTCCACGCCCCCCAACTCCAAAGCATTTATAAAGGGGTCCTCGGGCCCACCCACACCCCACTTCACAGGGCATCCCGGGCACGATCCTGGCGTAGACAAAATGCTAGCCTGGCACCCTGGTACTGCCAGCCTGGCTCCCTGGCACTGCCATCCTGGCACCCTGGCAGTGTCCCAACCAGCCTGGCAGTGACAGGATGGCAACTGGGTGGCACTGCCAAGGTGCCCAAGTGGCACCAGTAGTGACAGGGTGCCACTCTGCCCAGAGGACGACCATTCGGGGACCTCTGATCGCCTGGGAGACCCCCCTCCCCCAGTGCCATACCGCCTGGTCCCCGTTTGTGGAGACCAGTGCTGAATTGACGTCTGGCTGGGTTCTCCTTGGTGAAGCCGGAATATGTCGGGTAGCCATTCAATCCAACTTCAGCAGAGTTCTTTTTTTAATAAATTTAGAGTACTCAATTCATTTTTTCCAATTGAGTGGCAATTTACGTGGCCAATCCACCTACCCTGCACATCGTTTTTTGGGTTGGGGGGGGGGGGGGGGGGGGAGGGGGGGGGAACCCACGCAAACATGGGGAAAATGTGCAAACTCCGCACAGACAGTGACCCAGGGCCAGGATCGAACCTACGACCTCGGCGCCGTGAGGCAGCAGGGCTAACCCACTGCGCCGCCGTGCTGCCCTTGCGCCGGCAGAGTTAAGTAGAGTCCTGCTCCCGCTCAATGTGGGTGGGATTCAGATCGCAACGTCTTGCGAGATCTTGTTAGATCTCATGAGGTGTAAGGACCGTCGGGAATCCTGGGAGAAGTCTCTCCCGGGATCTACCGGCCGTGTTCCGCCCCAATTCCAGCAGGATGCGGCTGATAACTTTCGCCCTTAGTCATTTTTTGGGGCCTCGCAAAGTTTCTCCCTGGCCTATCCGTACTTAGAAATGTTTTCAGCAATGGGGAGCTGAACGTGCTGGTGAGATTGGCTCCTCAGAGATCGGGCCAGCATTTTGAAAGGGTGCCCTGATCTTTAAGTGAGATTGACGGTCCCCCACCCACAGGCAATGTCATCCCCTGCACACATGGGCATTACAGCACCCTCACCCCCCCCCCCCCCCCCCCCCCGCCCGCCCAAGTGGGGACATCCCACTATGGGGTTACTGAGTGTCCCCCCCATTTTAAGGGCTCCTCACCCCCTCTTTGAGGCCCCGAGCCTTTCAGGACCCCAACCCTTCACCCCCCAACCTTTAGGAGACTCCTTTATACCTGCCCTTCACCTCCTCCACTCTTCATACTCCCCCTTATCCCTGTCACCCATCAGGCTCATTTAAATATGTATATCTATATCTCGCCCTCGCTGGACGAGATCCAGATCTCGTTACATCTCACAAGGCGTTCTGAGCAAATCTCGCGAGAGGTCTCTGATGAGATGTAACGGCTTTGTCGTCAATGAGTCGAGCGCGACAAGGCCATTTGATTGAACCCCAAGTTAATTATTATAACCAGAGAACATCTTTTACCTTTGAGGGAGGGAAACAAGTTAGTGTGTTGGTGTGAGAATGAGCTGAAGAAAGCAGAAGCATGAAAATAGGAACCTCTTTTAGAGATTGGGCTGAGATGCATAACTGCATCTGAGGAAGGTATGAGAGCACACTGCAAGATTTTATTCTTATAAACATGATTAAGTTTAATTCAGACACTGAACATCCGCAGAGCCAAAGCAGGATGGCAGTAAAAATACAATCCAGAAGGAACAGATTTTTCAAGACTGGACGAGGAGTTTGGCGTCATGAAGTTACAACAGAATCTGGAAGGATCAGCTTATCTGAAAGATATTGCGATCTGTTTATTTAAAACGTTTATTTATGAATTTCTTTGAGTTGGGAATGTGCAAAACATTGCACCAGAGGTTTGCAGTTCAGAATGGATAGAGACACTTAACTGTCAATGCTGAACATTTGAGGGGAGTGTATAAAAAATGGAAGGGTGCAGCAAAATCAAAGCATGAAGTATCTAATCTGAATTAGCTATCGGGTAACTTTGTTATAGATTCCTAGAATGGTCATCATCTGGTGTACAAATGGAGTCATTACTTCTACCTTTAGAATACTTGATCAGTCTGCCCTCAATTTTTAAAATCATTTTGAAGGACTCCTGCTGGATCCCAATGTTATTGGGCCTCAAATTTAAACAGAAATTTGGTGTAAAAATCCACTCACATGGGCAGAGCCAAGGGCATGGACTTTCTGCTCTGGACGTTTCTGCCAATAAATATAATCAGTGACTGGGGTGCACCAGCTTCCAGATGGGTAATGTGCTGGGTAATCAGAAAGGATGATAAACCTTACCCCTAACCCCATCACCTGAGCTGCATTTTTCATGCTGCCATTTCTGGGGGCTTCCACTGGGACACCATGCATCTACCTCCAAATACCAAAGGCTTGTTCATTCAGCCTCCTCCCCTGATGCTACATAATTCAGCATGTTTATCAGCAGAGGTAAGGGGTAAGTGCAATTGTAGTCTGAATGCTCCACTACAGATATTCAGGACCATACTCTTTGACATCTTAAACACTATGAAAACTCAGAGACACAGGGTGTAATGTCCTTGGCTGCAGAGAGGAAAATCGATCAGCACTCTCACTCATGTTCCCTATCCAGTGACCCTTAGATGGGGATCAGGTGAGGACAGGGCCTGGCTCAACTGAGTAAAATAATGTGCTGAAAATCACTGCCAAAGTTCGCACATGAATAATGACCATTTGCGCAGCTCAACTTTTTTTTGTCTGTGCTCTCGTAATATGACCCGCGGATGTTATGCTCTGCTAAGGGTGTTGTATTTAATGGTAGTTGTCCTTATGGATTGATGGTTTTTCCTCAAACCATTTTTAGATCTTTTGGGTGAATCCCAAAATTAAGGAATCCTCATTAGGAATAATTTCATACTCAATTATTTAAAGGTGCTTAAAAGAACTTTGGAGTTATGTTATTCTGGTGGTACAGTACTCAGCACATTCACATAAGATTTCAACATAGTTCTTAACATGTGGATGTGTGTTAAAATATCAGACAAAACAAATTTACACACTGATGACACTGTGTGTTACACGGGAAAATAACCCCTCCCATTGGCTTTTAAAATTATTACAAAAAGATTATTAATATTCCTCTGCCAATCACAGACCTGCAACCTCAACCATCTGAATTTGCTTATTCACAGCTGGAGGACCTGCCAAAAGATCTCGGCTACTTAATTTCCATCAATACTGTAATGGTATTTTGTGTAGGTGCTGCCATGTGCTGCCAGGTCTCTTTGTGAGTGCTTCAAGTTTCTCTATGGGCAGCAGTAAAAGAATCAGGTAACATCATTGTAAAGTGAGGGATAAGAGCACTGGGCTTAACACAGGGAGAACAACTGCCATTATAACTAGATTATCATTTGGTAAATACAAACTTGTCTGAAACATTCACAAAAGACAAATTCTTAATTTAACAGTATATAAAGTATACAATTTTGGTGCAGAAACAGAAGTGGATATTGTAATACCTGAATAGTGCAGTGATTAGCGGGGTCGGAGGATAGACTGAAAGAACTTTGCTTCATCAATATCCTTTTATACACTTAAGGCTAAGGCTTAGCTTGAAAATATATCCTTTAAAACTTAAATACAATAGGGGACAATTGCATAATCACTGCTTTCTAATAACTTCACAATAGAATCTGAATGCAGGGATCCCTGTTGGCTTCAAACAGAAGGACATTTCTAAAGAAAGAAGGGTATAATGTCTTTTACGTCAGCAGTGCTCAGAAACATGGTTCAAAGTCGATGTAATTCTTTTGAAGTGCAGTCACTGCTGCACTCAAGGGAAACACAGCAGCGAATTTGCACACAGTAACATCCTACACAGAGTAATGAGATAAATGACGGGCGATCGGTTTTAAATGGTGTTGGGGTGAGATACAACGGCTACCAAGGATTCAAGGAGAGGTCTCCTGCTCTTTGTCGAATAATGCCTTTGTGACCATTTGTGTCCACCTGAAAGAGTAGATGGCTATGATCTGAGTTGCAGAATTTCTTCAAAAGTGCAACACCTCCTGAGCAGCATACTGACATGTCAGTCTGGAATGTACCTTGAAGGCTCAACCATCGGATTCAGAGGCAGAACTAAGAACAATTTATTTATGAGTTGGGATGGTGCACTGGGAAAAACAGTGAAACCTCTGGGTTTTAAAGCAGTTTATCAAGCAAATAAAGTCTATTTTCTCCCCTTTCCAAATGCATGCAATTCCAATTATGTGTTATTAACCACATGCATTAGCTAGGAGGGAAGGCGAGGAAGGTGCAGTCACCAATTAACCTACTTTAGTATGGTTGGCATGCTCGTAAATAGTCAATTGCCCTCTGACTGTTGTGGTATATTTTGTCGGGTATACTTTACTGAAATATCAATAAAATCATAGATCTCCACTGAAAAATTCGACATCTGTTCAGATAACTGTGTGCCTCATAATTTAACAAGAATTTGATTTTAATGGCTCTCCTTTCACCACTGCATAGAGGGAATTTTGCCATGAGTCAGACACAGCTTGAGGCAATGGTGACATGAGCTGCAATTTCACTTTGTTACAGATAGGGATGGGAGAGAACTGAAATCCTAATGCCTTTCCCTTTTCTTAAAAATCCATTCATGCAATGCGGGCCAGCATTTATTACCCATTCCGAATTGCACTTGAGAAGGCGGTGATGAACACTGCACTTGTGGTGTGGGTACACCCACAGTGCTATCAGGACGGGTACTTTTCTGAATCCTATATGTTCTATTGGATGGTGTCCCGCTGCATATGAAATATTAAATGATGCTGGTCAGATAAAGAAACAGCATATTCGTTAAAAAGTGCCAGCAACAGCACAACCCCCATAAATCCTATGTTTATTTTCACTAAATTGAATTTCAAACAGAGATTGAGAAGAACTTCCCTGAATCAGTGTGTTTTTGCAAAGGAAGTTATGTGTGTTTTTGCAAAGGAAGTTATGTGTGTTTTTGCAAAGGAAGTTGTGTGTGTTTCAATGTGTGGTGTTTTTAAATAACCAGCAGCAAGCTTTTGTGGGTTTAAATCAAGATGATCCACGCATGCACCCTGAAAGTCTAACTCTATGTCATTCACACTCAAAACAAATACACTTAAAGAGAACAATTCACTTTTACAAGTCAAAAATGAAATAGTTTGTAATTCACAAGTTTAGTTTATCATATGAAAAGCTTGCATTGCAGGTCCAGAGAAGAAGGTGTTTTCACTCCTAAAGGGTAATCTAGGAGGGTTCAATGGCCAGAGTAGCATATCAGAATTATTGCAGGGTTCCCTTGAAGAAATGGATTTTCAGCAGGTCATAAGGTTAGTTACTTGCAGTCTTCTTATTAGGAGGTCATATTTCTGTACTGGTGGACAAAAGAAACAGGCTAGGAGACTTTACAATGTTGTAGGCCTGCCATGGGTTGTGGAATTCCTGTGGAGAATCCAGCATCAGGAGAAATTGGGATTGGCGCTGGACACCGTATCTGTATGAAAATACCACTAATTCACCGCATAATCTTTCACCATCTTTGGCAGTATTGCTAATGATTTAGCTGAATTTACATAGAAGGATATGACAAAATGTCTCATCTAGAACATAAGAACCCAAGAACACCTGCTCGGCTATCAAATCTAATCAAGGCTGATCTCATCATCGCCTCAATTCCACTTTCCTGCTGGTTCTCCACATCCCTTCAACCCATTACTAATTAAAAATCTCTCTGTCACCTCCTTAGGTTTACTCAATGTTAGTTTTCTTAGTCCCACGGATTGTTTACTTTCGGAAACCTACATAGTTATTGTGATAAAGGTCTTGTATGACTGAAATTCCCCACAAAAATCAGTGAAAGGAAGTCTGGGAGCAGAAACTTGGCGGCGGAGTCTGAGGCCTCTCAGAGCTCATCGTCAAGTAAAATGGCGGAGTCAGTCTCTGGTGCTCTGTCCACTCCACTGACGGCCGAGGTGCTTTCTCGTACCTTGATCGAAGAATTCAAAAAGCATCGCGAGTTGTGTTGGAAGACCTCAAGAAATCAATTGAAGAGGACTTGGCCTCCATTTGAGTGGCTCTGGGGAAACTAATCAGACCACTTAAGCTCAGGGAGCGGTGATCAAATATTTGGAGGTGGCCGTATTGGACCACAGTGACTTGATTGCCATGTTGGAATACAAACTAACTTCGGTGACCGAAACAAATAGATCACTGAGAGTCAAAAAGAATGACCTAGAAAGCAGGTCCGGGAGTAAAATATTGGGATTGTGGAGTTGCCGGAGGGGTTTGACAAGATGGTGGGTGAGAGTGGATTCACATCCCCACCTGAATTGCATCAAGCCCATCGTACATTTCAGCGAGGCTTCGTCCTGAAGATCAACCATGTGCGGTGATAGTGAGGTTCCATAGCTTCAAGAAAAAGGAGAGGGTTTTGCGATGGGAAACGGAACACCGTGACTTTAAGTGAGAAGCCTACTCCATCCAACGGAGTTAACAAAGAAGAGGGCCACATTCAATGGAGTCAAGGCCATCCTGTATAAAAGTGGAGTCCGGTTCGGCCATTCAATGGAGTCAAGGCCATCCTGTATAAAGGTGGAGTCCGGTTCGGTTTGGTCTACCCAGCTCGGCTCAAGAGTAACTTTTGAGGGGAAAGACAATTACTTTGACCTGCCGGGAAAGGTGGCTTCTTTTATTATAAGGCACAAGTTGGTCACTTGTAGAGGGTCACTGGAAGTTGGTGTGTGGCAGAAAAGGAAGGATGGGTTGGTTCGAAGTAAGCCCCCCTTCCTAATGTTGAGCTCCTTGATCGGGCATGGAGTACCTTTGATAAAAGGCCCCCCTCAGAGGTTTTAGCAGTCGTGCATACTGCATGTTAACAGGCCTTCCTGCCACTGGGCTAATAGCAACAACTGAGGGCTAAGACCCTAAAATGGTCATTAATTGGCCACGCAAGGGCCTCAATGGAGGGTTGAGTAGAAAGGTCGACCATGGGTCTTTACATCGAGAAACTAATTCTAGTGAAGACGGGAAAATGGTGGTGTTCTGGCACGCCACCAATGCACCTAATAAATGCCCTTCCTGCCTCCAAACATGCTTCCAGTGAGAGCACAAAATTCAACCTTATGTCTCCAAATTTGCAAAATAAGAAAAGAAAGTGGATGAGACCAATTATCCACAAGTTAATTGTGAAAGGCTGCCATCTATCTTCTATTGTGTAGCAATGTCTTCGGATTTCCAAAACATTATGGTTCAACAATATCAGTATTGTTCAAATGATTGAAACTGGCTCGGGATCCTTGATCCAAAGACCCAAAGAATACTTTTGGATACCTTCACAAGCCACAGAAGCTACAGAAATAGCAATTACACCTTTACGTTTAAGAACTGGGAGACTGTAAGGTTTTTAAAACCCTACCAGCCTGATTCCAAAATGCCAGTCCATTAATTATATCATGGGATATGGGCACCACTAGCTGCACCCACATTTATTACCCATTCCTAATTGCCCTTGAAAAGGTGGTGATGAGTTGCCTTCTTGAACGACTGCAGCCGATATGTTGTAGGTACACCCACAGTGCTGTTCGAGAGGGAGTTTGAAGATTTTGACCCAGCATCGGTGCAGAAATAGTGATACAGCTAGGAGTCAGGCTGATGTGTGGTGTGGAGTCAGGCTGAAGGGTGGCACGGTAGCACAGTGGTTAGCACTGTTGCTTCACAGTTCCAGGGTCCCAGCTTCGATTCCCGGCTTGGGTCACTGTGTGGAATTTGCACGTTCTCCCTGTGTCTGCGTGGGTTTCTTCCGGGTGCTCCGGTTTCCTCCCACAAGTCCCGAAAGATGTGCTGTTCGGTAATTTGGACATTCTGAATTCTCCCTCTGTGTACCTGAACAGGTGCCGGAATGTGGTGACTCGGGGATTTTCACAGTAACATTTTTGCAGTGTTACTTGTAACAATAAAGATTATTATTTATTTTGGAAGGGAGCTAGCAGGTGGTGACATTCCCATGCACCTGCATCCTTCTAGGTGGTAGAGATTATGGCTTTGGAAGTTACTGTCTGAGAAGCCTCAGTAAGGCCTGATCTGTGAAGCAGTTTAACCTCCAGATATGAAAACTACAAGGGCGTAGCTTCATAACCTGCTGAACATTTGTCTCTTTGAGGAAATCCTGCAAAAATCTGGATGTTTGATGGGTTCAGCTAATTGAACCCATCTGAACTACAGTCCAAGAGTGGAAAAGGACTCCTTTCTTTACTGGGTCCACAATGACTGATCTCCTACAGTTGTAGAAGTGCACTATCTTCTTTAATTGTATTTTTCTTGAGTGTTTGGTGTGTGACTGATGTACGTTTTAGACTCGGACTGTGTGTGAAAAAAAATCTTCTTTATTTATTTTTTAAATCCACACAAGTCTGCTGCTGTTTCTTTAAATTGACCAGAAGCTAAAGGGGGCTGAGAAACACACACATCTAACTTTCCAAAACAGCTACATTGATTGCAGACAGTAAGGATTGGGTGTTTTGGTGTGTTTCTCCTCCCCTGTCTTTTACAATGAGAAAATAAATATTTCCTGGCATTCAATCTATTATTATCCAGTTAACTTAAATCTACAATATCCAACCCTTGTATCATTCGTAAAAAAATAATCAATCTTATTGAAAATGAAGTTGCTGAATGGTTGTTTTTCAGACTGGAGGGAAGTGTGCATTAGTGCAGCCCCCAGTGGGCAGTGTTGGGACCGTTGCTCTTCTTGGTATTAATGACCTGAGCTTGGTTTTATGGGGAACAATTGCAATATTTGAGATGATATAAAACACAAAAACTGGAGTGAACAATGAGGAGGATGATAAAAATCATCAAGAAAACATAAACAGACCCATCAAATAGGCAAACACTTGGTCAATGGTCGGAAGAATAAGGAGGGGCAATGTTAACTAATTTATTAAGGGGGTGTGGGAACAGAAAGAGATGAATGAGTTCATACACAATTTCTATGAAGATGGAAGTCTGTCAAAAAGGCATACAGGACCCTTGGCTTTATAAATAGCGATTATGGCGAATGGTTGGAACTTTGCCAAAATTAAAGCAAAATAGTGGCTTTTCTGAACACTGCATTTTCGCCACGTTAGACCCAATTGGCAGCCCTTCAAAAATGGCAGGCAGGACCCAATTCCTGGATGGCCTCCACCGTTCCTGTTTCCACCACCTTTTTGCTGAGGTGGGATAAGGGTGTGGGAAGTCAAGCCATATACAGCATACTACCACCGCCTCCCCCCCACCCCCCTCCATTGCTGGCTCCATTGCAGGGATCGGCATTTCAAGTTGCTCCCTGCCAATTTTAGTGCAGTTGGGCCCCGTTTGTAAGTAGCTGTGGTTCATGAACTCTCCAAGGAGCCATGAATCATAAGGGAACACCAGTCCCAATTGCAGAATCAAAACAAAATACACCTGCTCCTGGAATTCTTTCATTGACAGACTTGAAATACAAAAAACACCTTTTCAGTTTCAATAGCTAGATTCTGTATTGTGAGCTGGATGCGTTTCTACTGCTGTGATTGAGTTTAGGGCTCTGTCCTGCAAAGACAACTCGACCACTATATTGATCAGCCTTGAGTAAATGTTAAGATGCTTCAGAGTACTTCCTCATTGCATTCAAATCTGAAGAACGCTACTTCAGATCTCTGTTGTAGTTATTCAAAGTAATTTAAATGGCCAGAGTCCTTTTAAATTTCAGGAAAAACCTCATCAGCTTTCACTTGGAAAAAAAAAGTCTACACCTGCTCCTGAAATATTTGATTGACAGGATATCTGGTATAACTTAGATTTTTTTAAAAGGCCATCTGTGTTTTCAGTTCCATTAGACTTTCGCAGGGTTTGTTTCAACAAGTAAGCAAATTTTAAACACTTGGCTGAGTTTCAAAGGCTACTATATTTCAGCAGGGGTTGTGTTCACATTTTCATTGGAGGTTTTGAGAGGTGGTTATAGAACTGGTAGGGGGAGGGGGAGGTCAGGAAAGGAATGTGTTCTCTCACTAATTCAGGCCAATTTAGAATGCTAAAATGCTCTCTAAGAACTATTTGAAGGGGATCAGCAGGATACTTAAAGTGATGGACAGATTTTCAAAGCTGTATGTTTCAGAACAGTTGAGGGGAAGTGGCTACACGGTGGGGGCCAGTCTTGACTGCCCCAGGGAATCAGCCTAACCCCATAAAAGGATGAGTGGGCATAAGGGGAAAGGACACTTGGTAAGTGACTGCTCTTAGCACAGCACAGGTAGTGCGGAGAGTGGGCACAGCTTTGAATAAGGTTGGCACTCCCTGGCATCGCAGGAGAGAAGAGCAAAGAGCAAGGCTGCCAAGGACAAGCCGGTTTCTATTGGCGGTGAAGGAAGGCTCCAACTGGCAACGGGACCATGACAGTCAGATCTTGGGCTCCATGGCAATAACGGCAACACCTCCCCAGGAAAGACAGAACCGCTGGAACCAGGAGGGCAGGAAGGGGGAGGAGGAAAAGCCATTGAGGCCATACCCCCAACACTGCCAAAAATGCTGCTGCAGCTATCTGGAGATGACCGAGACCCAGTGTTGCTGAAGGCTGCCGCTCTCCAAGCAAATGGTCACAGCCATTTGTGCCCCTATTGCCGAAGGCCTTACACCTTGCAGCACTACTCATCATGCCATGCCAGTAGCAGCCAAAGTCATTATGGTCTTGAACTTCTTCACTGCTGGTTCATTCCAGGGATCTTTGTAGTATGTCAAAAATGGGTGCACAACACAGCATCTCACTGATCACTGCTTCCCACTTTGCCAGACCTTGACACAGCATTCCTTTAACACCACAATCAGCCTCAGAGGGCCAAAGAGACTTGTGCCTTTCATTCCTCGCTGGATTCCCGCAGGTACAGGGTGTCATCGATTGCACCTATGTGGTCATCAGAACACCTAGTGACCCGCCAGTTAGATCCATCAACAGGAAGGGCTTTCATTTCCATAAAACTGGTCTGCAACAAAACAAGCATTTCATCCATCAGTCCCGACAGCCTCAAGTCACCATTTCAACTCCCAACGTGTATGTAAGTGTGGGCATTGAGGATGGTGAGGCCCTGGAAGGTGTCAGTTCATCAGAGGTGCCGGACGTAAGAGAGAAAGAGGAAATGGAGGTGGAGGGAGATTGTGCTGAATAGAGAAGTGATCCTGATACACCAAGAGGTGGCCTCTTCCTGCCATCCTCTTGGAAGAGGGCTTCCCTCCTTCCCCTCAGAGCCTTAATAATGAGTTCCATGCTCATCTAAACTATCTCCATTCTGATCCTCATTGTCTGTAGGTAGATTATCTCCATATAATCTAAGGGTTGAACTTGAGTTAGTTTCCTGTAGAGGCAGCAGTTCCTCTTTCCCACCTTCAAAACAAAACTTCATTCCAAATATTTCATGCACAGAAATACTAAAGCCTTCTACAGGGTATGAAGAAAACATATTATATTCATCTAGTAATATTTCCCAGAACCCTATTTTTTGCCCCATAGATATGTCACATGGCTTGTGAATTTTTAATAGCTGATCAATCTTCAGTGGACATCATGCATTTAATAGCCATAGTTTGCATTGCCGATATATATAACACACTTCTCCACATAAAATTACATCAGTCATTTACAAAACCATTCACTTAACTTATTTGCGTCAGCTTGCAACAAACATCCTTTACATTCATTGCCATCTCGTCTGTCCAATTAATAATAGCAATTTACCTGCGGCTCCTCAAAATCACTGATAAATCTCAGGGAGAGTAAGTGACCCAGAACAAACTCTGGATGACCTCTGCTTGATCGAGTGCTCCCATCTAAACCTTTCCCATTATTAACCATCCCTTGTTTAATTCCAATCAACTCACATTCTGTTTGCTGTTTCCCCAGTGATACCAAGATATCTCGAGGCTTGAGGTTGGGGGGATTTCTTTCAGAGTGGTGGATTAACAGTGAGTCAGACTTTTTACAAATGCATGTGATTTGCAAGGAACTCACAGCATTTCTTGGGCAGTCTTCATTTCATTTGTCGGGTGGGTTTTCACCGGGGTGCTTGCTTCTTACTCCGAGGCTATGACAGCGAGGGAAAGAAATGTGGCTTAGTTGCAGCATTTAAAAGACTGCAACTTTTTAAAGGGCCAGAGGCCCTTGAAGTGGAGAAAGAAAGAGAGAATGCAACAGTGGAACAAAGAGTAGCAGTGTCTTAAGTGTCAATCGTAGCAAACATCTTCCAAATTATTGGATAAATCAGTGGATATGTTACTGACCGAGATAAAGGTGGGGAGGTGGCAATCATTTTGGCACTGTGGATTGCAACCCCTACTAAAGAGACAGGTGAGGGCAGTGGGGAGGGAAATGGCACAGGTCATGCAGCAGCATTCATACATCCCTGAAATATCAACACACACACAGAGGCACACACTCACAGTGCTTTATTCCATCAAGGCTGATAAGAAATTGTTGTACAGGTGACACCAGAAAGCACAATCAACATGGCATATCAGCAGATACCTGGGTGAAAATAAGTGTTCAGTCAGCCAGTTGCATTCTCACTGTGTATTCTCTTGGCAATGGAAAAGTTGCAGAAAATTGACAAATAGGTGCCACAGGGAATTGGATGGAAGAAGCACCACCAGTATGCCTTAAGCATGAATTGCATAGAGTTACATAAAATGAAGCAGGTGATTTACATTGTGGTGAGTTTGTTATCGTCCTTGTCACTGTTACCAACGTGGGGTTTTATAAGTTGAATATGTTTTTGACTGTATCTTCAATTTAAAGTAGAATGGACCAATGAAGAGAGACATGTTTTCTCTAACAGTTCTGCGTGACAACAAACCTGTGTGGCTTGGTTGCCATGGGGAACAAGGGTCCAGATCAGATGTTATTGAAATGCTTGTGACAGATTTTCATCTGAAAACAAAGACAGAAGCAGATGCCCTTGGTTTTGCAGACTTTCTGAAACTTTGAATAGGAACAAGGAAAGAGGGAAAGAGACAGAACAGCACTAGTTGTGGTCTTCAGAAAGAAAAGGCTGTTTTCGCTGTTAAATACCAGGCATAAAGCTTGTCCATTTGTTGAAGAGTGAAAACCCATAGAGATTTAAGGACACTAGAGGATTTGCCCTAGCAAGGCCCAGAGGAGGAATCAACAGTGATAGCCTCACTACTTGAAAGTTGATTTAGGAATTCACAACAGATTGAGGATAAGGACTTTCAATGGTCACTGGATGTTATGACTCGGTCAGATAGGAAAAAGTGAATCCATGAGGAGCTGAGAATGACTGCCGACTATTTCCTATGAAGACTGCAATCCTGTGGAGAGTGTGCTGTAAAATATATATGCAGCTTGGGGTTAAGATATTAATAAGGGTCTTATTTTCTGTAGTTTAGGAGGTCTTGTGGTACAATGAGTAGTGTCCCTCCCTCTGAGCCAGAAGCCAAGGTTCGAGACCCACACCAGGGCTTGATGGCCAAGGAAGGTGTAGTGATCTGTACATCTGTACATACATCTGCACATGCACCAGGGATTGCAGCACAGATGTAACAGCCACAGCAACACTAGAGGGCAGCATCAGAGACGGGTATAAAGGGTCAAGCCCAAGGCAGGATCCATCTCTTTCAGAAGCACAGGGCTAGGGGGCAGCAGCAAACAGAGACAGCTCAGCATAGGCAGCTTACCTTAGCTTCACTGGTCATACCTCTTGACTGCATTATATCTAGTTAAGCTCTGGAAACAGAATGAACCCATTGAATAAAGTATTTGTGTTAACTGGAAGTCTACAATCTTTATTCAGACTTAGAGAATAAGATAGAAGGTGCATTCATAACTCAGCCAAATAGGCTGAGTGTCAATGTGCAAAAATCCTTCCAACATGAGAATGGCAGGTGGTAAGTGTAGGAGAGGCTCCTGGTCAGTCATGCTTGATGTGGAGTAGCGCCCCTTAAGCTATAAGCCTCTGGTGACAGATTAGTGACCAATTTCAGGAACACCTAGCTATGGAAACAGACAAAAGTCTGCCATTGTGTATCATTAGCTATGGGAAGAGAATTGGAATTTCTGCAGTTTAGAGTATTGGTTGTTGAATAGATAATATTTGGACAAAGTTGATTTTAGTTTGTTTCTTACAGTAAAAGTCTTAAAACTTGAGGGTTTTAAATAGAGAGATCGAGAATGTATCATGGGGTTACAAAAAGGGCTCCGGGAGCTGGATGGCATGCTTTTTTGCAAGGATGGCAGGGCAGGGGGCGGACAAGCCAAAAGACCCATATTTCAGTGGGCCATCTTTCAAGAGGAAAAACTAATTAGGCTGCTTCAATCTGTTACAGGCAATGGTAACAGTTTTCTGGCACATGCTAGAAATATGGATAAGTTGGAAGGGACATCACCCACACCTACAACACTTCCAGGCAAGTTGCCAGATACTGCAGAGGATGTTGGCAAATTTAGTGGTCCAGGATACTCCCTTAGCAACTTGACATCAGGAGGATCTTGTGAGAGAAGAAAATATTCCTGGGACGATCATTACGGCAACACCCACAGATTTGATCAAAACACCCTGAGCAACACCACCAGGATTCCAAGACATGATTCAGGTAGCTTGGGTCTGTTCACACATTGACCATTAACGCATGCCAAACCCCAGTGTAGATTAATTTGTGTGACTGAAGAGACACAGTGGCATTAATGATCACCGTTGTGGTGACTTTGGCAGCCACCAACAAGGGCACACTGGTCTCACTAATGGTCTCTCTGCAGTACCATGCGGATTATTTGTGGGAATACTCAGAGGCTCTGCCATCTGTGAAAGTAGCCATAGCTATCATGCCAGAAACATCAACTTCTCTCACAACATCCTTCTTGATGTCATGTTGCCAAGGAAACATCCTGAACTTCTATACTTTGCAGCATATTCTGTATTATCTGGCTACTGAGACCATCACTGCAGCACCCGAAAAGTTGGGAGCAACACTAAAGCAGTCCAAAAAGGTTGAGGTGTTTTTTGACTGGAGTTGATGGCCTTTAACAGGTAAGTGATGAGAGAAAGAGTCAGCTTCTAATAGCCTTGCCCCATCCATTTTGGTGCACATGGAGCTATTACTTCCACTACCCCAAGCCTGCCACCATGGACCTGATGGTTCTAGGGAGTAACGGAGATAGGGTGGGTGAGAGGAAAATAGACAAGGGACCCAGGCCTTCCTCTTTGTAGTCATTTGCACACAGAGGGTGGGAAGGGCTGACCAGAAGAGGTTTGGTGTTGAAGAAGGGAGAGAAATTGAGTTTGGAGCACTGAGATGGAAGCATACCTCATCAAGATACTTTACCCACTTTCCTGCTGCTATTCCATCTGATTTTTTGGCAGGATTGCAACATTAAATCCAGTTCTTAGTATCTGAGAGAAGCTAAAAAAAAATTGCAAAGAATGTGCTTTAACTGGCTAGCCCATTAAGGTTTATGCAGCCTTCAAGGTTATCCAACAAGCTTTTGTAATTGTGCAATTAAATTAAGAAGAATGCTGGCTTGCCCAAATCGGAATAGATAAGAAAGTTGAAATTCTGGACTATCAAGCTGTACACTATCAACAATTCAATCCTTCCCATTTTTTGTAAAGAGACCAATTAGGTAGCAGTCGCTGTTACACCATAAACAAATAATATTGCTCAATTTATTTTTCCCCCAGTTGTTTCAGGCCCAAATGAACACAAAATAATATAAATATTAATAAATAAGCATAACTAATTTAAATGTATTAAAGGTATTACTGTGAACGGGTTCAGGACTAAACTTCTAATATGTGTTCTAAGAATTAAACAGCCTGCTATGGTGCTATTATTGGCACTTTGCAAAATACCAATATCCGTTCCTGGAAAATATAAACCAGCCACTCCCTTCCTTTATTATTTGTTGCGGTTTTGACTATCTCTGACTGGCATCTTTCAGTAAACCAGTGTACTGCCTGCTCAACACCAGCCAATCAATTAACTTTGGCCTAAAAGTATTGCTTTCATGAAGATACACACTTCATTAGGCTGGAAGTGCTGATATCCATTAGTCCTCCGATCATAAAACCTTCAAATGCAAGCGGAAAAAAAATTTTAAACTTAAACTGGTAATGACCCCCAGTAAGGTGTGAGCAGAAATGCCTTGAGGTTTAGATTTTTAAAAAAAATTATGCTCGAGACCTCATGTCCATCATTAAGATAAGAACAGGGGGATGGGCAAACAACTGAACTCTGGATTAGGATGTAACCTGAGGCAGAAACAATGTGTCTACTCCCTAAACACATTGGAGCACCTCGTTTTCAATCTCATCTACCCAAGTTTGAACCCAGCCAAGCCAGAAGGAATACTAAAGCCATTCAGTCTGCAGCAAAAGATCTGCTCATGTTAGGAGACTATGCCAGAAACATGAACACGTGGGCCATCTTTGGGATATACTTTCTAAATGCCGTTCAAAATCATAAATAAATTAAAGTTGTACGCTGTCCTCAAATTCAACACTAATTTGGCAATTCTCGTCAGACTGGCTTCAGCTGGAATATGCACTGAACAGGTCTGGCAGCTTCTGTTGAGAGAGAAACACTCTCAACACTTCAGGTCAATAACCTTGCATCAGAACTGTTTCCAACACGTTCTGCTTTTATTTCAGACTTCCAGCGTCTGCAGCACTTTGCTTGGGAATCTGAGAATGAGGCACTCCTCACGGATAACGTAAGCTGGTCTGAACCAGGCATTATTCCTCAGCAAATAAATGAACGGTCAGGGGAAATTAAAATTCCCATGGCTTTTATTCGTCACCTTAAAAAAAAAAGTACATGGACACATCATACAACCTATCCAATCGCATATTCCCAAATGAAAAGAAATCCATGAAATCGAACTGTTGTCGGAATTTGTTTTGAGGGACTAACCTTTAGGATATGCCAAATGTGAGTTCTTTAATGTATTATGATGTAAATGTCATTTCTGTACATTTATGCTACTGATTTTTAAAAAAAATTAGAATAACAGAGCAACAGAAATGATTAGTTTGTCGAATTTGCTTTTAACTATGAATTCAATTTTATGTAGCTTTCATCTATGAGAAATTATAGTAGAATTCATTGTTAAATGTAATGGTTGTAGGACAGTTGGCAAACATTTAGAAATATGCAAAGGATTGATATTTGTGATCACAACATTGCAAATGAAAAGGTACTCTTGTACTGTAATAATCACACAACAGTTTCAGAGAAGGGCCAAATTTCATGTAAAAAATCAATCAGGCAGTATTCATGTGAGCAGCAAGTACACTGAATATTCAGAAGCAAACCAGCTGGTTAAGCAACAACATACATAATCTAAACCTTGTAAAATATGCTTGGTAAAAACATTTTGAGACCCCCCACAACCAGAGAGGAAGTATTGCCTGTTTAAACTCGAGAAGGAATCCTATTTGTGTAGAAACTCACACTAAAAGCTTGAGTGTTGCCAAATCAATAATTCATTTAGTTTAATGAGATAAGTACTTTGGAAACTAATCGGCAATTGCTTCATTTACTCTAACTTGTTAGAATCTTAATGCACTGTATTGCTCCTCTGGTAAGCAATCTTTGAATGGCTGGCTTTCCTAAAAACAGAAGGCTGACTTGACATCTTCCCCTATTGCCATAGAATTCAGAAGTTAGCTGCCAATTTTAAAAGAAATTTCAGGAGATTTGAGACAATAGATTTTGTGAGAGGAACTGTGCATGGATAATTAACTACCAAATGCACACATTTTCCAGATATGAGTATGTAGCAATGAGTATCTGTGATGTTGATTGTGTTTTGTTTGATTGGTTAACCAGCAGTCATTATTTAGCGACGAGCAGTCATTGGTATCTTGTAAATTGGGAAATATAAACAATACTCTCATCTTTGAAGAGTTTCTGGCTATAATCCATGCACCTTTAAAATCAACCTCAGCAAAAACATCAATTGTTTCTTTGGAGAAAATGTAGGTTATTGTGTATGAAGCCTCAAGGGAAAGTTCAGCAGGAGTGAGATAAAGGTATTACAAAATGAAAGATTCTTAAGAACAAATGTGTTACCACCATTTTCTGTTTATATCTCACGATATGGTAAGGGATCCAACTTCAACAAAAAATGTTCAACAAATTGATCTAAGTCATAACGAAATGCAAGACCACATTGTAAAAATCTAATGTAAAATGGCACTTAGCCCATCTGACATCTTTCTCACCGAAACAACAAAGTTTACCCTTTTAACCTGAATTTGTCTATCCATCTAAATTCAAATCTTTCTTAAGCGTTCACTTCTTTTAAGCGTTACACTGATATGTTGTAAAGTGTAACAATTACATGAAGCACACAAGTACACTAAAGTTATTTTTCTGTCACATCTACTGCCATTACAGCTAGCCATCAAGCTTTTTTGCCGCAATTAATTTTCCCATTCATTTTACGAAGCTCCAATTAAATCCTAAACTCTTGATCATCAGAGTAGGTGGCACATTTATCTCAGCGATCTCTCAGCTCCATTTTTAAGTTAGTTTGTGCTATGTTGTTTGCAATCCCAGCTGCCTTGGAGCTTTGAAAACTGTGCCAGTAGCCAGTCTCTCCATCCTTTGTTGCTGACTCTCGTGCTTGCTGTCCCTGTGAACTACAGCCATCAAAGCTCCCTCCCCAATTATTGACCCACAACATCAGGTTTTGACTGACGAGGCGCCTCTTAAGCTCCCAAAAGCTACATTCTTAAATGATACTGCAAATTGGCTTAAACCTCCTTCAATGCCTTTTACAAAATATTGAAAACATATTTGAAGAAGTTTAAATAATTGGATGCAGTAGTTAAGGACTGCAGATGAAGGTCTCACAACTTGAGGCTTCAGCTTGGGGAATGCTTTTGGCAGCAGAAAGGTTAGGGTTAGGGTGTTCAATTTGTGTACACCTATTGTTAAGAATTGAGGAAAATTAAGATTAAACAAATGGAATTGGGATAAAATAAAGAAAGGGGATAAATAAGAGCAGATGTCTGAAAGGGTGCTTTGATATGCGAATTTCCATCCAATGAGAAAAGCACGTGTTTACCTCTGTGACTTGGGGAAAACAATGGGGTGTAGAACAGGTGTCTTCAAAGTGGAGAGATCAGGGAATTGACACTTATATACTAAGAGCTGGATCCACAGGGCGGGCAACATCAAAGGAAAAAATTATATAGCCAAAGCAAATTACCTGGAGAAAGGGATGCAGTAGAAGCAGCTGCCAACACAGCCACGCCCAGCTGTAGAAAACGGTCTCCCAAAAAGAATTTTTGCTGAAAGGCTGCGGTTTAAAATCCAAACCTTGAATAGACAAGGTTGTTCCTTCTTTGAAACTGAAGATGGCTTTCCTAAATATGGACAAATAACCTGTTGGTGGTACCCATTTGCTGGATTTAGCTCATAGAGTTATATAATGTTGGATGTTATTTGGGAAAAAGGGGCGTTTTTCATACTTCAGGAAACGTAGGTAGTTGGGAACAAGGGGTAACTTCATGAGATACTGTGTGTGTATAGCTATCCCGTACCGGCCTCCCCGGACAGGCGCCGGAATGTGGCGACTAGGGGCTTTTCACAGTAACTTCATTGAAGCCTACTTGTGACAGCAAGCGATTATTATTATTATGAGTTAAGTATACAGTTGTAGAGTATTACAGTCCTTCTTGTCGTGTGTTTTTGTTTCAAGTTAATAAATGTTCTTTATTAATTGATCACAAAATGACTGGACTATTCTTCCTACTTTTCATATCTTTGCTCACAGTATACCAAATTGAAAATGTATACCATTAAGAACTGGGGTTCCAAGTTACCCTTCTGGGTTTTGGGATACTCTCGCCTTCAACATCAATGAGGTTCTTAACACTATTTAAGTACTCTCCACTGCACCATGTACAGACCTCTTTGTTGCTGCTGCCCTCTGCAACTTCCTACTTTGAGCTGGAGCCTATGCTGATCTGCTGCTAAAACCATCGTCTTGCCTTTTATTAACTCTGAACTTGAGCATCCCAATACTGTCATGACCAGTCTCTCATCTTCCACCCTCTGTAAGCTACAACTCATCCAAATCTCTGCTACCCATATCCTAACTCATACCAAGTCCCATTCACCCATTACCCATGCTGCTCCTTGCTGACCTGCATGGTCTCCCAGTCCAGCAATGCCTCAAATTTAAAGTTCACGCTCTGCATTCAAATACTTTCATGATCTCGCTCCTCCCTGTCTCTGTTGCCTCCTTTGGCGCACTGCGAACTTGAAATTCCTCCAAAATAGGTAAATTCTGTATGCCCAATTATTTTGTTCCATCACTGGATACATTCAGCTGTTTCGGCCAAAGGTTCTGAGCTTTCCTCCCTAACCCTCCTTGCCTCCATCCTTTTTAAGAAGTTCCTGAAAACCTACTACTTTGATCAAGTTGATTGTATATACATGACTGGAAATAGGGCAAAATTTCAAAGCTTGCAGATGATACAAAACTCTGAACTAAAAGAAACAATGAGGGGTGCCTTCTTGTGGCAGGGGAAATGTTTTGCAAAATAAAGCTGGAGTTTGAGGTTGTGAAATCTGCTCCCGAGGCCCCAGCACTTTGATCGCAGGGGTTTCGTCTCCATCTGCACCGATTTCATTGTTTTCTTCATTATCCACTTTCTGTAGCTGCAGAGGCCCTTCCTCCCTCAGCAGTGGCCACTGTGCCTGGTGGCACTGATGACTACCCTGAGATTGGTCAGCAGCCCTCTGAGGCAGGACTGAGGAGTGGAAATCTTATCTCCAGTCAATTACCGCTCCATGTTAAATGGCTATGGGGCTGCCAACATTGGTGGGGATGTGACATTTGCGCTGGTGGAGTGGGAAATCCCGCCATTCGAAAAATCATGTTAGGACAGATGACGTTTGTGATAAAGTACAGTTTAGGGAGAATCATACAATTGTAGAATCCCTGCAGTGCAGAAGGAGACCATTCAGCTCATTGAGTCTGCACCAACCCTCCGAAAGAGCACCAGACCCAGGCCCACCCCTCCCACTCCCCTGCAACCCCACCTAACCTTTTGAACACTAACATTTAGCATGGCCATTCCATCTAACCTGCACATGTTTGGACTGTGGAGGAAACTGGGGCACCTGTAGGAAACCCACGCAGACACGGGGAGGATGTGCAAACTCCACACAGACAGTCAGCCAAGCGCGGAATCATGCCCGGGTGCCTGGCGCTGTGAGGCAGCAGTGACAATCACTGTGCCACCATGCCACCCTGAGAATGTGGATATAAACTAAATGGTACAATTTTAAACGGGGTGCAGGAACAGGCTGATTGGGGTTGTATATACACAAGTTGAGAAGACTGTTAATGGGTTTATTAGAAAATGCATGTCGTATAAAACCAAGGAAGTTATGTAAAACCTTAAAAACAGCATTCAGCTAGAGTACTGTGTTCAATTCTGGGCACCAACGTTTAGGAAGTACTTAGAAAGAGAGCGGAAATGATTTGATAAAATATTGGAACAGACAAGGGACTTTACTTATTTGAAGAAATGAGGGAAACTTGTGTTATTCTCCTTAGAGCACAGATTAAGAGGAGATTTGATATAGTTGATGAAAATTATGAATGGTTTCGATAGTGTTGGGAGAAACTATTTGCAATGGCAGAAGAGTTGGTAACCAAGAGACACGGACTGAAGCTGCCTGAGAAACGAACTAGAAATGACATAAGAATTGTTATTTTAGCGTGATGAGATGTTGTGATCCAGAATGCACGACCTGAAAATGGCAGAAGCAGATTCAATAGTAATCTTCAAAAGGGAACTGGGCAAATATTTAATGGAAAAATCTTGACAGGGCTATTGGGACAGAGCCAGGGAGTGGAACTAATTTGCCGGCTCTGTCCATGAACTGGCACTGATGGGCCGACTGGCCCCCTGTATCATTCGATGATTCGAAGCTTGTCGTCCATTCAAACACTTCTGTGTAGCTCCATGCTAAATGTTGCCAGCAAATTCTAACGTGAAGAAACTTCGGAGGCTTTCCTAAATCAAATGTAAGACATGAATGCAAGTGTTCGGGCAGCACGGTAGCGCAGTGGGTTAGCCCTGCTGCCTCACGGCGCCGAGGTCCCAGGTTCAATCCCGGATCTGGGTCACTGTCCGTGTGGAGTTTGCACATTCTCCCTGTGTTTGCGTGTGTTTCGCCCCCACAACCTAGGTGGATTGGCCATGCTAAATTGCCCCTTAATTGGAAAAAATGAATTGGGTACTCTTAAATTTTTTTTTTAAATGAATGCCAGTGTTGTTGTAACAAATTGTCCAGATTCTGGGAATTTGAAGACATACTCCAAATCAGAGGCAAAGAGCATTTCCTAAGAGACTCATCTGAAACACTGAACCCATGAAAAACACTCAAAATAAAACGGCAAAATGTGTAGGCTTGTGTTGACTCACCATAAGCAACACGTCAGATGTCCATTAGTTACATTTTAATAGGTTTTACGTAGCACATACTTCCCATTTTGTTCTCCTCAAACTTTCTTAGGCTCTTTTCTTGTTATGTTGCATTACCAGATTTTCTCTAATTCCGCTGCTGCTTTTTGTCTCACTTCTTACACTTATATCTGATTGGTCCTTACTTCATAAGAGGTTCAGTTCTTTATAATTGTGCAAACGTATTGTGTGATATATAAATTTATTCCACCTCAATTAAATTTGTTCCAGCTTACTAGCTGACATGCAAATATATTATTGGTATTCACGCGCACAATGATTTATTAGGAGGGACTGAGTCTCATGAAGTAATGAGCTTATTAGCAGCATGAAGTAACAATTCTGGAACAAACATTGATTCGTGCAAGAGAATATTTCCTTCTGTTAACAAAAACAAAATCAGCTCATCCTCCCTAAAGGTTCATAACTACGGAAGGCACAGTAGTACATTAAAATCACATGTTTCTAATAATGTGTTTACGCAACAATTCCTCTAACACTTCCATGGAATTCTGAACCATGGACAAATTTAACTGAGCACATAGAATTGGATTGTTCTTTATTTATCTCCTTACATCGCAACTGCAGCAAAGGAATGGGCCATTCAGTCCAACTTATCTATGCTGGCATTTATGCTCCACATGAGCTCCTCACATTCCTCTTCATCTGCACCTTTTTGCACATCTTTCTAGTCCTTCTGCCATCATCTGCTTATTTAGCTCTCTTCTTAAATGTGTCTCTGCTATTTGCCTCAACCGTCCCTTATTGTAAAATATTCCACATTGTTACCACAAAGGCCCCATGCTAACACAGTGGTTAGCACTGTTGCTTCACAGCGCCAGGGTCCCAGGTTTGATTCCCCGCTGGGTCACTCTCTGTGCGGAGTCTGCGTGGGTTTCCTCCGGGTGCTCCGGTTTCCTCCCACAGTCCAAAGACGTGAAGGTTAGGTAGATTGGCCATGATAAATTGCCCTTAGTGAGCAAAAAGGATAGGAGGGGTTATTGGGTTACAGGGATAGGGGGGAAGTGAGGGCTTAAGTGGGTCGGTGCAGACTCGATGGGCCGAATGGCCTCCTTCTGCACTGTATGTTCTATGTTCCAGCACCAGGGTCCCAGGTTCGATTCCCCGATTCCCGGTTTGGGTCACTCTCTGTGCGGAGTCTGCACATTCTCCCCGTGTCTGCATGGGTTACCTTCAGGTGCTCTGATTTTCTCCCACAAGTCCCGAAAGACATGCCGTTAGGTGAATTGGGCATTCTGAATTCTCCCTCTGTGTACCCGAACAGGTGGCGGAGTGTGGCTACTCGGGGATATTCACAGTAACTTCATTGCAGTGTTAATGTAAGCCTACTTGTGACGGTAACGATTATTAATACTTGTTGGACGAAGAAGGTTCTCCTTAATTCCTCATTGCACTTAAGTTTTTTTACATGAAAAGAACGTGAGAAAGAAATAAAAGGAGGAGCAGTCCAGATAGTCCCTCACATCTGCTCCGCCATTCGATATAATCATGGCCAATCTTCTGCCTCAACTGCCTGTCCACTTCTCACCACTCTCTTGATTCCTTGATAAATCTGTCTATGATTCCAGATTCCCCATTTTGCAAGCCAGTGCCAAACCAGGGACAAATGAATTAAAAGATATCACAAATAATTGAACTGCTTTGAGCTCGCTCTAACTGTATGAATGTTTAAACAATGATTTTTACAATGAAGATAATTAATACTTTATACTGCTTGCAGTGGTATTGTCCTGCTCTCGACTTTCATAGACTTGCTAATTTTTTTTTTTTAACAAATGATTTATCAAAGCTTTTCCAACCAACGTTTTTAAATAACAAATATAGAAGTACAAATAATAATAACCCACTCCCCCCGGGATGCTGCTGCTGCTGACACTTACTGCTCCCCTAGAAAGTCAAGGAAAGGTTGCCACCGCCGGGAGAACCCCATCAAGGACCCTCTCAAGGCGAACTTTATTCGCTCCAGGCTGAGGAACCCAGCCATATCGCTAACCCAAGTCTCCACACTCGGGGGTTTCGAGTCCCTCCACATTAACAAGAACCGTCTCTGGGCTACCAGGGAGGCAAAGGCCAGTACCACGGCCTCTTTCGCTTCCTGCACTCCCGGATCCTCCGACACCCCACATATCGTTACTGTTGGACTCGCCTTCACCCGAGTGTCCAAAATCCTAGACATCACCCTCGCAAACCCCTGCCAGAATTCTTTAAGCGCCGGGCATGCCCAAAACATATGGGCATGGTTCGTCGGACTTCCTGCACATCTCGGGCACCTGTCTTCCACCCCAAAAAACTTACTAATTCTTGCCGCCGTTATAGCCCGATGCACTACCTTAAACTGAATTAAGCTGAGCCTAGCACATGATGAGGAGGAGTTCACCCTGCCCAGGGCGTCGGCCCACAGGCCCTCATCCAACTCCTCGCCCAGCTCCTCCTCCCACTTGCCCTTCAACTCCTCCACTGAAGCTTCCTCCACCTCCTGCAGCTCCTGATATATGTCCGACACCTTCCCCTCCCCTACCCAGATGCCAGGCACCACCCTGTCCTGGATCCTACGCGGGGGCAGCAGCGGAAATGTCCCCACCTGTTTTCTAAGAAAGTCCCGAACCTGGAGGTACCTGAACGCATTCCCCGGGGGCAGGCCGAACTTCTCCCCCAGCGCCTGCATGCTGGGAAAAGTCCCGCCTATAAACAGGTCCCCCATCCTCCTAGTACCTGCCCTATACCAGCCTTGGAACCCCCCATCCATCCTACCCGGAGCAAATCTGTGGTTATTCCGTATCGGGGTCGACACAGAGGCCCCCTCCTCCTGCCTGTGTCTCCTCCACTGCCCCCAAATCCTCAGTGCCGCCGTCACCACTGGACTTGCGGTGTATCGCGCCGGTGAGAACTAGTGCCTCTAGGCTGGTGCCTTTGCATGACGCCGCCTCCAGCCGCCCCCTCCTCCATCATCCACTTCCTAATCATGGCCACATTGGCCGCCCAATAATAGCTGCAGACGTTCGGCAGAGCCAGTCCTCTCCCCCCCACCCCCCGGCTACGCTCCAAGAATGCCCTTTTAACTCGCGGGGTTTTATTCACCCACACAAATCCCGTAACAATCCTATTTACCCGCTTAGAAAAGGACTTGGGGATGAAAATGGGGAGGCACTGAAAGACGAAGAGGAACCTGGGGAGAACCGTCATCTTCACAGTCTGCACCCAACCCGCCACGGAAAGCGGGATCATATCCCACCTTTTAAACTCTCCCTCCATCTGCTCCACGAGCCGGGTTAAGTTGAGCCTGTGCAGCGCATCCCAGTTCCTGGCCACTTGTATCCCCAAGTACCGAAAGCTCCTCTCCACTACCTTGAGCGGGAGCTCCCTCAGTCTCTCCTCCTTGCCCCTAGCGTGGACCACGAACAGCTCACTCTTCCCCACGTTCAATTTATACCCCGAGAACCTCCCGAAGTCCCCCAGGATCCGCATGACCTCCCCCATCCCCTCTAGCGGGTCCGAAATGTACAACAACAGGTCATCCGCATAGAGGGAGACCCAGTGTTCCTCCCCCCCTGCGCACCAGCCCCCTCCAATTCCTTGAAGTCCTGAGCGCAACGGCTCAATTGCCAGGGCAAACAGCAACGGGGATGGGGACACCCCTGCCTCGCCCCCCGGTGCAGCCTGAAATATTCCGACCTTAGCCGGTTTGTGGACACACTCGCTACAGGGGCCTAATACAGCAGCTTGACCCACTCTATAAATCCCTCCCCAAATCCAAACCTGCCTAACGCCTCCCACAGATACTCACACTCTACCCTGTCAAAGGCCTTCTTCGCGTCCATCGCAGCCACCACATCCGCATCCCCCCCACTCCGAGGGCATCATCATAATGTTCAGGAGCCTCCTCACATTCGTGTTCAGCTGCCTGCCCTTAACAAAACCCGTCTGGTCCTCCCCAATCACTCCCGCGACACAGTCCTCTATTCTGGTGGCCAGAATTTTTGCCAACAGTTTGGCATCTACATTCAGGAGCGATATCGGCCTGTAGGACTCACACTGAAGCGGATCCTTCTCCTTCTTCAAGATAAGCAAAATCAATGCCTGCGACATCGTCTGAGGGAGGGTCCCTCTCTCCTTTGCCTCATGGAAGGTTCTCAGCAGGAGCGGGCTCAGTAGCTCAGAGAACTTCTTATAAAATTCTACAGGGAAGCCGTCTGGACCCGGGACCTTGCCTGACTGCATGCTTGCCAACCCCCTGACTACCTCCTCCAACTCAATTGGGGCCCCCAATCCCTCCACCTGCTCCACTTCCACCCTCGGGAACCTCAACCGGTCCATAAACTGCCTCATCCCTTCCCCCTCCCCAGAGGGTTCCGATTCATATAGCTTCACGTAGAACTCCCTGAAGACTTCATTGACCCTCTCTGGGCTCAACACCATGTTGCCTTCCTTATCTCGCACTCCCCCAATCTCTCTAGCCGCCTCTCTCTTGCGCAGCTGGTGCAACAGCATCCTACTCGCCTTCTCCCCATACTCGTAGACTACCTCTTTCACTTTCCTCAGCTGCACCTCCCCCTTCCCCGTGATCAGCAAGTTGAACTCTGCCTGACGTTTCCGGCATTCGTTCAGCAGCCCCCACTCTGGAGCCTCCGCGTATCTCCTGTCTACCCGGAGTATCTCTCCCACCAGCCTCTCCCTCTCCGCCCTCTCCTTCTTCTCTCTGTGGGACCTGTTGGAGATTAACTCTCCCCTAACGACAGCCTTCAAAGCCTCCAACACCACTGCCACCGTTACGTCCCGTGTCATTCGCTCCCACATAGTTCTCAATGCTCCTCCTTATCCGCCCACACACCTCCTCATCCGCCAGCAGCCCCACATCCAGTCTCCAGAGAGGGCGTTGACCCCGCTCCGCCCCCAGCCGCAGGTCCATCAAGTGCGGGGCATGGTCCGAGACCGCAATGGCCGAGTATTCTACCCCCTCCACCCTCGGGATCAGCGCCCTACTCAACACAAAGAAGTCTATCCGCGAATAGACTTTATGGACGTGGGAGAAAAAGGAGAACTCCTTCGCCTTTGGCAGTGCAAACCTCCACGGGTCCATGCCCCCCATCTGGCCCATGAACTCCCACAGGGCCCTGGCCGCCGCTGGCCTCTTTCCCGACCTGGACTTGGAACGGTCCAAGATCGGATCCAAGACCGTATTAAAGTCCCCTCCCATAATCAGATTACTTGACTCCAAGTCCGGGACCCTACCCAACACGCGCCTTATGAAGTCCGCATCGTCCCAGTTCGGGGCATACACATTCACTAGCACCACCCGGGCCCCCTGCAGCTTGCCACTCACCATTATGTACCTGCCCCCCTTATCCGCCACGATGCTCCCAGCCTCAAATGCCACTCGTTTACTAACCAAAATTGCCACCCCTCTGGTCTTTGAGTCTAATCCCGAGTGAAACACCTGTCTCACCCATCCTTTCCTTAGCCTCGTCTGGTCCGCGAGCTTTAAGTGGGTCTCTTGCAACATGGCCACGTCCGCCTTCAACCCCTTTAAATGCGAGAACATATGGGATCTCTTGACCGGCCCATTCAGGCCCCTCATGTTCCACGTGATCAGCCTGGTCGGGGGGTTGGCCACCTCCCCCATCCTGCTGACTAACCATCTCCCTTTTTCGGCCAGCCATGTGCCCCCGCCACCTGTTTCCAGCCCTCCCCTCGGTGGCCCCCCAGCCCGACTCTCCATCCATTCCCCTCACCTGGCACCCCTTCAGTCAGCACAGCAGCACCCCTCACCCCCCCCCCCCTCCCCTCTGCCAAGCATCCGCTTAGCTCTGATTTCCCCCCCCCACTGTGCTTCCGTGAGTCAGCTCATCCATGCTGACCCCGGCCGCTCCCACCCCTATATGCCGACCCTAAACTTGTTGCCTCCTTCGGGCCACCCAACCCCCCTCTCCCCCGCAGGGTAGAGGGGCAAGCGCCAACCTGGACCTTCCCGTGCGCCGGACAACCTGTCCCGGGCGTTTCCCACCCCCTAAAACCAAACCCCTGGAAAACAAAACAAACAACAAAACCACCAACCAAACTGGAGCAGACAAGCAACTAATCTTATGCTTTACCCGCCATATTACCCTCGGACCACCCCCAACCGCACATTTCACCCCCATACAACTGTCCCTTAGTTCAGGTCCAGCTTCTCGTGCCTGATGAATGACCACGCCTCATCCGACGTATCAAAGTAATGGTGCCTGTCCTGGTATGTTACCCAGAGTCTCGCCGGATGAAGGAGCCCAAACTTCACCCCTTTGCTGTGGAGGACCGCCTTAGCCCGGTTGAACCCTGCACGTCTCCTCGCCAACTCAGCTCCCAAGTCCTGGTCGATGCGGATCTCGCCGTTCTCCCACTTACTGCTGCGCTCTTTCTTCGCCCACCGCAGGACTCGCTCCCGGTCTGTCAAATGGTGAAACCGTATCACCATCGCCCTCGGTGGCTCATTCACCCTCGGCTTTCTGGCGAGGACCCTGTATGCCCCATCCAACTCCAAGGGCCGCGGAAAGGCCCCCGCGCCCATCAGCGTCCCCAACATTGTGGTCACATACGTGTTCGCGTCCGCCCCCTCCGCTCCTTCGGGAAGGCCCAGGATCCACAGATTATGGCTCCGAGACCTGTACTCAAGGTCATCTCGCCTCTCTTGCCATCTCTTATGTAGCGCCTCGTGCGCCTCCACCATCGCTGCCAGGCCCAGGATCTCGCCCTCATTCTCCGCCACCTTCCTCCTCACCTCCTTGATCTCCTTCTCCTGCGCCTTCTGGGCCACCACAATCTTCTCCATGGAGGCCAACATCTCCATTTTAAGCTCCATAATGCAGTTTTTTAGGAATTCTTGTTGTTCTTTGGCCCACTGGGCCCACACCTCGCGATCTTCTCCGGCTGCCATTTTGTCTTCCCGGACCCTCTCTGCCTTTTTCCCCGTGTTTGCGCGTCTGCCGGCCCCACTCCTAGTTCTCTCCATGCAGCACCGGGGGGAACCTCTCCAGCGTCCATTCCCACACCGGTCTCAGCCTCCAAGTGCCGCCGCCGTCCCGTTCAGCGGCCCGAAATAACGATCTCGGCGGGAGCTGCCGTGAACGCGATCTAGCAGGTCATGCCCGCCACCGGAAGTCTCGACTTGCTAATTGACCCATAAACCAAACAGACTCGGGGTTCTCCTTTGCGTGCAAGTCTGAAAATGAAGCCACCATTCATTTGATGAACTCAGAATAATTCCTCCCCCTAGCCTTTAAAGATGACAACCTTCTCTGCTACTTTATATGGGATAATGTTCTGACAATGTTCTTACTTTCTAAATGTCTTTAGAAAACAGAAATCCTATCATAGGAGCTATGGTACTGGGATTCACCAAAGATGCAATAAGAATAGTATGTTAGTGGGGGTGTTTGTGTGTGTAATGGTCTGGCACCGTTTTGATGGACATAAATCAAAAATGATCGCAATTACAACTCAAGAGAAGCACGGACTCATCATCTATTTTGCAGACTCGTGCAAATCTATCTATTTTGCAGACTCATGCAAATCTATCAGACTTGGGACTCAATAAATTAAACGGCTCAAAAATTAATTTTTGCTGCCATATTTATATCAGCTGCTGGAGTATCAAACTTGCAAAAACAAATGCATAACGAAAAGGTTCACTTTTAAAAAAATAACTTTCGTGAACGCCGTCGAGGTTCACGACGGCCGAAACAGCCCCTATTCCGATCGGTTCAGGGCCCGATAATGGGCTAGGAGCGGGGCCGCGTCATCTACACGCGCCAGACCTTGTTGCTTTGTAAAGGCGGCGCCGCGTACATGACGCGGCCGGCGCCGCATAACTGCCGTCACCCGCGCATGCGTGGTTGCCGTCCTCTCCGAGTCCGCCCTGCAAGAAGATGGCGGTCGGATCTTGCGGGGCTGCGAAAGGAGGTCCTCCTGCAGAGAGGATGGCCCGACGATCGGTGGGCACCGATCGCGGGCCACCCCACATTTGAGGTACCCCCTAGTGCAGGATCCCCCCTCCCCACCCCCGCAGGCCGCCCCCCCCCAGCGTTCCCGCGCTGTTCCCGACGGCAGCGACCAGGCGTGGACGGCGCCGGGGGGAACCCGCCGTTTTGGCCTGGCCGCTCGGCCCACCCGGGCCTGAGAATAGCTGGGGTGCTGGAGAATCGACATTTTGGGTGTCTCGGGCGATTCTCCGGCCTGCGGCCAGCGGAACTCAACGGGGCCGTTCTCGCCGCTTGGGAGAATCGCGGGAGGGCGCGGACCGGCGTCGCGGGAAATTTTGGCGGCCCAGGCGATTCACCCAACCGGCGCGGGAATGGAGAATCTCGTCCCATAGCTACTGGTTATGGAGTCATAGAGTTTTACAGCACAGAAAGAGGCCCTTCGGCCCATCGTGTCTGCGCAGGCCATCAAGCACCTATCTGTTCTAATCCCAATTTCCAGCACTTGGTCCATAGCCTTGTATGCTTTGGTGGTTCAAGTGCTCACCCGAATGCTTCTTAAATGTTGTGAGGATTCTCGCCTCTACCACCTTTTCAGGCAGTGAGTTCCAGGTTCCTACCATGCTCGGGGTGCAAACTTTTTTCCTCATCTATCATTGGAGAACATCTATTAAAACTCCAGGTTGACGTAATCCTTTGTTTTACTTGTATGTTTCCCTGACTGGTTGTTCAGGATTAATAGATTTTACAAATCCTTAATCATTTCTCAAACCAAACCAAATAGGTCTGATTTATTATTCCCATTTTTCTTCACCACGTCAACTTTCTTAGCTCGGCATGTACCATTGCAGTAACGTGACCTCTGACTCAACATAAGCAAAGCAACACAATATCTATTAGTAACGTTAGAAAATTGCCTACTCCTTGACATACTTCCTGTATCAAATGTAACACATGCCAAGTGCTGTGCCATTCTTGCATTTCATTGACTGAAACTTTATATTCTTAAATCACACTGACAAACCATTACTGAAAGGGTAGGCACTGCGTCAATCAACAAATAGCAAGCAGGGCTGAATGCCATGAATCATGGAGTTCAAATCGGATTCAAAAATAAGTCGTCAGGAACAGCTGAAACGAAGGGATCACTTCAAAAATGTTGCAAGGTTGCTTTGAGCTGCCATGTTGGATTTTTCTGCTGATACGTGTAACATTTACAGCATGAAAATGAATTAACTCGGCATAAACTGCTTATTTCCAGTTGTAGAGTATTCAGCAAGAGTGCTCTAAAGTCCCTGGAACATGTTCTCTCAAAAATGCTTAATCTTGAAATGGGAGCCAAACTCTGAACCTCAAATCAACGTAAGCCAGGACCACTCGCGCTTAATCTGAAGTAAATACAATTTGTTCAAGGCAGTCCGATATTTTGTGTTCGACAGCACAATGTTGCTTTCACCGGTCCCCCCTTCCTGTTAATCTCACTTTCCAAGTGACAGAAATTGCTTATTGTACAAGGACAAGAAACCAGTTTTGGGAGTCGAAAGTAAAACTTTTCTTTTCAACAACACCTTCAAAGCAAAATGAAGCATGATATTTCTGCAAACTCATTTCTTACCAGTTCAGAATAAAGCAAAATGTTATGTCTCCACCATTTCCACATCTCTGACTCAATATTAACAATGAGACATGAGTATATTAAAAACTGTTCAACCTAATTTAATTTTTTATTATTAGAATTCTGACATCTTATCCTTCAAGATGCAAATTTTGCATACCTACATTAAAACATTGTCGTGATCTCCATAGCTTTGAGCCTGATACCTTTTAGAAAGTATTCAAATTTCCAGTGACTGAATGGAAGGATCAGAAAACAAGAATTTCAAGTTTTAACAGTTTGACTTTAATAAAACTAAACTCAGCTAAAGAGCAATAATTTTTCCGGAGGCAACATATTCGCTAAACTACAGAAAACATTTCCCATTTGAAATGACTGAAAATCTCCCACCACGATTATACTTCATTTTGCCCCTGGTGCACACCTCATTCTCCAGGAATCAGCCCAAAGCTAGGGTGTGATCAAGGCCTCTCGAGACACCGCGATCTGGGTGATCCAGATTTACATATTTAAGTGAGCAGTTAGGTTCACTTAAATATGTCGACACGCAATGCTCCCAAGGCCCGGAAATTAATGTCGACACCTGGGTGACTGCACCATGGCCGTTTAGCGATGGCCTATACAAACGTGGACCCGGCGTAACGGCACCTGGGGGGTATACCAGGCCATCGGTGGCCCCTGCTGGACGGGCTCTGGGCAGGGTGGCACTCCTGCTGGCACCTGGGAACCTTGTCACTGCCAGGTTGGCACCTTAGCACTGCCACCTGAGCACCCTGGCAGTGCCATCCTGGTACTGCCAGGATGCCTGGATGCCACTTTCATGCTGACAGGGGCACTGCCTGGGTGCCAGACTGACAGTGCCAAGGTGCCCAGGTGCCAGGTTGCCCATGCCAAGGATTGCATCCGGGGGTACCCTTATGAGCTGGGTGAAGGGGGGGGTTCGAGGACCCCTTTACAGGTAGGTTAGGGCATGGGGAGTGTCTGGTGGCGGCGGTAGGCTGTCAAGAAATCGGGGCAGCCTTTTAAAAATGGCGCCCCAATCTTTTTCTTGTCGTGACGAGCTGAGATCATCTGTTCAGAAAGTGAGATAAGTGCGGGCTCAGTGAGGCGTTCCTTGCCGAGGAAAAAAAAAAGTCCCTTTTGAGAGCTGGGCCAATCTCGGTGCTGCAGGAATCAAGAAACACCTGCTAAACGCACCTAAAACAGAACTCTGATTTTTCCCGAAAAACGCACCCCTAATCCCAGCTCCCAATCGTTTGTTTCCTTTTTCCTTTTCCAGCTGGATAACCGCTAATCCACAAATTTACTTGTATGGTGAGAAATAAATTGGGATTCTTCCCTCCAGCCAAACTATGTGAATCTTCCATTCTCATTTAAATCCTCACAGTCTTGGTCTCATCAATCGGAACGCGAGCACTCATCTGTGTTTCAAGTGGGTTACTGACCAACTTTTCTGCTCGAGGTGCAGCACTAACTGCCTCTATCTTTCTACTCACTCTCCACAATTCTTACAGCTGACATGTCTGTGTTAAAAAAATCCTGTAAGCTGATACTGCAATGACCTTCTATGACCTTTTTCCTCTCAAAGCACATACACATGGGCCAGGATTTAGAATCCCCGCGACCAACGCGAATCGCGCCACGTCGTCTGATGCCGGCACGTGATTCTCCGCAGAGCGGAGAATCGGCGCCATTGGCGTCGGCGTGGTTGGTGCAGTGCTGGTCGGGGACCACTCTATGCGGCCGGCCCACCGATTCTCGGCCCGGGGTGGGTCGAGCGGCCATCGTAAAAACGCCAAGTCCCGCCAGCGCCGTCCACACCAGCTCTTAGCTGGCGGGAACTTCGCGTGGAAGAGGGCAGCCTGTGGGGGGGAGGGGGGTTCTGACCCCGGGGGGGCCTCCGATGTGGCCTGGCGGCCTCCTTTCTTCCGCGCTGGCCCCTGTAGTCCTGCGCCCTGTTGCGTCGGGGCCGGCGCGTCGAAGGAAGCCACTGCGCATGCGCGCGTTGGCACCGGTGCAACTGCGCATGTTGGCGCCAGTGCCACTGCGCATGCGCGGATCCCACGGCGCCCATTTCATGCCGGGATCAGCAGCTGGAGCGGCGTCAACCGCTCCACAAAGAACAAAGAAAAGTACAGCACAGGAACAGGCCCTTCTGCCCTCCAAGCCCGTGCCGACCATGCTGCCCGATTAAACTACAATCTTCTACGCTTCCAGGGTCCGTATCCCTCTATTCCCATCCTATTCATGTATTTGTCAAGATGCCCCTTAAATGTCACGATCGTCCCTGCTTCCACCACCTCCTCCGGCAGCGAGTTCCAGGCACCCACTACCCTCTGTGTAAAAAACTTGCCTCGTACATCTACTCTAAACCTTGCCCCTCGCACCTTAAACCTATGCCCCCCTAGTAATTGACCCCTCTACCCTGGGGAAAAGCCTCTGACTATCCACTCTGTCTATGCCCCTCATAATTTTGTAGACCTCTATCAGGTCGCCCCTCAACCTCCGTCGTTCCAGTGAGAACAAACCGAGTTTATTCAACCGCTCCTCGTAGCTAATGCCCTCCATACCAGGCAACATTCTGGTAAATCTCTTCTGCACCCTCCCTAAAGCCTCCACATTCTTCTGGTAGTGTGGCGACCAGAATTGAACACTATGCTCCAAGTGTGGCCTAACTAAGGTTCTATACAGCTGCAACATGACTTGCCAATTCTTATACTCAATGCCCCGGCCAATGAAAGCAAGCATGCCGTATGCCTTCTTGACTACCTTCTCCACCTGTGTTGCCCCTTTCAGTGACCTGTGGACCTGTACACCTAGATCTCGCTGACTTTCAATACTCTTGAGGGTTCTACCATTCACTGTATATTCCCTACTTGCATTAGACCTTCCAAAATGCATAACCTGACATTTGTCCGGATTAATCTCCATCTGCCATCTCTCCGCCCAAGTCTCCAAACAATCTAAATTCTGCTGTATCCTCTGACAGTCCTCATCGCTATCCACAATTCCAGTGCCATGCTGGCCCCTATTGCTGATCCTGAGGCCGTGTTGACGCCGTCGAGAAACGCGACAGCGTTTCCGACGTCGTCAACACTTAGCCTCAGGATCACGGAATCCCACCCATGGTAACGCGATTCACATGGGCCTTGGTAGAAATGTTAATCAGGTATCCTTTAGACCCCCGATTCCATTCTATCCTGAAATTAAATGGACAATTTATTGCATAACCGTTTTCAAAACCTACATTACTTAACACCTGCCTGTGACTTGGAGACCACTGGCTGGATTTTTGCTACTGATGCAGGTAGTTTGAGATGGGAATCCTCCAGACTTGGCAGACCCTCCTTGGTATAAACTGCTCCTTTGTGCATTACTTTCACTCTGGGGGGGGGGGGCAATAGTAAGAGAGAATTGGGTCCTCCACCCCCAGAAGTAGATTGGAGGTGGCCACAGTGGCAGCCAAATGCTGAGGCTGGATGGTTAAAAAGCCTGTCTTGATTCTCTGAGTCCTCCTTCTAGTAGTTTAGTAGCATTTTAGGCCATTTAGCCCTCACTCCTCACACCCTATCTATACCCAACCCACTCCTTATGTCATCTCCAGAATCTCTTGCCAACTCAATGCCAACTAATGATCTACCACCCTAATGGATCCTCATATTCGCCATACAACTCACACAATATACACTATGTATAGAATTAATGAACCCTTTGATAGAAATGCCACATGTGAAACTGCTTAAAAAAATACCCATTGAAAGTTTTTTTCAAAAAAATAACTGGTGGTCCTCCAACCCTATAAAATGTCAAACAAACTATTCAAGTGTCTATAACTGAAACTTCAATCACTTGAAACTCTTAAAGTTGTGCAAATAAACATTGAGACATTGACAAAAGAGATCACATAAAAATAACTTATTCTAACTTCACAGACATATCAAACAAACAGATTCAAAATTTCTCTGCACGTGTAAATAAAACCATTCACATAATCATTTTATAAGAGTCTCGGCCTCTTATCCGGGCCTCATCATGCATTGGAGGGGGGGGGGGGTGCATGTGTTGGTATTAGGTTTGCATGGAGGTAGCATGGGGGCATGGTTAAGACCTTTTGAAGTTATCTTTCAAAAAGTTCCCAAATCCAGACTATGATTCACAACTCCTCTGAGATCCATTCACTAGGAGTAGGGGCAAACTGCAGGAGCTGAGAGATGTCTACCCCTGTAGTGGAGCCAGCCAGCTCACTGTTCATGTGCTTATCCACACCAGCGTTAACTGTGAAGGGGTGGTGCTGACTTGGGAGTGCGAATCAGGTCCCACCCACAAGTATAAAATGGCCCCAATGCCCTTCCAATTCATGAAGACCTGGCCTTAAGAGTCTATCCACCTTCTTCACAGCTACCCTGTGCATTGTTTACTGGTGTGAATAATCATACACCTTTCCAGTAAGACAAGTTGGGCCCCCCTTTAACCTTTAACAACCAATCCACCCGCGGTTGTTGTCGGGCAGAATTCAGATCAGGTCACATGGACCCTTTCATTCCTCCATTTTATCTTAACTGCCCCAAAACATAACAATCTTATACACTTCATATTTATAATAACTGTTTATTATAACAGTGACTGCACTTCAAAAGTACTTCATTTGCTGTAAACAGCTCTGAGACATCCTGAGGTTGCAAAAGATGCTCTATAAATTCAAGTCTTTCTCTCTGTCTTAATTTGCACATGATTGCGTACAAATGGCATGTTCATAAAACATTGAAAAGGCAGCTAATGCACCAACCAGAACAGAGGAGAAACAGAATGATAAACTTCCATTGCAAATTATTGAGCCTGCATGAAACCATCAATCCAGAATGAAGAAATAGGAAAAGTTACCAGTAAAAAGAGGTCGGATTAATAAAATTGCAGAAAATAACTTGGTTTTTCAAGTAATTTGAGAAGTTACCATGAAGTTTGCATGATCATAATATTTAAAAAGGCAATAAAATGGTTAAAATTACCTATTTTCTGTGCAAACTTTGAGGGGAATTTTAATCATGAAATTGGAGGGGAAGTAAAAGAGCTAAGAATTTCGTACAGAAACCCATCCTAATTTGCACGTTTAACAGAGTTGGGTGACCCACCTGCTTTCAGAAGGCTGTACTGAAAACTTTAAATGATACTGCACCTTCTATTTTTACAGAGTTTCTATTTTAGGCTGATTTCCCAGACCTCAGAAACCTAGCATGGAAATGAGGTGAGTGGGCCTGGTAAGGACTTTTGCCAGCATGGCATGTCTCCCTGTACCCACCACTTGATAACTGACTTTTCCTGTGGTCACCAACAGCTTCCTTGACCTCTTCCTGAATCCCTCTCTGTCTGTCAGCCTGCCTGGTCACCTATAATCATGTTCTACCCACCCTCCAGCTTCACTGACCCTCCCTGTCACCGCCGCTAAATTTACGGGCTCCTCGACTGCAGCCTTCCTCACCTTCCAGGGAGCGAAGTCTGTCAATCAAGCATCATTTCCACAAACCTGGGGGAAATAAAGTTTGGGGATTCCTCACTCTCAAACCACACCCTGATAAATAGCATGGCTTATGTCTCCAACAATATTCCTCATCAGTGACTCATGACTGACCAGCCGCATGAGGCGAGCCCACCTCTCTGGATTCAGGGATCCCCATGATTCCTTCTGTAATCCCAGCAGTGGCCATTGTTTTCATCGGTGCTGCTGGATCCAAAGATCTCTTGGAGGCAGGATCCTCGTCATGTGTGCCCCAGGAACCCTGAAAACAGGCAATTAAGTGCCTGATTCAGATTTAACTGCATTCGGGATCTCGGAAAGGGCCTCAGCAGAGTTACTACCGGCTCTCTGACCAGTGAATGGGACCCACTGACATGGCTATTAAACGTAACCCAGTGTTCCTGTAATCATAGAATCCCTGCAGTCCAGACGGAGGCCATTTGGCCCATTAAGCTTGCACTGACCCTCTGAAAGAGCACTCCACCCAAGCCAACTCCCCCCACCCTATCCCAATAACCTTTTAACCTAACCGTTGGACACTAAGGGGCAATTTAGCATGGTCAATCCACCTAATCTGCACACCCACGCAGACACGGGGAGAATGTGCAAACTCCACACAAACAGTACCCCAAGGCCGGAAATGAACCGGGGTCCCTGGCGCTGTGAGGCAGCAGTGCTGACCACTGTTACACCATGCCGCCCCCCCCCCTCCTTTTAATATTTCTTGGACCTCACTGTAAATACTTGTACTCTAAAACCAAATCAGCCAGTTTGTCTATTTGGTGATTGGTCCAGACTATTTAGTGATTGAAGGGTTAGTGTGTAATTTTTCTATTAAAACTTTACTGTCAAGTTAAATTCTGCTCACAGGGAGTTAAGGCTATTAAACAGACACATGCCGAGGGTTTTGATTGGTGCTCGTGTTATACAATCCTTGCTGAATTGAAAGCTGATTTTGAAGAAAAAAAAAATCAACATCAGTTAGTTCAGTCTCATTGACAGAAACCCAGAGCGAACACTTGTGTAATCTGCGATGTTGCTGGTATTTTTACAGAACTTAGCCTGTGCACCGTAATTGCATAAGACAAATGCAGACTGTTTGTCTCAAAATGGCAGGCCACCATGCCTGGTTTTAATCCGAAGGAATGACAAGAGTAAACATACTTGGATATTTTCCCATCCCGTTAGCTTCCCTTGGTGCTTGGGAATCACAGGCATGCTCAGCAAGTGTACCTTTTCTGGAATGTAATTATATTCTGAAGGCAGAAGGTGTTTTGTTCAGTGGAACTGCAAAATCAGAAATCATTGTGTTCCACGAATGTGGAGGAAGCTTTTTCGACACACGGCATTCTGAGTTTCCCAATTTCTCATGATCCTGTAATAATACATTCATTCTCTACCAACTGTCACTTCATAGGTTCCTTGAGATACACAACAGCTTGCTAGGCTAATTGTTTGCTTCAACAATTCTTCTTCAAGGGGATTAATTTGTTCCAACATAACCAGAAAAGGCAATTTCACCCTTTTGTGGGCGGCTTGTGCGAGTGACAGCCAGCACAGAATAAAATCCTGCCTGATGACTCCACTTTCTCCATCTCTCAATTCTTTCAAGAGCAACAGGTATATAATTCTGCAGGAAGGATTTATGGGACACACCTTTGGTCCTGTAAGTCTCTTGTTTTGATCAATAATTTCCCCAAGTCCCCAACCCTTGGAAAATACACATTTTATTTCCAACATTTTGTATATTGCAACATGAGACATTAACAGCCAGGATAAAAGCTAATTGGATCATCAAGCCAGAGCATCATGGGTGAACACTCCCTCCCTGCCCCACCACACCGCGCCTCGCCGAAGGGGGGAAAAACCTTTCACCAATAAGGGTAATTCCTCTCAAACCCCATGGGCAATCAAAACCAGTCCAGGAGATCACACGGGCCAAGTGCACTCTATAAAGACATTTACCTTCTCTATTCTACGATAGCTGCCCAAACCGAGAACTGTTCTAACTTCTCTTGAGGAACATCACCCACCGCAATAGCCAGAAATGTAGTCCAGATTCTCCCTGCACTCTGGAAAAGGAAGAACCATCAAACATTCATTTTATTCCTCCTCTTTCATAGTCTGGACTTATCTTTCCCTATCTGTTAGACTGGAAAGAAAATGTATCAAAAGGGATGCTATCGAGCCTTTTCATATTTTTGATATTGATATCTATCAGGTCACCTCACAATCCACACTGCTCTATAATAAATAAATCAAGGCCCTTGAGCCATTTCTGTGTATCACTGTAATATAGCTACTCTTTCCTTCTGGTTAAACAAAAGCCGTGCCTGTATTTTCTGTTGAACATACAAATCTCGTGGGATATTTGAAAAAGAATAGGGAGCTGTCTTAATATCCCAGCCATCAGTCTCTCCTTGGTCCAACATTCATCCCTCAACCAAGCCGCCAAAATTAAGTTAATTAACAATTTCCATAAGACCATTAGATATAGGAGCATAATTAGTCCGTTCGGCCCATCGAACCTGCTCAGCCATTAAACCATGGCTGAAATGTTCCTCACCCCCATTCTCCTGCCTCCCCCTTCCCCCAACCCCTTATTAATCAAGAAATCCCCTTATTAATCAAGAACACCAGATTTGTGCTTCAGGTGCTGTTACCTACAGGGCTACAGACCAAGAGCTGGAAGGTGGAATTAAACAGAATAGTTCTTTCTTAGAACAGAAGAACAGAAGAACTAGGAGCAATTTAGCCTCTCGAGCCTGCTCAACCATTCAATACGATCATGGCGATCTCATCATGGCCTCATCTCCACTGTCCTGCCCGTTCTCCATAACCCTTCAACCCATCACTAATTAAAATTCTGTCGCACTCCTCCTTAAATTTACTCACTGTCCCTGTATTCGCCACACTCTGGGTTAGCGAATTCCATAGATTCATGGCTGCTGTGTTTCCCTTTCAAGTAATGATTGCTTCATGGGATGTTCTGAGGATGTTATATGACTGATTATTACAGGAAAAAGAGATCTGCGGTCAAAGTGTTTTATCTTGCACTCATCAGGACAGTTTGCAAGAATCCTAACTGTAAAGGTAAAACATGATTTATACTGCATGAGAAGAAAGTGCTGATTGATTGTCAAGTGGACTATGATTAGTGAAGGCATTGTCATGGAGAATGCATCAAGGAACAGTTAACTGCAAGTTTTTGTTCAAATTTAAATCAGGCAGGTCGATCAGGGCTGGTCAAGGCATTGCCATGATGAATGAACCAGTGAATGGTTGTCCTCCAAGCTTTTGTTTAGTGAAAAAATGTGCAATGTGTGGACATGCTTCTTCTGTTTGCAAAGGACAGGGCCCTGTTTGCCAATATATATAGCTTCCAACACATGTAAGTGAACCAAACTTAGTGCCCAACTAATAATTTTAAATTGGTTTTCAATGCTACTTTTAGCTCAATCAGGATTGTTTAGCAAGTGTTGTCCAATCATGTCTGAACTTTGTCGGCATGGGCTGGTTGGGTATGATCTGTACTTTGCCTGTTGCGAACAACCAAAGGGATGTGATGTTTAATATGATCCAGCAGTCATTGGGACATATGGCCCACATACCTGGCATCACACTGGCAATAATATACCACATTACTCACTACTTAGAACACAGATCCCTGTCCGTTATACTCAGAGGGAGCATATTCATGCATTGCACCTTTTTCAACTAAACAAAAGCATGAGGAACAACCATTTCCTGGTTCATTTACCATGACAATGCCTTGACCAATCAGAGTTGACCTACTTGGTTTAAATTTGAACAACTGCTTGGTAGTTAACTGTTCCCTGGTGCATTCCCTATGGAAATGCCTGTCCCAAACAAAGCCCACCAATCAGTACTCTCTTCTCATGCAGTATAAATGATACTCCCATTACTATTGGCATTCTTGCGAATATGTCCTAATGAATGCAAGATGAAAAGCTTCAACATCGTGCCTTTGTTCAGCAATACTCAAGTTCTATACTACCAAATGGCTACTTTTAAGATTATATCAAAATGGTCCTCTTCCTTTCTGTAATACAAAATAATAAAAGTTTTGTGACATGACCATTTGAGATTCTTTTCCTGTTTGTTATCTCTCAGGTGATTTGTGGTTCACCCTGCCATAGGTGCTTGACTGTAGCCAGAATATTATTCCCTCTGTTGAGTTTCAAACAAGGCCTTGAACTGACTTTGGCATCAGCCATTTGTGAATAAACTGCCAATATTAGGAAACCCAAAAGTTCTAGCTTCTATTTCCCCACGCACTAAAATAGCCTCATTGATATGAAAGGATGCTGACATGCACACCTTGATGAAATGAAGTTATTAATTAGCTTTGCACAGTGGCAGATATTGAGGAACTCCAGCCTACTTTGTGCTGGTGTTGGGTGGGATGCGATTGATTTAAAGGTATGGTGATTCATGAGTTCAGCCCACGACCAGGACGGTACATCAATGACTCAGAACTGCAGCGGGTGTTGTAAATCTTACAGATCTTAGAAATAATCCTTAAAATGTGGAACGATTTCTATAGGCTATATTTTCTTTATTTCACTCTCCTTCTTAGTACAGGAAGCCTTATGCCTCAGTACTGCCTTTCATATTACATGATTTGTTTGGGTCAATATTTGCTGCCATAAATGCAATTGATATAAACTGGGATTCTCCAGTGCCGACAGACAGGTGCAGCAATTCCGATGGCCCGGTGGATTGGACGTTGAGCAGAAAATGGGTTTCATGCTGGCCGTGAAACCTGTTGCGCACCTCTCAGCCCACCCCGCCTGCCCTGACAAGGTACCTGAGAGCCTCAGACGAGATTCCCACCCAGACCCAGCAGGAACGTGCAAAGTGGTCATTAACCCTAGTTTGAATGTCATTTACCAGCAGAATGCCCAATCCACCTTCCCCCTCGGGTGCTCCAGCCCTCCAGCCAGGAGTCCCGCTGGCCTTAATTGGTGTGATAGCTTCCAGGTGCTGAGAACAAACAGACAGCCTCTTCAAAATAATCTGCAGTTAGAAAAACAGCTGCTCTGATAAGTTAATGGACCCTTGTAGAGTTGTATAAATAAAGAACTTTAATACCCCCTTTGAAACTGCCTGGACTTGTAAATAAAAAAGCTTTTCAAAGGTAATGGTCTGTGAAATTGAATGTAAACAACGCAGTTCAAAGCTTTTAGGCTTAAAGGTATACAACAAGCTAGAAAAAGTTAAAGGGCAATGAAATTGACTATGAAAAAAACATTTCAAAGATTTCCACCACATTAAACAGAATACCTTTACCTTCATCTCATAGATATTTGAACTTGGCATCTTTGAAGGGTTTAAGGCAACATATGTGAAGACTTTCCCTTTGTCCAAGAACTTTAATTTTGAGATACTGACAGACAGTTTAAAAGGTTTAAAGGCTGAAGACCAGCCAAACAACCCCTATCGCAGTAAAGACCCTGACCTGAGCCCCTCCAGCCTAGTACAAGCCACCCCGACTCCCAAATCCCATGAAGGATGCTCCTTGGCAACTGTAGGGAGAGCACTCACACCCTTGCCACCCCTCAGAGTGAAAGCCACCAGTTTGGCACTGCCAAGGGGCAGGGCCTGAAGGTGGGGGAATGGGGGGGAATGAAGGAAGGCATTTGGGGGGTGATGGGGGAACTGGGGGGTTGCCAGCGATCCGGGAGGGTGCTGCAGCAGCACTTTGAGATCAAGGCACCCTTTTAAAAGGGTGCTCTGATCTATGAGGAGCAGGCCCTGTCAGAGAGATTACTTACCACTCCTCTCACCCCTAGTCAGAACCCTGAGGTGCTATTCAATGGCGTGGAAACCCCGATCCTGGGCAAAGTAATTTCTAAGTGCAATTCCAGGTACATCGAGTTCACTCCTAGTGCCAGCAGGAATCACTCTGGTTTTCATGCTGGTGGGAGCACTTATTCTCCAATTGGGGGAATTGCACCCAAACACTTTTTTAATCCAATCTAGAATACTAGGCGTCTGAAAAGATGCAATGGAATGATTCATCCCCACGGAGTAGGAACACGAATCACCAAACAAAATTAATGATGGTAAGGTTAGGTAACATGTATGTTTGCCACAAATAAATTCTGGTCACACACTTTCTGTTTATGCTGGCTGGCACTGCCAGGATGCCAAGCTGGCACAATTAACTTTTTTCCACTGAAATGTGCCCACCTCCAAATGCAACATGAAGAGAGAAGGAAAGAATTAAGGTGAAGACTGACCCAGTAAAACAAAAGAAAAAAGAACACAGACAAGATGGCGACAGAGTTGTTCTTAATATACGCTTGATACCTTAGTGCAAAATCTAGTGATTTTTAAAGAATATTTTATATCAGAAGAAAGATAAAGATTATAATTTGCTGGATTCTACACTGTGGATATTACATCTAACTATTTAACATGTACCAAATTGGTTTTGAATATGTCAAATGTAAGTGTAGAAGTACATGCTTTATTAATAGAAGTAGTGGTACTCATTAAATATGGGAGTTTGCTGCCTGTTTCAAAATGTCAATTCAATTTTGTGGTTCTAAAAGTGCACAGCACATTCACTCTGTCTCCAAGTCTTGAATGAAAATTAGCAAGTTATTTATTTAAGTTTTTTAAAATCAATGCAGTAATATACAGGGAAGACTGTACTAATTCAACATAGTTTTCACATTTTGTTGTACAACAGCTGTTTATGGCAATTATGGAGAGTGCAAGTTGATCATCAAAAGTGTTGTGCGCCACCTCAAGGTGATAATCATAAAATGCTGTCTTAAAATGTAATTTTTAAATATCTCCAAACAGTTCTTTAAGCATTAATATTAAAATTCCGGCAGTAAATGCATGTTGGTGAACAAACCTCTGCTCATGTTTAAACACATAGCTGTGTGGATTTGCTTTGTGTGAGTTGACAGTGACATGAGTGGGATGGAGTACCAATCAAGGAACAACTTCATTCCATCAATAAAATAGTAGCCTTCTCCAAATCACTGCAGTGTGGACACTAAACATACGCAGAACATCAGCGTCTAAGGTGGAAATGCATCATAGTCATTTACCCTGCACAAACATATCCTTTTATCAGAGCCCAAGATTTCTGTACTGTTGCATTCCCCAACGTGCTCTGGGTACGTACAGCGTTTCCAAAAGAGGTGGCAGGAGTAGACTTTCAAAATGTCTCAGCTTTGTTTTGTGCATGACACACTGGTGGACTACAATTTCCTGACTGCACAAGTGTCAGTGAAATATGACACTGATGGAAAACGCCATCCAAAATGCCATTTAACTTTTAATACCGTACTGGGCAGGGGGGTACAATTTAAAATCTGGGAGTGCGGCGTACCTCAGTGAAAGGCCAGTCTTGCTGTAAATTACAAGAAAAATATTATGGTGCCTTAAAGCTATATCCTGGATTTGTGATGGGGAAAATAAGAATTTGAGTGTTGTTGAAAAAAAACAGACGTGCTATCAAAGCTTTGCACCTTGCACTCATCAGAACAGCTCGCAAGGTAAACCAACAGTAAATGCAACAACAATTTATACAACATGGGAAGAGAGTGCTGATTGTTGCCAAGTGAACGCTGATTGATAAAGGTGTTGCCATGGAGAATAAATTGCTGCGCAAGATTAAAAGCTTTGATAGCATGTCTCTTTTTTTCAGCAATTCTCAAGGTCTGTATTACCAAATGACTAGAAATAGGAATTTCTCCAGGCACCCGATGGAAATCTGAACCAAGAGGAAGTAAAACTTTCAGAACGGCTACCATCACCGTTCCCAGATCCTTGACCCTATGAAACAGATAAGCCCCAAAGTCTCTCAAGATTCAATTACTTCCATTTTACAAATTTTGGTAACCAACTCTCCAGGCCTCCCCTATTGCACTCAACTCCCAAACCTTCTTGAAGGACTTTGATCCCCTCCCTGTACCCCTTCATTCTCTGATTTCCAACAACTTCCTCATTGAGAAAGTGACTTAACTGAATATTGCACCTGTTCTACAGATTCCAGACCACCCAAAAACAATGTCACAGAAAAGTAGCTGTGTTTAGATACTGTTGGGCACCTTCCAAACCCATGACCACTGCCATCTAGAAGGACAAGGACAGCAAATATATGGGAACACCACAGCCTGCAAGTTCCCCTTCAAGCCACTCAACATCCTGACTTGGAACAATATCACTGTTCCTTCACCATCCCTGGGTCAAAATCTTGGCACTCCCTCCCCAACAGCACTGTGGGTATACATACTACACAGACTGCGGTGGTTCAAGAAGCCAGCTCAGTACTATCTTCTCAAGGGCAATTAGGGATGGCCAATAAATGCTGGTCTAGCCAGCTATGCCCACAGCCTTTGAATGAATATTTTTAAAAAACGATTTACACATCTAAAAACAGATACACTAACTGGGATTTTGGTGTATAACATTTTGCAGCTGACTGATGTTCCAACAATACGATCTCAATTCAGACAGAATATATCTGTATCAAGTCCCTCCAGGCGTTTGTGACATAAATCCAGCCTGATGTTTCGGTGTCATTCTGAGGGACCACTACATTGTCAGAGGCATGGCTTTTTCACATGAAACATTAAACGTGGCCCCAGCTGGATATACGAGATGGTGTAACACTTTTTTTTAGAAGAAACAAAGTGAGCTGTCTCAATGTCTTGGCCAACATTCATTCACTCACTAAAATAGATCAAATGGTCATTTATCTCAGAATTTGTGGGACCTCACTGTGTACAAATAGGCTGCCATGGTCACCGAAAGAAAACAGTCATTTTCTGTCTGTAAAGCACTTTGACCTAAGGAAATGAAATGGACGATATAAATGGAAGCTTTCTTTCTTACCGTACAGGTGTAAAATGCAGCCATTTTCTAAACCAAAAATGTATTTCAGTGATGCAAATACATACCCAACATTAAACACGTATGTTGTGCACACTTTCTGCCAGTCTTCCAAAATTAAAGTACTCCCAAATTCACGCTACACATCAGAGCAGCAGGTAGAAGAATTAAATATATTTATACAAAGCCCTTTACATTTCTATGGTTCCAGCACAAATTACGTCGGCCTGTCAAACAGGCACCATAGTGGCACAAGGTCTTTTCGATGAAATATGCAAAAGTCATTGTTCATGCACAAAGAAACATTGGAAAGTAGATTTGCACACATATGATGAGTGGTTTTCCATTTTGTGTGTATGCGTTGTCATTTATTAAATCAAGTAGTGCATCTGAATTTGCGGTATATATATTTTCATATAAATCATTTATTTGTGTGTTGATAATTCACCTGGCTGTCAACTCAGTAGGGGTGGATACTATACATTTCACCTCCTAATTCCTTTGTGGGTGGCTTACATAGCAATAATTTAATAAATTTAGTGTATCCAATTATTTTTTTTCCAATTAAGGGTCAATTTAGAGTGTTCAATCCACCTACCTTGTACATTTTTGGATTGTGGGGGCGAAACCCACGCAAACAAGGGGAGAATGTGCAAACTCCACACGGACAGTGACCCAGAGCCAGGATCGAACCTGGGATCTCGGCTTCGTGAGGCAGCAGGGCTAATCCACTGCGCCACCGTGCTGCCCAATAGCAACCATTTAACGCTATATAAGGATTCAATATATTCAGATGTCATGTGAGAGTACCTTTAAGAAGTGGGTGTTTCTAAATGGGTGTTTAAGAAATGTACCTTTAAGGAATGGGTGTGTAAATAAATATCAGTAGTGAGAGTACCTTTAAGAAATGGGTGTTTACTACTGCAGTGATGTCAGAGAGTGGGGTGGAGCTGAGCTGTCTGTCAGTGTGTTTTAGTTTCGTTTTCAGAGCTGGATAGCTGCAGTCACAGCCAGAAAGTGTATGAATCTCTCTCTGTAATCTAAAGACTGTAAATCGATCCCGGTGATTTAAAACTAATAACAGTAGTGACTTTAAACTGATGTGCTTCTGGTAAAAGGTGTTTGTTATAACCTGCCTACTTACGATTGGCTGGGGACTAATGACTATCCCACAATCCTAGGGGAGTATGAACTTCCCCAATGAGGGGGGCGGAGAAACTCCTAGTATAAATAAGCTGGCCAGTTCAGGAACCAGCAGGAAGAAGGTAGCAAGGGAAGTTACTGCTACTGTTATGTATGTATTGTTATAGTAAATAAACGTTATTATTTTGTATCCTTATAACTCGTGCTGGATTCTTCGTGGCCCTTACAAAACTGGCGACGAAGGTAAAAGGAATAGCTGTCTACACTGCTGAAGCCACCTCCCTGGATTTTTGTTGGATACAGGTTGGAAGTTGTTTTCTATTATACCATGCCTCTGTACGGACGTTTGGATGTTTTTGATGCTGCGCTGGAAAGCTGGAACCAGTACACATAATGGATGCGTTACTATTTCCGGGCAAACAGTATCACCGAAAACGAGCGCCAGGTGGTCATATTGCTCACCGCCTGCGGGCCGCATACGTTTGGGGTGATTAGGAGCCTTACGTACCCAGCTGTGCCGGACACCAAAATGTTTGACGAACTTGTGAATATAGTGGGGCAACACTTTAATCCAACCCCGTCCACAATAGTCCAGCGTTACCGGTTTAATACCGCTGAGAGGACCCCTGGAGAATCCCTTGCCGATTTTTTTATCCAGGCTACGCGGGATTGTGGAATACTGTGACTATGGGGAGACCTTGTCAGAAATGTTACGCGACCGTTTGGTTTGCGGTATTAACAATGCAGCAACCCAGAGAAAGTTGTTAGCGGAGCCAACATTGACTTTTCAACAGGCAATACAAATAGTCTTGTCCCGAGAGAGCGCAGAGCGAGGAGTACAGGAGCTACAAGGAATGGAAGTGCATGCCTTGGGGCGCAACCCTTTCCGCCCAAAAACGTCCCCCCGCACTCCTGCTAGGTTTACAAAGATGAACGGCATCCGCCATATCTGCACTGCCCCTTACCACCCGGCTTCAAATGGGTTGGCAGAGCGTGCAGTGCAAACATTTAAAAGAGGCCTAAAGAAGCACCCTGGCCAGGCCTCGACACCGACATTGAGAAGGTGGCCCAAAACTGCTCCATTTGCCAGGAGCATCAGAAGCTTCCGCCGGCCGCGCCCCTACATCACTGGGAATGGCCAGGGCGGCTTTGGGCACGCTTACATGCAGATTTCGCAGGCCCTTTTCAGGGATCCATGTTCCTTCTACCAATGGACGCCCAGTCCAAATGGCTGGAGGTGCATAGGATGCAGGGGACAACGTCCTGCGCAACAATTGAAAAGATGCGTTTATCATTTAGTACGCATGGCCTCCCCGAGGTGCTGGTCACGGATAATGGCACTCCATTCACGAGTGAGGAGTTTGCTAGGTTTACAAAGATGAACGGCATCCGCCATATCCGCACTGCCCCTTACCACCCGGCTTCAAATGGGTTGGCAGAGCGTGCAGTGCAAACATTCAAAAGAGGCCTAAAGAAGCAGTCTTCCGGATCAATGGACACGAGACTGGCTCGCTTCTTGTTTACGTACAGGAACACCCCCCATGCAGTGACTGGGGTAGCTCCCACAGAACTCCTAATGGACCGAAGACTTCGCACCCGCCTTAGTATGGTCTTCCCGGACATTGGCGCAAAAGTACGCCGCACACAAGAACGGCAGGGACCGGGATTGTCTCGGCATCGTCCGATTCGGCAGTTTGCGCCCGGTGACCCAGTATTCGTGCGGAATTTTGCTGGTGGTGCCCAATGGGTTCCTGGTGTAATCTTTCACCAAACGGGCCCTATATCTTACCAAGTGCAAGCCCAGGGTCGTCTCCAGCGAAAACATGTAGACCACGTCCGGTCCAGAAGATCATCCCCTCAAAAGATTCCCCGCCCCCGGAGCTCATTTCAACAGCCGCAAAGACCAGAGACAAGGGAAGGTAGTCCTCAAAATCTTCCACTGGTGCCTCACTCGAAGCCTGCGCAGGTCGTTACGGGACCGAATGGAGATAGAGACGCTGACATGACGGAGGCAGCAGACTCTGACTCCGAGATGGAGACACAGGATGCATCAGAGGGGGAATCCTCGGGTCCACAGGCCGTGGATGTACAACTGCGCCGTTCATCACGGAAGCGTCGGTCTCCGTCTCGTTATACGCCGTCTGATCCAGCGCCGCGTGCAAATGGCGTCCGGCCTGCGGCCAAACGAGTTCGACGCCTTCCTTCGCCAGGGTCTTCGGTGGATTCCTTGGACTTTGGGGGGGAGGGATGTTATAACCTGCCTACTTACGATTGGCTGGGGACTAATGACTATCCCAAAATCCTAGGGGAGTATGAACTTCCCCAATGAGGGGGGCGGAGAAACTCCTAGTATAAATAAGCTGGCCAGTTCAGGAACCAGCAGGAAGGAGAAGGTAGCAAGGGAAGTTACTGCTCCTGTTATGTATATATTGTTATAGTAAATAAACGTTATTATTTTGTATCCTTAAAACTCGTGCTGGATTCTTCGTGGCCCTTACAAAAGTGTTTTAAGTCTTATGGATGTTAAAAGGAAAGCTTAATGGATTACTTAGTGTTGTATTCTTTGGGGGTTGTATTTGAATTAATGGTTGCTAAGATGTTCACTGTATGTTTTATAAAGGTTAATTTGAGTTTCGAGATTAAACATTGTTTTGCTTTAAAAAAATATTTTTCCATTTCTGCTCTACCACACCTGTAGAGTGGGCCGTGTGCTCCCCATACCATGATCCAGTAAAAGTTGTGGTTCAGGTGAACTCCATGATACACTTTGGGGTTCTCTAAACCCTGGCCCATAACAAATTGGGGGCTCGTCCTGGATAAAAGTCTATCTATTGGATTGGCTTAGTGAACTTAAAGACAGTGAGGGGTGAGCATATTGTGGTTGCTTTCAGGTGTGGTATTCTAGTTTAAGTAGGGAGTGTGTTGTGGACAATGGCTACTTCAGAGGCTCTGAAGTTTTTGGGGGTGGAGACGGTCACACGCAGTACCCTATGAGACTGAGAGCAGACTGTTACATTTGGTAAAAACATTGCAGTTAACATTACCTGACAAAATGAGAAAAGATGGGGTTATTATGGCGGTGGCTAAGCATTTAAAGTTACCTGAGATACAGTTTGACTCATTGGAAATAGCAAAAATTCAGTTGCAAATTAAACAAATGGAACATGAGAAAGATTAAAGCAGCTTGAATACAAAAGAGATGAGAGGAAAAAGAAAGAGAAAGGGAGAGAGAGGAAAAAAGAGAAAGAGAAAGAGAGAGAGGAAAACGAGAGAGAAGAAAGGAAAACAGAAAGAATAGCCCCAGCAGAACAAAAAGAGAAAGGGAGATACAGATCAGGGAAAAAGATAAAGAGAGAGAGTTTGAACTTCAGAAAATGGCCATGAAACATGACAGTCAGTTAAAATTAGCAGACGTAAAGGGAAATGTACAGTTGGTGGATAGTGGTGAGGATAGTGAGAAAGAGCATCATAGTCGAAGGCTTGGTGGGGGTCTATTTAAATATGTCCAAGCATTGCCAAGGTTTGACGAGAAGGAGGTAGAAGCCTCTTTCAGTTCATTTGAGAAGGTGGCTAAACAAATGAAATGGCCACAGGGCATGTGGGTATTACTGATTCAAACAAAGCTGATAGGTCGGGCTAGTGAAGTGTTTGCATCACTACCGGAGGAGGTATCTGGGATGTTTGAGGAGGTGAAAAAATCCATCTTAGATGCATATGAATTAGTGCCTGAAGCCTACAAAGGTTTAGAAATTTAAGGAAAGAATTTGGTCAAACATACAAGGAGTTTGAAAGGATCAAACAGAGTAATTTTGATAGGTGGATAAGGGCTTTGAAAATAGACCAAACGTATGAAGCTCTCAGACAAATTATGCTTTTGGAGGAGTTTAAAAATTCAATTCCTGATGTAGTGAGAATTCATGTGGAAGAGCAGAGAGTTAAAACTGCAAGATTAGCAGCAGAAGTGGCAGATGATTATGAATTAGTTCATAAATCAAAGCTTGGTTTCTGACATCAGTTTCAGCTTGTGTGGGATAGAAACTGGGGACATGAGAAATACTCAAGTGGTAAAGGTAGAGGTGATCTGATGGGAGATAATAAGGAGAGTGTACCTCAGACTAAATATGAAATCCAGGAGGGTGGAAAAGAAATGAAACGTTTCAAATGTTTTCACTGTAATAAACTAGGCCATGTAAAGTCACAGTGCTGGTGATTGAAGAAAAGCACTGGGAATGCTGATGTGGTAAAACAGGATAAGACAGTGGGGTTTGTTAAAGTGGTAAAGGAAAGCCCAAGTGAAGTGAAGGAGGTGCAAAAAATTGTACAGCCTGATCAAGAGGTGATTGATAAGAAGGTGCCAGATCTCTTTAAAGAATTTACTTGTGTGGGTAAAGTTTACTCATGTGTATCAGGAGGAGCAGGTAAAGAAGTTACAATTTTAAGAGATAGTGAAGCTAGTCAATCTTTAATGGTAAGAGATGAGGACTTATGTAGTTTGGGACGAATGTTGCCAGAAAAGGTGGTAATATGTGGAATTCAGGGTGTGAGGAGTAGTGTTCCATTATATAAGGTAAGGTTGGAAAGTCCAGTGAAGAGTGGTGAAGTGGTAGTAGGAGTAATAGAGAAACTATCTTGTCCAGGAATACAGTTTATTTTGAGTAATAATATAGCTGGATTGCAGGCGGGTGTGATGCCTACGGTGGTTGACAAGCCAGTGGAAAATCAGACAACTGAAGTGCTGAAGGATGAATATCCTGGGATTTTTCCGGATTGTGTAGTAACAAGGTCGCAAAGTCACAGGGTAAGACAAGAGGAGAAATAAAAGCGTGAAGATGAAGTCGAAGTGCAATTATCAGAAACGATTTTTGATCAGATGGTTGAAAAAGAACTAGAACAGGTGGAGGATGAGGCGGATATTTTTAGTTCAGGAGAATTGGCGGAGTTAGAACAAAAAGATGTAGAAATAAAACGGATTTATCAGAAAGCATACACGGAAGAGGAATCTGAGTGTATACTAGAGTGTTATTACCGTAAAAACGATGACTTGATGAGAAAATGGAGACATTTACACATGCAGGCAGATGAAAAGTGGGCAGATGTTCATCAAGTAATATTGCTGGGAGGATATAGAAAGGAGGTGTTGCGAGTTGCACATGAGGTACCAATGGGAGGTCATTTGGGAATAAGGAAAACTCAAGCTAAAATCTAGAAACATTTTTATTGGCCTGGACTACAGAAAGAAGTAGTTAAATTTTGTCAATCATGTCACACATGTCAAGTGATAGGGAAACCTCAAGCAGTGATAAAACCAGCACCCTTAATACCCATTCCAGCATTTGAGGAACCTTTTACAAGGGTCCTAATTGATTGCGTAGGACCGCTTCCTAAAACAAAAAGTGGGAATCAGTATCTTTTGACTATAATAGATATGTCTACTAGGTTTCCAGAGGCCATTCCGGTACGTAATATTACAGCTAAAAGGATTGTGGAGGAGTTACTTAAATTCTGCACTAGATATGGACTACACACAGAAATACAATCGGATCAAGGATCAAATTTTACCTCAAGGTTATTCAAAGAAATTATGGATAGTTTAGGAATAAAACAATTTAAATCAACTGCATACCATCCACGATCGCAGGAAGCATTAGAAAGGTGGCACCAGACATTAAAGACAATGTTGAGGGCTTATTGTCAAGATTACCCAGAGGATTGGGATAAAGGAATTCCATGCGTATTGTTTGCAATTAGGGATGCACCTAATGAGTCAACCAAATTCAGTCCTTTTGAACTAATTTTTGGTCATGAGGTAAGAGGACCACTTAAATTGATTAAGGAAAAATTGGTGAGTGAGAAATCGGAAATTACATTATTGGATTACGTGTCAAATTTTAAGGAACGATTAAATAGAGCAGGTGAATTGGCGAGACAACATTTAAAAGTTGTACAAAATGTGATGAAACCGATAGCGGACAGGAAATCCAAAGTTCGTAGTTTTGCCAGTGGAGATAAAGTTTCAGTATTGTTACCAGTGGTCAGCGAACTTTTAAAAGCAAGGTTTTGTGGACCTTATCAGATTGAAAGGAAATTAAGTGAGGTGAATTATGTGGTAAAAACACAGATAGGCCGAAGACTCACCGAGTGTGTCATGTGAATATGCTTAAAAGTTACTTTGAAAGGGAAGGAGAGAAAAAGGAGGGGGTTTTAATGATTCTAACTCAAAGTGATGAACCAAATCCAGATGACTGTGAATTTGACATACCTCAAATTAAATTGGAAAATGAGGATGTTCTTAAAAATTGGGATAAATTGTTGAGTTACCTTCCAGAGGAAAAACGGACTGGCCTGAAAGAGTTATTGATATTACATGGGCAAGTTTGTGGAGATAAATTGGGAAATACTAATATGACTATACATGATGTAGATGTGGGAAATGCTATTCCAATCAAACAAAATCCATATAGACTTAACCCTTTAAAATTGGCACAGGTTAACAAAGAGATTGAGAGTATGCTTAAAAGTTGCATAATTGAAGTGGATTGCAACCAATGGAGCTCACCCATAGTGATGGTACCAAAATCTGATGGTGCCCAACGGTTGTGTGTGGACGATAGAAAGGTTAATGCAGTTACAAGAACAGACTCTTATCCTATCCCACGTTTGGAGGATTGCATTGAGAAAGTGGGACAATCAGCTTTTATTTCCAAACTGGATTTACTTAAAGATTACTGGCAGGTACCTTTATCTGAAAGGGCGAATTAGATTTCAGTTTTTGTGGCTCCAGATGGTATATACCAATTCAAAGTTATGCCATTTGGCATGAAAAACGCCCCAGCCACATTTCAACGGTTAACTAACAAAGTCGTTTCAGGATTACCCAATTGTGCGGTATACATCGACAATCTGGTAATTTTCAGCCAGACATGGAAAGAACATTTAAAACATCTGATGGAGTTATTCGATCGACTTCAGGAGGCGGGTTTGGTGGTAAACCTAGCCAAAAGTGAATTTGGAAAAGCCCAAGTCACTTTCCTTGGCCATACAATCGGACAGGATCGAATGGTCACACGGGATGTGAAACCAACAATTATTGAGGAGTTTCCGATACCCTCGAGACGAAGGGAAATAATGCGATTTCTTGGCATGAGTGGACTTGATCGAACATTTGTGCAAAAGTTTTGTATCGTGATTGCTCCACTGATGGACTTGCTGAAGAAACATCAAAAATGTCATTGGACAGCAGAGTTTCAACAGACATTTGACGGCCTGAAAGCTGTGATAACCAATGCTCCTGTGTTGGAGAATTACAAGGGACTCTGTGATCAGATTGAACTGAAGTATCTGAGTTTAAAGAGAAGTGCCGAGGCATAGAGGAATGGATGGATCGTGCAGAGACCTTCTTGTTCAAAGAGACTGTCAATCAGGAAGGATTTCAGTTGGAGGAAGACAAAGAAAAATGGACTATATTATTGTACCTGTTTGCGTGTGTTGTTTTTTTTTTAAACAAAAAAGTATATTTACTGTGTGCATTTCTTAAAGGATGGTGAAAAGGTGAAAAATGAAACCATCTTAAAGTTGATGGTTTTTTTTTTTTTCTTGGGGTTTGGTGTCATGTGAGAGTACCTTTAAGAAATGGGTGTTTATAAATGGGTGTTTAAGAAATGTACCTTTAAGAAATGGGTGTGTATATAAATATCTGTAGTAAGAGTACCTTTAAGAAATGGGTGTTTATTACTGCAGTGATGACAGAGAGTGGGTGGAACTGGGCTGTCTATCGGCTTTTTACTTTCGTTTTAGGCTGTTTGCTGCAGGGTGTGTTTTAGTTTCATTTCAAGAGCTGGATAGCTGCAGTCACAGCCTGAAGGTGTATGAATCTCTCTCTGTAATCTAAAGACTGTAAATCGATCCTGGTGATTCAAAACTAATAACAGTAGTGACTTTAACATGATGTGCTTCTGGTAAAAGGTGTTTTAAGTCTTATGGATGTTAAAAGGAATGCTTAAAGGATTCCTTAGTGTTGTATTCTTTGGGGGTTGTATTTGAATTGATGGTTGCTAAGATGTTCACTGTATGTTTTAAAAAGGTTAACTTGAGTTCATAGAATAAACATTGTTTTGCTTTAAAAAAATACGTTTCTATTTCTGCTGTACCACACCTGTAGAGTGGGCCGTGTGTTCCCCATACCGCAATCTAGTAAACGTTCAGGGTCAGGTGAACTCCATGATACACTTTGGGGTTCTCTAAACCCTGGCCCTTAACACAGAAATGAATAATCTTGATTCTGCCGATCCTGTCAATGCTCTGGACAGCTAAACTCCTTTGTCCCTATAAAGTGTTATTGGGGGTAATTTGATCCCTGGCCCATGTTAGGTGGGAGAGGACCAGGGAGGATCCAGCTAGAGAGAGGAGTGAGCAGTAGTGGAGTGCTGCTGTTATGTACATATTTAATTGTAAATCAAGTTATTTCTTTTGATTCTACAAACCAGTGCTGGATTCTTCGTGGCCCTCACAAAACATGGGATCTCCCAGAGCAGGAATTGAAAATTAAAATTTCACAGTCACTGTTTCAATAACCATCTATTCTAAAGACAGTTCCTGCACCAGAGATTATCGGTGCAGCTTTCCACCATTAACAACTTATGGACCACTAGGTTTCTTTTCCCTCCCCAATACCTTTTTACCGCATATCACCCCCACTGCTTCAGACCACTACTTCTCAATACTCCCTGAGAGTACCAGTTGCATCGCTGGCACTGCCTATAATGCCAACTCAGTACGAGCAGGACGATTAGTGCTTCCAAGTGTGTGACCCGGATGTCTTTATGTCTCCTGAGCTCACCTACAGCAGTGCTTCTCTTTGTAGGTCCAGCTAAATGATTATTTTTTCTCCTCAGAGGTGACTTAAGACCTCGTCTCAGTTTTCCTTGACAGATGCTTCCATGCTATGCTCCACAAGTCTGTTTGTTTCGTCCTGACTGCTCCTAAATCATTGTCTTTTTCTTTCCGATGCGAGTTTCAAGACACCTTTACAATCCGATAAAGACCAACTTATCTACACCTGCTAAGATCGTAGGAAATAACTACTTCAGTGAGAAAGGAAAGGTCCCACGTCTTCCAAAAACAAAAATTATAATACCAATGCTATAGGATATTGCCGCATGTAAGAGGATTATAAATAACCGAAGGGAAAATGCTGGAAAATCTCAGCAGGTCTGGCAGCATTTGTAGGGAGAGAAAAGAGCTAACATTTCGAGTCCAGATGACCCTTTCTCAGCTTTGACAAAGGGTCTTCTGGACTGGAAATGTTAGCTCTTTTCTCTCCCTACAGATGCTACCAGACCTGCTGAGATTTTACAGCATTTTTTCTTTGGTTTCAGATTCCAGCATCCGCAGTAATTTGCTTTTATTAGATATAACCTGCCTGGTTATATTTAACTTCTGGACAACTTTTTAAATGTTGATTTAAAAGAAATGAAGGACGTGATCTGTTTGTCTTAAAAAGCTGAAAATCAAAATACATCTTCATGAATATGTATAGATATATTGTTCTGCTGTTATCCGTTTCACCTACGGTGTGGTGCAGGCACAGAAACAATTCTGCCTTTCTGCTGGGCATACAGCCCAATGTCGCCAGCATTTTTACACTTTAGCATGGAGGGTCTGGAGAAAAGCATGAGCAAACTTTACAAACACATCTCAATATTAGGATTCCTAACAAGACATAAATGTTTCACTGTATGTAACCAGCAGTAACTTGCCTCCAATCACATACCTATTTATTTTCGGATATTGGGCTGGTATTGGTGAATCACTCACTTTATCTGCCAAGAATAAAAGATCCAAAACTCACTTGCCTATGGCAATCATGAATTATGAAAGTCTTCCTCATGAATAAAATACACTGCTATGGTGAAATATTGCATTTACTCAATTGACTTTAATGTTTTGAAACAGAGAAAAAAAAAGTAAGGTTGTGGAAAAAAAAAATCCTATTTTTAAATGTTTCATCTTGATGATCCCTTTATAGGAAGAGGCCAAGCTCAGCAGTTTCACAACTATGATGTGCATAATGATGTGTACTCAGCTGGCACGGAATTGTCCCAGCTTGGATGCTTCCCATTTAGCATCTAGGACAGGGAAGGATGCTGATCTGTGGGATTGCTTAGGGAGCATCTTGCTGCTGCTTGCACAGCAGACCTCATCTGAGCACTCTCCTGTAAAGTGCCTCTGAGGCTCTGCATTGTGTTATAAAAATTCCAGACACCCTGCAACGCAAGTATGTTTTCCAGTGCAAAAATTCATTGTGCAATTAAACATATGCCTTTGTGATTAGTTTTGTTTTACTGACTTAGTGTGGCGAGAAGATTGATTGCATAATCCTTAGTGCAGTACTGAGGGAATGCTGCATCGAGCAAGGTTGGAAAATGGAGGTAAAAAATTAATGATGAGTTTTTCTGTCCTGCCATCAAGGTGAAGACAGTCTTAAAAAAGCCACCCTGAATATGCGCTGGTGGTATAGAATTAAGATTTGTGCTATTAATTCAGGCTTGCCGTTTGATGTATTTCAAAACACTATTATTCAGGACCTGATTAGCTTACGGTAACAGGCAATTCAGGAAACTAATTTGAGATAATTCATTGGCGTTGAGATAGTCAACAAGTTCCTTCATGAGTCTGAGAGAACATACAATCGTTGAAATGTTTAGAGTTATATGTTTGAAAATGAAAAATGCCTCCAATACATATGCAGTCATTGAGCCTATTTATTACACAGATGATTTGAAATCCAATCGTATATTACCTACACCCTTAATCAATAATTGGAAATTAGGTACAATTTTATTTTTCCATGACCATCATGTCAGAGACAAACTAACACAGAATGTGACCGGAATCAGGGCCTAAGAACCAACATTACTGACTGCCACTGGAGTGAGTGGGGTTAGGAGGACCTTTCCTTCATTTACACTGTTAATGGCTGTTGGGTATTTATTTAATGCTTATCCTTACTGAATGAGTTGAGGGAATCTGCCATCTTTCTGATGTTGCTGTTGGTAATCTTATGGTTGGCCCAGTCGTAGTGTATCTTGTGTACCTGAACCTGATCCACCATATCTGAAGCACAATGACATCGCCCAACTTGACCGATTTGCATCACATTCCAAAGTGCCTAAGAAACCGAGCAAGAAGATCAGCCGCATCTGACCCGGAAATGTGAGCTGGCCAAAGAGGGTAGCAGATTGAGGGGAGAGATGATACAAGGGTGGACCCCTAGTTGAGAATTGCAGAACAATTGTTCTTAACCCTTTGTAACATTGTATGAATGACAGGCCTATTTTATACAAAATATTGCATCTCCTCTTTTGCCCATAGAATAAAAATAATTACATGAATTAATAATATAGGCGCAAGTGCATAGTCACATAGCCCCAGTTGATTTGGAATTTGAGCCTCATGGATGCTTGCCACTTGAATGCTACGTGTCCAGTTTGGATGATACTGCGTTAGTTTGTTAAGAGCTTTGGGGTCAATTTGAGTATGAATAATTTATTGGTCAGAATGCCCATAAGGAAACCAGACAGGGAAAGTAATGCACCGACAATAAAGCATGTCTAATTTTCCATCAATGCTTCCTTTCCTAGGTTGGAACGGTCTTGTGAGAGTTGGGATGATGTGGATTGTGCCGGAACTCCAACATGCTATTCCTTGAATTGCTAGGATTTGGTTTTCTATTCACTTGTCCCATGATGGAGGTTGACAAGTAGAAGCCAGGATTTTACCCACAAGGTGGAAGATGAAGAATGATGAATAATGAAATGAGTTAGAAGGTTGGGGTCGTATGTACTTCCTATGTACAGCTGCACCTTTGACAAAAGCTCTGAAAATAGGTTCAATGCCTGAGCCTGGATTTTCATTGAATCGGTTTGACCCAGGAGCACTTTAAAAATGACGCATGGGACCCAACCCTGGGATTCTTGACCCACTCCCTGGCTGTCAAATCTTTGGGAGTGCCTTTAAAGATAGTGGGATGGTTCCTGTCAGAGTGCTGAATCCAGTACTCCAGATCTGGCCCGTTGCATTGCAGAAATCGGAAGGTCCTATTCCACCAAATTTCCATGGAGTTGGGGCAGATATTTAGAGTGGTTCATGGTTCCTGGTCCCCTTAAAGGGATTGTGATGTGCATGAGAGGATATTTTACAAAATGCTCCTCATGCCCCTATGTCAAATTATGCCTCCTACCCACCCCCTTACATCCTCTCATGCCCCTACAACAAACTTTCCCCTTCCATTCAGCCCATGTGCCCCTTAAGCCATCCATGCATTATCGCCCATCCCTTATGTTTTCACATGCCCTCTATTTAAGCTCTTCCACTTCCATGCCCATTGATACCCTGCACATGTTCTTGGACTAATGCACACCATAGTCTCCAGTGTAAATAAAATAACTTTGAAATAATGAAATCCATTGCTAACTTTCTCATACGCTTGAAAAAGAAAGTCTGGACTAAGCCAATATAAGTGTCAATCATCCAGATCCTTCAAAGCTACAAAACTACAAATCCTTGCAACCACTTCATTTGTGTCCACAAACATTGTGGAATTGGCCAGAGATCAGAGAGCCTTATCAGAGATGGCACGGTAGCACAGTGATTAGCACTGTTGCTTCACAGCTCCAGGGTCCCAGGTTCAATTCCCGGTTTAGATTACTGTCTGTGTGGATTTTGTGCGTTTTCCCCGGGTCTGTGTGGGTTTCCTCCTGGTGCTCCGGATTCCTCCCACAGTCCAAAGATGTGCAGGTTAGGGGGATTGGCCATGCAAAATTGCCCTTAGTGTCCAAAAAGGTTGAGCGCGATTCTCCACTCCCACGCCGGTTGGGAGAATCGCCTGAGCCGCCAAAATTTCCGGGGACGCCGGTCCGACGCCCTCCCACGATTCTCCCAAGCGGCGGGAACGGCCCCGTCGAGTTTCGCGGGCCGCAGGCCGGAGAATCGCCGGAGACACCCAAAATGGCGATTCTCCGGCACCCCCGCTATTCTGAGGCCCGGATGGCCCGAGCGGCCAGGCCAAAACGGCGGGTTCCCCCCGGCGCCGTCCACACCTGGTCGCTGCAGTCGTGGGCGGTGCGTGAACACTGGGGGGGGGGGGGGGGGGGGCAAGGGGGGATCCTGCACCGGGCTTTACCTGGAATGCGGGGTGGCCCGCGTTCGGTGCCCACCGATCGTCGGGCCGTCCTCTCTGAAGGAGGACCTCCTTCCTTCCGTGGCCCCGCAAGATCCGTCCCCCATCTTCTTGCGGGGCGGACTTAGAGAGGACGGCAACCATGCATGCGTGGGTTGGCGCCGGCCAACCCGCGCATTCGCGGATGACGCTCGTTATGCGGCGCCACTTTTACGCGGGCGACAAGGCCTGGCGCGTGTAGATGACGCGGCCCCGATCCTGGCCCATTGTCAGGGCCTGAATCGGTCGGGACCGGGGCCGTTCTGTGCCGTCGTGAACCTCGGCGGGGTTCACGACGGCGCGGCCACTTCAGCGTGGGAGTGGAGAATCCCGCCCGTTATGTGGGGTTACTGGGTTACGGGATAGGGTGGAGGTGTGGGCTTGAGTAAGGTGCTCTTTCCATGCGCTGGTGAAGACTCGATGGGCTGAATAGCCTCCTTCTACACTGTAAATTATATGATTCTATGATGATTCTATGGTTTGTCAATCAATCAATCTTTTCTCTGGGGAGCAGGTGTTCTTGTACTGTAATAGTTGTCTGGCCTCTCAGCCAAGATTCATTGTGCTTGGCTGAGAACCCAGACAGATATTAATATGGAAGGAAGTTATCAATGGACTACATTGTCTTTCCAGAGATACTTTTCTTACTCATGTCACAATACACAATGGTGCTCATTGGTCCTGGAACAGAGCTTGGCATAGGGGGCATTAGGGGGAGGGGAGTGGAAAGATGGAGCTTATCATATAGCGCATGAAGGAACATAATTATGTGGGGCCATGAGGTGGCACGGAGGGGGCAGGGGAAGAGTTTGGAGGGTGAAGGGGATGGGAGGGTAAGGGCTGGAGGGCCTTTTCTTTTTCAGCGGGACTGGGACAAAGTCCCATGGCGCCGAGACCAGCATTTTAACAGGCAGCCTTTCTACTGTGGTCACTCCTCACTTCTTCCCAGGTCAGCTGGCCTACTTCCAGCCTGCACCCAGCTCGCAGCAATGAAGATCCCGCCTTTGTGAGTGCTTTCACCTAAAGTGAGTGGGCTAAACCGGGAATTTTCCTGACTCCTGCTACCCGCCTCAAGGATGAAAATCCAGGCCCTGGTCTCTCTGTCATGGAAAGACAAGTGGCAGGAAATCTAAATAAGGAGAGAAAAAGAGTAGGCCTTATGAAAGTGAAAGGTTTAATGGGGAAAAATATGGAAAAGGAGCCAAGAAGAGGAAATCAAATTGCTATTGAACTGCTGACTAGAACACTTTGTAAATTGGACTAGCATTACTCCACCAAAATAGGATTAATACAATTTTAAAAAATCAATTCAGTCAAAGAAGACTGTGAAATAAAGTAGCAGACTTGTTCATCAACTGTCTAATATTAGTAGGTGTCACAAATTCCAACAGAATGAGACTAGCATTTGGTTGCGATATCACTGGTTTGGTTAAGATATTGGCTTCAATGTACAGTCAGAATAATCTCAAGAGCTGAAGCACTTTGGTACTGAAAGTGGTACTTCGATGATGATCTTAAAAATTCACCTTGAATTGTTCCATCATGACTATAATCAGACCTGAGGCACACAACACGTTGCCTGTGTGTTGAAGGCTCAAAATGGTCTCTCCAGACATAAGCTGTGCTTGGAAGAACAGAATCTATACTTTAATTCTACTTTTCCACACAGGGAAGAGTGCAAGCACAAACATTTCATAGGCTTTATTGCAATCTCACTGACGCTATGGCCGATCAACTCTTCTCTCCTGAAAGCAAAAATTGAACCCCTTTGAAGAATTGTTTTATGGCATTAAGGAGTCATGATCTTGGCTGAGCCATAACAAGTTAACTATAAGAAGGAACGGTACTTCTTCAATTTGAGGAAGTATGACTGCATAGCGATTCATCAACAAGACTCACATTCATTTCCCAGTAGCTAAGTACTGCCAGTGGTCTGGGAACAGGTTAAGAACACCCAGCTCCTGAATCAGGATGTACTAATCTCTCATGCTTGTAATAATTGTACCTGGTAATAATCAACATTTGGAATTTATAGATCAGTTTTCATAGACTAAAAATGTGTATTTTGAAGCTGCAAAGAACATTCAGTATAACAAAGCCTTGAAAATAGACAGTGCAATATTTAGCGTGAGTAAGCGCCAAATTCACAACAAAAGGCATAAAATAACAGGGGGAAAATCCAACAAATTTAGAAATAACGAAGACAGCTTGGTAGCTTCCACTGTAAAAATCAAATCCCAAGTTTTAATTATTTGAATGTGCTTCCCCTCGTCATGTTTGCTAATCTAGCTTTTGGCCTTTCCATTCATGAAGCAGACTGTTTCATTTCCAGTGAGGGAAGAAAATGGCAATGCTCCCTTGTAGAAATGGATCTTTTCACAGCTAATCATAGAGCAGTGTTAATGGCAGACATGTAGGTATTAAAAGCCCAGACTGTCCATCCTTCCCTGCTGGAGGTAAAAAGCATGGTGTAGGTGACAGCAATAGGAAACCATGGGCAAAGGAGGATTAACAAGGTTTACTACATATAAACTACAGATCTCCAGCTTTTATTGTATCCTTGTTGAAATAGGTAAAACTTCTTTTATTTCACTCTGCTTCTCTGTCACCCTGCTATCAGTATACAGAAATAGAACGATCTTGCTCTTTTATAGATAATGCATTCTATGATAAATGCTACTGTAACACTGGTATTGAGCAAATTCCAGCGCTGTCCATTAATTTATTTTCTGTTCTATTAATCCAGTGAAGCCCATCAGATGCTCAAACGCTTGGTAGAAGAATCGATTGGAACCATCTCTATTAATCTGGTGAGTGGCTGATTGATCGGGGCCTAAACTGGGTCAGTGGTATTGTCTGCTGAAAGGTCAGAACCCCTTAATCATCATTTACTTCAGATAGACTGATCAAACTATTTCCACAGAATAAGGATATAAATATAAATATATTGTTTAATATAAATAGTGCAATATTTCAGAACAAAAAGCTTTAAACAGGGAATGTGTACATTCAGAATTTTTGTAACCAATCAAATTTTTCTGTGACCAATCACTGGGCATTACTTTCATGCTTTACAACTTAAACCCAAAAGCTTTTAATTTTAAACAGCTTTTCAACGAGAGCAAACAATAAGGGCAAACGCTGACATGGATTTAAGATTGCGTCTAATTGACAAAGTTCACTCACCAATCCAAAATGCCCTGTTTTTAAGCAGTCACAAACAATTTCTTTTGAAACGATTAACACCCATATAAAAACAGGAATGCAGTCTAAATATGCAAAAAATTTGTCATTGTACATTGCCGAAATGAAATTTTATTCTAGGACATCCAAAACGATGTGAATTTGGCCAAGGGGACTGACGCAATTCGAAACCACTTTGTGGCGCAACAATTAATGTTGCCCAACTGTTTAATCCCTTCATTATGGCTGGTTTCTCTGCTGAGTGTGGCAACAGAAGAAGTACTGTTCTGATTCTGATTTGTAATGTTCCAGTCATAGGATTTTACTAAGTTGTGCGGAGGTCAGACGCCAGTAGATATAGAACATAGAACAGACAGTGCAGAAGAAGGCCATTTGGCCCATCGAGTCTGCACCGACCTTTCCACCCTATCCCCGTAACCCAATAACCCCTCCTAACCTTTGTTGGACCCTAAGGGCAATTTAGCATGGCCAATCCACCTAACCTGCACATCTTTGGACTGTGGGAGGAAACCGGAGCACCCGGAGGAAACCCACGCAGACACGGAGATAACGTGCAGACTCCGCACAGACAGTGACCCAGTGGGGAATCGAACCTGGGACCCTGGCACGGTGAAGTCACAGTGCTGACCACTGTGCTACTGTTCTGCCCCACAGCCCAATGTCGCCGGATTGCCAGAGCTTTTAAGTGGAGATGGTCCATGAGGCTGTGCCAGATCACACTGTTGCTGTCGGGATCTAGGGAAAGGGAATCCATCAAAATTTCTTGCAATCTTGAAGAGGTCAGGGGATGGACATACTTCTAAATTCCTTTTCAATTTAGTGCCACATCATGATTAAGAGGAATTGAATTTGATTTTTTTTTCATACATTAAACAGTATAAAGATAAGGGGTCACCAGAAGCAGCTAATAATATATGACAAAAGGAAATACTGGAAAAAAAGCAAATGGCCTCCTTCTGCCTGTAAATCCGGTGTCTGTGTAGTGAAAAGCTACTGAGCACACTGATGGAGACACCAGAGGTGCCATCATCTTCAACCGGTCAAATATAGCAATGCTATTTCCAATCAGTAGTACCAAATTAATATATGTGTCTGAGGTGGCAACGGCCCTTGGTTGTGGGGGACATGACCATAGTTTTTGGTTATGGGTGAGCAATCTGCTTGGCATGGTATGAAGCAAAGATGTCCTTGGTGTGAGAATGCTTTGTGCAGAGTCAGATGAGGTTTGCCTGCTGTGGAGGGAATTGCCACTGATGTAGCTGGATGGAAGTGTGTTGCTTGAGAGAGACCTATGGCCAAATGAGTGAAAGTGTGCTCAAAGTTGGGTATGCTACAAGGCGTGCTTACAGTGATGTGAGGTGATATTGGAAATTTGTTGTGAATTATGATTTTCAATGCCTACATTCTAGAAACTATTTGACATGAATCATCTGAAACAAGAGCGATGGTTGTTTCACCCGTAAGTAAGAAATGAAGTGGAGTCGAATAGAACAGAACCATTATGTTCCCCCATCACCTCCCAGAAGCACTGGCAGACAGATTGCTACCATGGGTTTAAGTCATCCTGTAGTTTTAATAGCTGAAAACAACAAGCTGATAAAAAAACAGATCAAACCTAACATTCAACAATTGGAACTTTGTAATGGCACGTCTACTTCTTCACTATTTTGAAATATGGCAGTGGATTTGTCTCAGGGCAAATACATAAACCACTCTACAGTATCCATGAAACAGGATGAGTAGTTAATCACAGAGTCATAGTATGGAAACAGGACCTTCGGCCCAGCTGGCCCATGCCGCCCAGTTTCTATCACTAAGCTAGCCCCACTTACCCGCATTTGGCCCATATCCCTCGATACCCACCCTGCCCATGTAACTGTCTAACTGTCTTTTAAACAAAAAAATTGTTCCCACCTCTACCACTGCCTCTGAAAGTCTTCACCAGTTACAGCAGAGCTGCAAGTAATTGTGGTCATTTTCCGAGATATTTCATAAATGTTTCATTTGTCTTCTATAACTCATTCAGAAACTGTCATTTGTGTGATTAAGTTGAAGAAAGTCGTACATTTGAGCTTGTTAGTCACAGAGGGCTATCATCAGCATGGCACTGTGCCAGCCATAACCCAATTTCCATCTTCTCAGCAACCAGCTAATAGAAAACAACTCAGTTTGATTCACACTACCTTACTTAGCTGAGGATCTTGTATTAGAATTACAGCAGTGACAACTCTCGCTTTAGTTCAGTAAAATGATACCCTGCGGGTTTTGAGTGAAATTAATAAAATGAATGGATGGATATACTTGAAATGGAGTGAAAAGCCACAAAGCACAATGACGAAGCCACCAAAAGTGACATCCATCTTCCATTTGTGACAGGTTTTCCATAGCTACTAATTCCATTAAGTCTTTGTGCTATCAGACCCTCAGCCACAATCTCTATAGCAACAATATTGCAAACCAATAAAAAAATTATCCTCACTTAATAAATCTACGGGATTCCTGTCAACCCGTATTACATGTGAGGTCAGAACAATAAGCAAGTGTTAATACTGAAGCTATTTCACCAATTAGACACTTAGGAAAAATTAGCACTGAAATTGGGTAAGGTTTTACCATTATTTTAAAACTTCAAACTAGTCGATAAGAACTAAGCAGGTCAAGTGAAAAACAATATTACCAACCCAAAAATAAAATGAGGTGTGATTGAGTGAGAGTACTAGATGAACAGCTACTTATTGGAGGGACCATGCTTTTAGTTACCTCTTCCAATATTTCCTTACGTGCCTTGATATCAAGTTATTTTTGTTGTTAATGCTCCTGTAAAGCACCTTGGAATGTTTTGCTATCTTATAACGATGCAAGTTATTGTTATTTTTGCACATATCGCACCTATTAAATGAAGACTAGTAGGCAAAAGCCTGGGAGATTTGATCAGAGGGGACAGATTTGTTGAGTGAGCATCATTTTTAGTCGATTAAACTTTCCATGTTTATTTTTCTTTTGAAATTACTGGGGTTTGAAGTGTAGATTTACTAAATTAAGCAGTCAAATGCTGTTTTTCGGCATCCTCACCATTAACAAGCAACTTCTGTCAATCACACTGACATTACATTGTAACTTATTGTCACGGGAGTGCATTTACCCAACAGATGGTAAACTTGTCCCGACAGCCTAAGTGATAGGGTGACACTAATTTGACTGACTGATACCTTTGCTTGTAGAGTGACCACAATATGATATTGATGACTACGGGAGTACTCCTGGGTGTGGTAATGGAATGCTTCCAGTGGGAAGAATGGAAACGCTCACAGGATCACCCCAGTCACATTAATCCATTTTAGATTGCTGGTGTCAGCACAGCAATCGCATGACTGGAGCAAAGTTAGCATCGTGTTTGCTGGTGTCGTGGGATTTTTCGAGGTCAGCGGTAATGGCCATTCATAAGGGGTCTGATGCTAGCAGCTCATCGATAGGTAAGTAAGGAGAAATTGAAGTCCATCACCAACCATTGGGCAGCACGGTAGCATTGTGGTTAGCATAATTGCTTCACAGCGCCAGGGTCCCAGATTCGATTCCCGGCTGGGTCACTGTCTGTACGTTCTCCCCGTGTGTGCGTGGGTTTCCTCCGGGTGCTCCGGTTTCCTCCCACAGTCCAAAGATGTGCAGGTTAGGTGGATTGGCCATGATAAAATTGTCCTTAGTGTCCAAAATTGCCCTTAGTGTTGGTTGAGTGGGGTTACTGGGTGATGGGGATAGGATGGTGTGGGCTTGGCTAGGGTGCTCTTTCCAAGAACTGGTGCAGACTCGATGGGCCAAATAGCCTCCTTCTGCGCTGTAAATTCTATGAAATTCTATGAAACCCCCAAAGGGCTGGTATCAATAGTTAAAGGGATGCAGCTACCCAAGTACAAATGGTGACAAAGGATGAGCAAGAACCTGATCAAACATCTCTTTACTTTTGAAAATACATCGTTGCAGTGACACTAGGCTGTTGTGCTGCTGCTGTTCAGCAGGCAGGGCAATGACAAGTTTGCCAACCAATGTCTCTGCTACCCATTTGATACACAGTGAACAGCACATTTACTCCTGTTGGTTGATCCATATGATTGCTCAGAACAAGAGCTGGAACAAGACCTTGACTACCACCGGCGGTGCCATCCCTATGGTACAGGAGAGTTTACAAAGGTGGCACTGATCTGCAGCTGGCTTCCAGCTGACCCAGAGACAACCGAGTCAGTCCTTTCTAGCCGCAGTTAGGTGGCAGTGCCAGGTAAGGTTGGTGTTTTAACAATAGATGAAGGCAGTCAGGGTTGAGGGTCTGCAGAATTCTCCAACATGTCCTTTGACCTCTTGTACCGCTAAAACCAGGATGTGCTTCAAAAGCCATCCAAATTATTAAGTTAAAAGCTGATGGGCATGGTGGTTTGCCCTTCAATGTATTATTACTCCCTTAGCTACTGTGAAAGTTTGCACCGTAAAAGCTTCTTTTTGAAATAGCTTTTTTTCAACTTTTATTGCTCTGCTGAAGTCTTAGAGATGCTTCAACATCAGCTGACTTTCCAATTGATTAAGAGGGAATGTTCAGCTGCAAGAGGCCAGTGGAGTGTGAAGGGAAGTGCTCAGTCTTAGACAGAGTGCAGCACTGACGTGCAATCAGAGGGGTCCGGTTTTTTTTTCTTTATAATTAGGACTTGTATGAAATGAACAAATGAAGTTTGATGCTTGTGATAGTTTGATGCAACTTGGAATTCAATCTGGAACATCTATATTTCAAAGTTAGGTTTGGAAGTGCGGCAACCTCTCAGATGTGTGTGAAGTGTGCTATTTGGGCTGTCATGGGCTTGGGACAGCGCCATTGCACCCTCAATGTGGAAAACTTTGCAGCATGTGGTATCTGTGCTGAAGGTGCAATTGACCATACTTCTTGGCACAGAGAATATGAGGATGTTCTGAATGGACTCTCCAGAATATGGTCGCCTAATAGACAGGGGTAGATAGTTCAAGTCACAGCTATGGTGCAGAAAGAGAGGTGTATGGCTATTCACAGGTGCAGTCGAGAGAGACAGTATTGTAGCTGCAGGAAATGTGAGTTACTGGAATTGTCTAATAGATGCATTTGGTTATCGGGATATTAACTTAGAGGAGGTTAGTCTAGAGAAATTGTGTGGCACTTTGGATAAAATAAATGCTATTGGGCTGAGGCGAAGATAAACTACAAGAATAGGAGAACAGTAGGAGATTTTCCAGTCAGGGGTATACACCGAATGTTTTCCAGTTTCGATCAGGAGTCCCAAATGATATGTTGCTTCCTTGGTATCAGGATAAAGAACGTGACAAAACAATTACAAAGGGAGGGGCATCAGCTAAAAGTTATGACCCATGTTGGAACCAATGCTATAGATTGAACTAAATTTCAGAGGAATTTTATGGACCCGTTGAGGGTCTTGTCTGCTGGCTGAAGAGCAGGCAAAAGAGCCACATTGCACCTTCCAGGAAGGCCTACCAGTATTAAGTGCTTCTTAAGTGGCCACAAGTGCCTGTAGGCCTACCCCAGGATCATGGGCCCCGGAAACAAAAATCTTGGACGAGATTCTCCGACCCCCCGGCGGGGGCTGGCGTGAATCCCGCCCCCGCCGGTTGCCGAATTCTCCACCACCAGATATTCGGCGGGAGCGGGAATCGCGCCGCGCCGGTTGGCGGGGACCGCCCCGCGATTGTCCGGCCCGGATGGGCCGAAGTCCTGCCGCTAAAATGCCTGTCCCGCCAGCATAGATTAAACCACCTACCTTACCGGCGGGACAAGGCGGCGCGGGAGGGCTCCGGGGTCCTGGGGGGGGGCGCGGGCCGATCTAGCCCTGGGGGGTTCCCCCACGGTGGCCTTGCCCGCGATCGGGGCCCACTGATCCGCGGGCGGACCTGTGCCGTGGGGGCACTCTTTTCCTTCCGCCTTCGCCACGGTCTCCACCATAGCGGAGGCGGAAGAGACTCCCTCCATTGCGCATGCGAGGGAATGCCGTCAGTGGCCGCTGGCGCTCCCGCGCATGCGCCACCCAGAGATGTCATTTCCGCGCCAGCTGGCGGGGCACCAAAGGCCTTTTCCACCAGCTGGCGGGGCGGAAATTAGTCTGGTGCTGGCCTAGCCCCTTAAGGTTGGGGCTCACCCCCAAAGATGCGGAGCATTCCGCACCTTTGGGGCGGCGCGATGCCCGACTGATTTGCGCCGTTTTGGGCGCCAGTCGGCGGACATTGCGCCGTTTCCGGAGAATTTCACCCCTTGTTAAAGACTGGCAGTTCTTATGCTCACCAAGACCATTTGGGAGATGACAGTTGCTGCAGGAACGGCAGGCACCGGACGCCTGGATTGAGGAGTCACACAGGTCATAGGTAAATCATTATGGGGTCATGGGGTGTAGGGGTATAATTAGCAAATCATGAGTGTGGCTCTCAGCAGGCCCCCACCTTCCTGATGCTGGGTCCCTCACTCAAGCACTGTGCTTTTGAAGGATGGACCCTCATGAGAGACCACAAGCAGCCCATGCAGGTTTGCTTGTCGAGCTCTGTATGATAGGCCCACTTGCCAGTGGGTGAATACCGGTGGTGGCGGGATGTGACCCTCAAGTGGTCATTACTTGTCCGACCATAGGTTTCCCCGACTTAATTTAATTTGTTTATTAAATTTAAAGTACCCGATTCATTTTTTTTCCAATTAAGGGGCAATTTGCTTGCCCGATCCACCTGCACATCTTTGGGTTGTGGGGGTGAGACCCACGCAGACACAGGGAGAACGTGCAAACTCCACACGGACAGTGACCCGGGGCTGGGATCGAACCCGGGCCCTCGCCGTTATGAGGCAGCAGTGCTAACAACTGCGCCACCCTGCCACCGCAGAGGTGGGAAGAGGACAGGCTGGCCGCATGCCATCCTTCCCCAGTTAAATGCCCTCTCCAACTCCAAATGCCACAACAGAGGGCACACAATTCCCTCTTCAGGCCTTCTAGAGAGAGCTTAATGGGTTGGGCACTGGATTGAAAAATAAAGACCTCAGGAGTGGTATTCTCCAGATTGCTTCCATGCTGGAAAGATTCAAGAGGGAAAGAATAAAACATTCATCCATGGTGGCATCCATTAGTTCAGAAATTAAGGGCTCACAATATTTTGGCATTGGAGTGAATCAGGAACAAAGGTAGGCTGTACCAAAGCCGCAATGCTCGCCCAAATTGAAATTAAACCAAAGTCCTCAAATGAGAGTAAATAGAGCTGATGGGAGGTTTTAAACGTGTATCGGCAAGTGGGGGGTTTCTAGGCTTTGAACTGGGGGGTGGGGGTGGAAAGCATGGTTTATAAAACTAATGGAATATAAACAACAGGTTTAGTTGAAGTAAATAATGAGACTTGAAGGTATAATTTCCTCCAGTTCACATATGGAAAACGGAAGCCATCAACTTCAGAGTCATGAGGCAGTTGCTCAACAGTCCTACTGAGCTCTAGGGTAGAAGAATATAGGAGATGAGTTACATCTTGAAAACCATCCCTGTGGTCCGCCAGTCTCTCCAAGGTGGTGCATCCATAAATCTCTAGAGTCTGGATAGCAGCCATTTTATTTTCCATGAAGGCAACACATGCTTCAAATAGAGACTTCTAATGTGATGTCCTCGTGTTATTGTTCTAAACACACACTTATCTTCATATTTTCTGTCTTCACTTCAAACATTAACAGAATTCTAGGAAGGACAACGATCAAGAGGAGGAAGGCATAATATCCCCGATGCTGCAAAAAGGCTCACAGCTGTTCCCGTGGTTCCCTCTGTAGTGGCAGTGAAAATTCCTGTGCGATATAATGGGCCCTTCTCTTTGAGAGATCCAGGCTGTGTTTTGTCTTGGGTAACCTGTAGTAACCTGCACAGGACTCATCCAGCTGGGGATGATTGTTCCCCATGCTCAATTGGACTGAGTTAAGCCAGCACTAGCATAAAAGGTAGGCAGCTGTAGAGCCAACTGGGCCCTGTGAATGTATGATGCTGTTGCGGAAATGAAGGCATTTTAAGAAGCTCGTTGGACTGCCCTGGCTTTATCACAGTCCACAAGCTGAACCCCACGTGACCAACAAGAGGGAGTCGAAACACCTCCCCGTGACATTCAATGGCATTACCATTGCTGAATTCAACACCATCTACATCCTAGGGGACTACCATGATGAGACACTTAACTGGAGCCACATACACATGGTGCCTACAGGAGCACACCTGAGGCTGGCAATTCTGTGTTGAGTAACTTACCTACTGACTGCCCAGAGTCTGTTCAGCATCCATGGGACGCAAGACAGGGGTTTGATGGAATACCCACCACTTTCTTGTGTGGTTGCCTCTCCAACAACGATCAAGAAGCTAGACAACATCCAACACAATTAGGGCAACCCAATTTTAGGCACAAGGACATTTATAGGCACATTTTAATAGCTTTTAAATACTTTCTTAATTTACCAGGGAATTTACTGTTGCACACAAATATAAATAATAAATGGTTCTGCATTGTAGTTTAAAGTCATTTTCAGTTATTTACTATTATTTACTTCTCCAAGTTACCACCGCCAGCTCCTCAAACATTCACTCTTGGCACCACGAGTGCACAGCAGCCGCTGTGTACACTGCTGTCATAACCAGAATGGAACCTACAGGGTGGCAACAATCAGACTCCCTGTGGTAAATCGCGCACCTATATTAGGTGATGTACGGTAGGACCTGTACTACAGATACGGCGGTAGTCCCTGCCTGCTGGCTCCGCCCAGTAGGCAGAGTATAAATATGTGTGTCCTCTGTGCAGCAGCTATTTCACCAGCTGCTGTGGGATGCCACATATCTTAGAGCAATAAAGCCTCAGTTGTATTCAACTCTCGTCTTTGTCCAATTGATCGTGCATCAATTTATTGCTCTAAGATTTTCAGAAGATGGACCCCCGTATCAAGACGGATCGCCTGCAGCTGGATCCACAATCAAGCGATGACAAAAAGGACTTTCAGCACTGGCTAGCTTGTTTCGAGGCGTACATCAAGTCTGCACCAGATCCTGTTCCGGAGGCTCAGAAAATATAGGTACTGTACTCGAGGTTGAGCTCCAACGTCTTTCCACTGATTCAGCCCGCGCAGAACTACGACAAAGCCATGACGCTACTTAAGGAAAATTACGCCCAGCGGACGAACATGCTCTTCACCAGACACATACTCGCCACTCGCTCTCAGCTCCCTAGTGAGTCCATAGAAGACTTCTGGCGGGCCCTAATCCCAGTAGTCCGGGACTGTGACTGTCAGGCCGTTACGGCCACTGAACATTCCCCAGCGGGGGCCTTACCCAGCCAATACGCCTGCACCACGCACCAGCCAGCTAAATTCGGGGTCCCCGATGTTATTTTTGCGTCCAGCAAAAACACCCCCGCCAACGCTGCCCGGCCCGCGCTGCCCTTTGTAAGGCTTGCGGTAAGAAGGGGCACTTCGCAGTCGCCGCTATCGCCCCCACCCCCCTCATTCACGCACAATGGGCGGCGCCATCTTCACCCCCCCGGACCATGTGCGGCCAGTGGGCGCCGCCATCTTCTCCCCCTCAGATCAAGCGCGGGCAGTGGGCGCCGCCATCTTCTCCCCCTCATACCAAGCGCGGCCAGTGGGCGCCGCCATCTTCCCCTCCACGCAACACGTGTGACCCATGGGTGCCACCATCTTGTTCAACCCCCGCCACGTGCGGCCCATGGGCGCCACCATTTTGTCCTCCCCAAGATCTTCAGGCGCCGCCATCTTGTCTCCCCCATGGCAAATGGGCACCACCAGCGTTCCAGGACCTGTGCCCCCAGGGCACCTCATCATCCGACACCAGAAACGACCAACCACGACTCGTCTCAGTGACAATCAACCAGTCTCGTCCGCACAAACTGGCCACCTCATCGACCGGCGTTAGAATCGACGGACACGTGACCTCTTGCCTGCTGGACTCCGGGAGCACCGAAAGCTTCATCCACCCGGATACGGTAAGGCGCTGCTCCCTCGCGGTACACCCCGCCAATCAAGGATTCTCCCTGGCCTCCGGATCCCATCCCGTGGCGATCCGGGTTACTGGACGGTCACACTCACGGTCCAGAGCGTAGAATTCAGCGGTTCCCGCCTCGACGTCCTTTCTAACCTCTGCGCTGCCCTACTACTTGACCTGGACTTCCAGTGTAACCTCCAGAACCTAACCCTGAAATTCGGCAGGCCCCTACCACCCCTTACTGTGTGCGGCCTCGCGACCCTAAAGGTCGATCCACCTTCCCTCTTCGCAAATCTAACCCCAGATTGCAAACCCGTCGCCACCAGGAGCAGACGGTACAGCACCCAGGACAGGACCTTCATCAGGTCCGAGGTCCAGCAGCTGCTTCAGGAAGGCATCACCGAGGCCAGCAACAGCCCCTGGAAAGCCCAAGTGGTAGTCGTGAAAACTGGGGAGAAACACAGAATGGTCGTGGACTACAGCCAGACCATCAATCGGTACACGCAACTCGATGCGTACCGCCGCCCACGCATATCTGATATGGTCAATCAGATTGCACAGTACCGGGTCTTCTCAACGGTTGACCTCAAATCCGCCTACCACCAGCTCCCCATCCGTAAGGCGGACTGTCCACACACTGCCTTCGATGCAGACGGTCGCCTCTATCACTTCCTCAGGTTCCCTTCAGCATCACCGAAGGGAGATGGGCCGAATGGTTGACCGGTGCGGTTTGCGGGCCATCTTCCGGTGCCTAGACAACGTCACCATCTGCGGCCATGATCAGCAGGACCACGATGCCAACCTTGCCAAATTTCTCCACAGCGCCACTCTCCTAAACCTCACCTACAACAAGAAGAAGTGCATGTTCAGCACAAACTGCTTAGCCATCCTCGGCTATGGGGTCCAGAAAGGAGTTCTGGGGACCGATCCCGACAGCATGCGTCCCCTCATGGAGTTGCCCCTCCCCCACTGCCCCAAGGCCCTCAAACGCTGCCTGGGGTTCTTTTCATACTACGCCCAGTGGGTCCCAAACAATGCGGACAAGGCACGCCCGCTCACACAGTCCACCCATTTTCCCCTGACGGCCGAGGCTCAACAGGCCTTCGCCCGTATCAGAGCCGATATCGCCAAGGCCGCGATGCACGCAGTAGATGAGACGCTGCCCTTTCAAGTAGAAAGCGACGCTTCAGATGTCACCCTTGCCGCCACTCTAAACCAGGCAGGCAGGCCCATGGCATTCTTTTCCCGCACCCTTCATGCCTCAGAAATTCGGAACTCATCCGTCGAAAAAGAGGCCAAAGCTATCGTTGAAGCTGTGCGGCATTGGAGGCATTACCTGCCGGCAGGAGATTCACTCTCTTCACTGAACAACGGCCGGTAGCCTTCATGTTCAATAACACACAGCGGGGCAAGATCAAGAATGATAAGATCTTGAGGTGGAGGATCGAGCTCTCCAGCTACAATTACGAGATTTTGTATCGCCCCGGCAAGCTCAACAAGTCCCTAGACGCCCTATCCCGAAGTACATGTGCCAGCGCACAAGTAGATCGACTCCGGGCCCTGCACAACAGCCTTTGTCACCAAGAGTCACACGGTTGTCCCACTTCATAAAGGCCCGCAATCTGCCCTACTCTGTCGAGGAAATACGGACAATCACCAGGGACTGCCAGGTCAGTGCGGAGAGCAAGCCGCACTTCTACCGGCCGGACCGTGCGCGCCTGGTGAAGGCCTCCCGCCCCTTTGAACGCCCCTGCATGGATTTCAAAGGACCCCTCGTCTCCACCGACCGTAACACGTATTTTCTCAGTGTGGTGGATGAGTACTCCAGATTCCCCTTCGCCATCCCATGCCCCGACATGACGTCTGCCACCGTCATCAAAGCCCTCAACACAATCTTCGCTCTGTTCGGTTTCCCCGCCTACATCCACAGTGACAGGGGATCCTCATTCATGAGTGATGAGCTGCGTCAGTTCCTGCTCAGCAGAGGTATCGCCTCCAGCAGGACGACCAGCTATAACCCCCGGGGAAACGGACAGGTAGAGAGGGAGAACGGGATGGTCTGGAGGGCCATCCAACTGGCCCTACGGTCCTGGAACCCCCCCGGCCTCTTACTGGCAGGAGGTCCACCCCGATGCACTACACTTCATTCGGTCGCTACTGTGCACCGCCACTAACAACACACCCCATGAGCGTCTCTTTGCCTTCCCCAGGAAGTCCACATCCGGGGTGTCGCTCCTGACTTGGCTCCCAGCTCCAGGACATGTCCTTCTCCGTAGGCACGTCTGACTTTACAAGGCGGGCCCGTTGGTGGAGAGGGTGCAGTTGCTCCATGCGAATCCCCAGTATGCCTACACAGCGTACCCCGACGACCGCCAGGATACTGTCTCCATCAGGGACCTGGCACCAGCAGGTTCCACACACATACACACCTCTGGCCCGGCTCCAACCCCCCTCCCCAGGCGCTCCCAGCAGCAACCCCCCCAGGACCATCCGTCCTCCCCCTGCCCACGCCCGAGGATGAAGAGGATTTCGGCACGCTCCCGGAGTCACCGAAGACCAGACCAGCATCGGCATTTCCGCCACCTCTGCGTCGCTCCCAGCGGTACATCAAGGCCCCGGACCGGTTAAACCTCTAACTGGTTCACTGGACTTCAAAACAAAAATTTATTTTTTCTTCGCAAATATTGTATATGTAAATTCAATTGCTGTATATAGTTCTCCACCACCCCCGCCGGACTCAATTTTAACAGGGGGTGAATGTGGAAAACCACTGTTGCACCTATATTAGGTGATGTACGGTAGGGCCTGTACTACAGGTACGGCGGTAGTCCCTGCCTGCTGGCTCCGCCCAGTAGGCAGAGTATAAATATGTGTGTCCTCTGTGCAGCAGCCATTTCGCCAGCTGCTGTGGGAGGCCACACATCTTAGACCAATAAAGCCTCAGTTGTATTCAACTCTCGTCTTTGTCCAATTGATCGTGCATCACTCCCTATTAACCTCACAGAATATGAGCTCTCCCGTTAAGGGCGCGGGGAACTCTAATTGTAGAATAATCATCTGTGATAGAAAGTTGGCCGGTTTTGGCACCGACTGGGAGCTACCGTGTGGTGTACATAATAGTTCTTCTTAATAAAACTTTATTTTTGATCTACTCCGTGTGGACTCTTACAAAAACTGTATGCAAGATGAACTACAGCAACTCACCAATGCACCTTTGACTGCACCGTTCAAACCAAAGATATCTACCACCTAGAAAGACTAGGGCGGCAGATGCATGGGAACACACCCACCTGCAAGATGCCCTCCAAACCACACACCATCCTGACTTGGAATTATATCGTCGTTCCTTCACTGCCCCTGGGTCAAAAGCTTGGAAATTCTTCCCTGCTCCTACACCTGGTCCTGGTCTTCAGTGATTCAAGAAGGTGGCTTCCCACCACCTTCTCAAGCACAGTTAGAGAATGGCGATAGGTGCTGGCCTTGCAGCGATGTCCACATCCCACGAATGAATTGATGAGTTCAAAAGAAAATTGCCACTTGGGAGCCTGTCATACCTGGTTTTACCAGGCTTACCTACCTTTAAATGCTCATTTAGAAATTTGAACGGCTGGAAAAGGGTAAACTCCAAAGAAATGAGTCTCTCGCTTTGGCCCTACCCATTTTCAGACCAATGCTTGGAGTGGATGGATGCTGTAACCTCAGAAAAGCAGGTGAAAACTCAAAGGAAACTTTGTAATTCGGTGTATCGAGATAATTTGCTGAATTTGCAACTGTACCACCTGACACTCAGAGTTACAGTAGAGAGTGCACCGAGGAGCCATGAATATTTGGCCAAGTTATATTTATCCTTGATTCGGTTTCCAGTAATGTGTTCCAAATTCTTTAGCGATTTAGATTTCATTACATCTAGGAGTAAACAGCTTGGTGTTTCCACTTTGGGTACAATCAGTGAGCACGATTCAACGGCCTCGTTGCGCCCAACTTGGGTGGCGGGACGATGCCATTGAATCTTGCGAGAAACATCGCGCGAGATTCAATGGAATCTCTGGTGGGTTGCAATCTGTATCTCGCTGTCGCTGGGCGAGATCCAAGCATTAATATTTAAATGAGCTATTCGGCTAATTTAAGTACGTGTTTGCCGGATTCACCCAGGGCCCAGGATTCACTGGTCTCGCCAGTGAGGCCTCAAACGGGCTCCGTTTGCTATTGGTTCACAAAGTCGTGAACCAGCATTGATTGAACCTGGGAAGGTCTTGTTGAGGAGATAAGGCCCCCGAGTGGTCTGGGTGGTACCCTGCACTCCCCTGGCACCCAGGAACCTTGGCATTGCTTGCCTGGCACCGCCACATTGGTGCCCTGGCAGTGTCAGGTGCCTGGGTGACACTGCCAGGGTGCCAGGCATGGCAGAGCCAAGGGGCTGGATTCTCCCCCAAGCTGCGCCACATTGCTGCCCCGACCCACGGCGGGATTCTCCGCTACACCGGCCTGTCCATGGGGTTTCCCATTTTGGGGCAGTCCCACACCGTTGGGAAACCCCCGGGCGCTGGCAAAACGGAGAATCCCACCCAAGGCGTCCGGTTGCCTGCGCCAGGGGTTGGGCCCCGGGGTTGGGGGGGGGGGGGGGGGGGGGGTTGCCTTTCCCATAAGAGGTGGGGTGAGGAGGGGGCTGGAGGACCTTGGAAGAGGTCATTTGGGTGTTGCGAGGGGTTGGGTGGGGGAGGGGGGTGGTGAGGAGTTCCAGAGGCTGCGGTGGGTGCGCAGACGAGGGTGAAAAGATTGGGGCTACCTTTAATAATGGCGCCCCGATCCGCGGGCAATCTGACTAGACTGCAGAGCTGAGCTCGTCAGTGCAGGAAAGACTTAAAGGGTGGCTTCGACGGGGTGTTCCTTGCCGAGGCCGTAAAAGAGGCCAAGTGCCATTGAACAGCGGTGTCTTTCTCTGCATTGCAGGTGCCGAGAAACCTGCTAACCATGCCGTTCAGCGGACTTTAACTCAAGTCCACTGGATCGCGCCCAGTGGTCCGCGTACAAATCACACACAGAATTGTGATACTTTCGAGACCATTTTGACTTTGTCAAATTTCTGCCCAAATCCATTTGCTCATCGCTGAATTTGAAATGTGCGCGAACACGTAAAAACAAAGACAAAAAACATAGCTGAAGACGGGTTTATTAAAGCAACTGAAAATGACATCAAAACACGATACATATTCATTTATGAGGCACATTAGTGTACATTCCAGAGTAAACTTCAAAACTATCTATTCAAAAGCTGTTCAAACTTGCCTATCAATGTCCTTTGCCGGAATCTTCCGTTATGGAGTGTAGATCCAGTGGTGGGCACGGAAATCGGAATGATTCCTGCTGTGGGGTGGGATGGCTGACCATGTGTGATCTTGTGCTGTTCAGCTCATTATAAAGGCACCCGCGAGGAACTCCCTGATTCCCATGGCTGGGGCAGGCATGAAGTTACCACACGGTGTCGAAAAGGTTTGGCTGCCGTATTTAAAGGACATTCGGTTTCCACTTATAAGCAGCCACTGCTCTGTCCTTCCCTGCTGACACTTCCTTTGTCATCCTCCACACAACTCGCACTGCACCCACCCAAGTCTCGAGCGTGAGCTGGCATTTACAGTTGCCCCCCGCCCCCCCAAGAGGACAATGCAAGAGCAGCAGCTCACTGTCAATCAAGGAGGAAGTCTACATCGCCAGGTGCACACACTTACGTGCAGTCGTGAAGGTGAACATTCTACTTTCTCGCTGGCGTGAAATTCATTTGGAGGGGGATCTTTGTTCTGGTGAGGTAGCCTTATCATGAGCGTGCATGATAAGCTAATGCATGCAATAAGGCTTCATGACATTATTTGTCCCGAAGCTTGACACACCTTTTAAGTTCCAAGGACCTAATTGCAAAAATTCATCCTGTTGCAGCGAAAGTGATTTTTGACCTCCCTCCAAATTAAGCCCCCTTTCAAAAACAGGTTAAAGGGATATGGGCAACTGGTGGGGAGGTGGATTTGAGAGCAGGATGAGATCAGCCATGATCTGATTGAATGGCAGAGAAGGCTCGAGGGGCTGAATTGCTTACTTTTCTCTTCATTCCGATGTTTCTATGTTTCCCCTGCCGGCCAAGCTTCCTGTTGCTGGTGGGACAGGAGGATTCTGCTCCTTGTGTCTAAAAAATAGCTTAACTTTAAGAACTTCCTCCGAGGCCTGCAAATAAGTGCAATTGTCGGAAACGGGCAGTGGTAATTAATTCCATCTGGAGTGGTGACTAGTTTTGTGGGCAGGCCTGGATACTCGCAGGCTGTTTTTTGTTATCAAGCATAAAAGATCACAGAAACTAATTTATATTAGTTGTAATCTACTCTTGAAATTCCTCAATCTGTTGGCTGATTTGGCTGATTTTGTCCAAGTTGCATTGCAAGAGGAAATGCCTGGTGGCTGTTTTAATCCGAGAAATCTCTAGTTTGTGTATGCGACCCACTTATTGTGCAGGGTAGTGCAGGGTCGCATTTGAACCAATAATCGGATTATGGCAAGCTGAAGTGCAAGTGGTCCCTTTGGATCACACAATTTTCACAGGAAGTTAAGTTGCAGATTCTGGATCAAAGTAAGCTTACAGGAATGTCCGTGAAACTGTTGAGAAAACATTCTTATAAAATATTCAGAATTACTTCATGTCCTCATGGACCAGATTCCGCAAATAACTCGTCAACCAGGCCTTGACATACTTGCTGAATTGTCCCGCGGTCAACTCCTGACCTGTGTTAAGATGTTAGATCAGTCCATTTAGTGGGGCACCCACGCCACCAAATAACCTGAAATTATAGCTAAATGCCAAATGATCTGTGAATCTTCAGGGATATGGAAATGTGAGTTTCATTTTTTCTTTTAAATCCCGTGCAGATTGAAGCAAGCGAGATGGTTTGGTGAATCTCTTGCCTTAGCATGATTGAAGAAACTGGCCTGCACAGATACAGAAGATTGACCCTTTAGTGAATGTTATTGCTTTCTGTTTGGTACTTCTTACCTGAACTCTTATAGATATATTCCATAATTACATGTGCTTTACAGGAAGCCTGTGAGCAAAAACATGGGGCTGGATTCTCCGATTTTCAGGCTATGGCCTGATGCTGGCGTGGGAACGGTGGAATTTTACGACCGAAAATTTGGCGCAAAACGGCCACCGATCCTCCGTTTGGTGGGGGGCTAGTAGGCAGGCAGCGTAGAGCACCCGGCTTTAGCTGCCGATACCGGCCAAAGAATTGCCGGGTCCGTGGTCATGTATGCGCAACATGTCACCGGCCACGCACGGACCCAGCCTGCAAAATAATGCCCCCTCTTTGGCCGGCTCGCAACCCCCAGACCATCTCCCTCCCACAGTGCCCCCAGCCCCTGCCAAAGTCTTCCTGCCTGCGGATCGGCCCTCCCCCGACTGTGGCGGCGCTGGACTGAGACCGCAGCCGTCACGCCGCGTTCCCGGTAAATGACGGCGCACGCGACCTACGCCGTCGGGAACGCGGCCGGCCAGAGGTGGAGCATCGGCGGGAGGACCTCAGGCAACGTCCTGAGGCCATTGATGCGACGCATGGCGTATTCCTAGGGTACGCCGCTTTGGAGGGGCGGAGCATTGCGAAAGCGGCACTGCCCCCGATTTCGTCGGAAACCTTGATTCTCCGGCCGATCGGCAAATGCGATTTCGGCATCGCCGAACGGAGAATCCCACCCATGGTTCTTAAATGGTGTCAATTTAGAAGCAAGTTCTTTCAAACTAGACACATATCTCTCAGTCTCTCATGTCTATGTTTACCCAGTCTCAACCCTTCTGCAGCTTGTCGTATTTGTTGTAACGCTATGAGTTGTGGGTTTACTTTCAGGACAAACAATAACCTGAGGCATCTCGAAGCTAAGAGAGTGGGCCATAGAACATAGAACATTACAGCGCAGTACAGGCCCTTCGGCCCTCGATGTTGCGCCAACCTGTGAAACCACTCTAAAGCCCATCTACACTATTCCCGTATCGTCCATTTGTCTATCCAATGACCATTTGAATACCCTTAGTGTTGGCGAGTCTCTGAGTAAAGAACCTACCTCTGACATCTGTCTTATATCTATCTCCCCTCAATTTAAAGCTATGTCCCCTCGTGCTAGACATCACCATCCAAGGAAAAAGGCTCTCACTGTCCACCCTATCCAATCCTCTGATCATCTTGTATGCCTCAATTAAGTCACCTCTTAATCTACTTCTCTCTAACGAAAACAGCCTCAAGTCCCTCAGCCTTTCCTCATAAGATCTTCCCTCCATACCAGGCAACATTCTGGTAAATCTCCACTGCACCCTTTCCAATGCTTCCACATCCTTCCTATAATGCGGCGACCAGAAATGCACGCAATACGCCAAATGTGGCCGCACCAGAGTTTTGTACAGCTGCAACATGACCTCATGGCTCCGAAACTCAATCCCTCTACCAATAAAAGCTAACACACCGTACGCCTTCTTAACAACCCTCTCAACCTGAGTGGCAACTTTCAGGGATCTATGTACATGGACACTGAGATCACTCTGCTCATCCACGCTGCCAAGAATCTTACCATTAGCCCAGTACTCTGTCTTCCTGTTATTCCTTCCAAAATGAATCACCTCACACTTTTCTGCATTAAACTCCATTTGCCACCACTAAGCCCCGTGCTGCAGCTTATCTATGTCCCTCTGTAACTTGTAACATCCTTCCGCACTATCCATAACTCCACCGACTTTAGTGTCATCTGCAAATTTACTCACCCATCCTTCTACGCCCTCCTCCAGGTCATTTATAAAAAGACAAACAGCAGTGGCCCCAAAACAGATCCTTGTGGTACACCACTAGTAACTGGACTCCAGTCTGAACACTTCCCATCAACCACCACCCTTTGTCTTCTTCCAGCTAGCCAATTTCTGATCCAAACTGCTAAATCTCCCTGAATCCCATGCTTCCGTATTTTCTGCAGTAGCCTACAGTGGGGAACCTTATCAAACGCTTTACTGAAATCCATATACACCACATCAACTGCTTTACCCTCATCCACCTGTTTGGTCACCTTCTCAAAGAACTCAATAAGGTTTGTGAGGCACGACCTACCCTTCACAAAACCGTGTTGACTATGATTAATCAAATTATTCCTTTCCAGATGATTATACACCCTATCTCTTATAAACCTTTCCAAGATTTTGCCCACAACAGAAGTAAGGCTCACTGGTCTATAGTTACCGGGGTTGTCTCTACTCCCCTTCTTGAACAAGGGGACAACATTTGCTATCCTCCAGTCTTCTGGCACTATTCCTGTAGACAAAGATGACTGAAAGATCAAAGCCAAAGGCTCAGCAATCTCCTCCCTAGCTTCCCAGAGAATCCAAGGATAAATCCCATCCGGCCCAGGGGACTTATCTATTTTCACCCTTTCCAGAATTGTTAACACCTCCTCCTTATGAACCTCAAACCCTTCTAGTCTAGTAGCCTGAATCTCAGTATTCTCCTCGACAACATTGTCTTTTTCCTGTGTGAATACTGACAAAAAAATATTCATTTAGCACCTCTCCTATCTCCTCGGACTCCAAGCACAACTTCCCACTACTGTCCTTGGCTGGCCCTACTCTTACCCTAGTCATTCTTTTATTCCTGACATATCAAAAGAAAGCTTTAGGGTTATCCTTGATCCTACCTGCCAAAGACTTCTCATGTCCCCTCCTGGCTCTTCTTAGCTCTCTCTTTAGGTCCTTCCTAGCTAACTTGTAACTCTCGAGCACCCTTACTGAACCTTCATGTCTCATCTTTACATAAGCCTCCTTCTTCCTCTTGACAAGTGTTTCGACTGCCTTAGTAAACAATGGTTCCCTTGCTCGACCACTTCCTCCCTGCCTGACAGGTACATACTTATCAAGGACACGCAGTAGCTGTTCCTTGAACAAGCTCCACATTTCCATTGTGCCCATCCCCTGCAGTTTTCCTCTCCATCTGATGTATCCTAAGTCTTGCCTCATCGCATCATAATTGCCTTTCCCCCAGATATAACTCTTGCCCTGCGATATATACCTATCCCTTTCCATCACTAAAGTAAACGTAATCGAATTGTGGTCACTATCACCAAAGTGCTCACCTACCTCCAAATCTAACACATGTCCTGGTTCATTATCCAGTACCAAATCCAATATGGCCTCGCCTCTCGTTGGCCTATCTACATACTGTGTCAGGAAACCCTCCTGCACACATTGGACAAAAACGGACCCATCTAAAGTACTCGAACTATAGCGTTTCCAGTCAATATTTGGAAAGTTAAAGTCCCCCATAACAACGGCTTTTGCTCCTATCCAGAATCATCTTTGCAATCCTTTCCTCTTCATCTCTGGAACTTTTCGGAGGCCTATAGAAAACCCCAACAGGGTGACCTCTCCTTTCCTGTTTCTAACCTCAGCCCATACTACCTCAATCGATGAGTCCTCATCAAACGTCCTTTCTGCCACCGTAATACTGTCCCAGGTATTAACTCATGCCGCAAGTTCACCCACCTTATTCCGGATGCTCCTGGCATTGAAGAAGACACACTTTAAACCACCTTCCTGCCTGCCGGTACACTCCTGCAACTTTAAAACCTTACTCATGACCTCACTACTCTCAACGTCCTGTATACTGGAGCTACAATTCAGGTTCCCAAGCCCCTGCTGAACTAGTTTAAACCCTCCCGAAGAGCATTAGCAAATTTCCCCCCCAGGATATTGGTACCCCTCTGGTCCAGGTGTAGACCATCCCGTTTGTAGAGGCCCCACCGATCCCAGAATGAGCCCCAATTATCCAGAAATCTGAAACCCTCCCTCCTGCACCATCCCTGTAGCCACGCGTTCAACTCCTCTCTTTCCCTACTCCTCAGTCGGGCCAGTCGGAGAGGAACAGAATGATGAAGAAACTTAAAAAGAAAACTATCGAATGCCAAAGTTAATTCTTCCGTTCTTTGAAGGGAAGGCTACGGGAGGTGGGGAAATTTTCCAGGCCCCCCCACTCCCACGGCGTGTTAAGCCACTGCGGGAGGCAGCCTAATTCTGCTGCTGAAAATTTCCCATTGAATACCCACCCCCGGCTGGGAAATCCGTGGCGGGGTTTTGCCATCGGCGGAGACCAGAAAATCCCGCTGGCGAGTATGCCTAGAAAATAGCCGCGCACATGTTCAATTTTGTGGAGATTAATCATTCACTTGTTACAGTAAATCCCAGTTTTAAGTGTCCCATTTTAAAGTGGTTTTGTTTTAAAGGACTTTCTTTTTTATTATGTCCGGGTTCCATTAAAAGTGCAACATTTCCCGTTTTAAAGTGTGTGAACAGTGTGATAGTGTCATCACGTCCCTAGTTTGGCTTGTGATCACCATCCTTTCTGTACATTCGAGGAATATTGCTTTTTTGCCACATTTTCAGACACTAAATCAAACTTCCTGTTTAATTTTATTTGAACTGTATCCTGTATTAGCTGAGGAACGCGTGGACTTAGTATTTTGAAAGAATTTTCCATGGTTACTGCACTGTAAATTTTGTTGTTGCTGGTACAGGACATACCTGAAGATCTGCTGCAGACTTATGTTTTTAAAGTAATTATTTTCTGCAGAGGGGTGCTGCTCGGTAGTTTACAGAACCTATGTTTGAGGACCCTGTTGAAGCCTGTAGGCAAGGCGGCAATTTTAAAGTCACTCACAGTATTCCAGACTTTGTGGAACATTGCTTCCATTTTTACTTTGCTTTTTTCCGGGCAAAGATCGTCCTCTGGTTTTAACATTGATTCCTCTGGGAAGCCATGCTTCCCTTAAAGGGGTTTCACTTAACCCGGCAATTTTCAGGAACACCACTTTAAATGAGGGCGCTCTGTACTTTTTTAAAAAGCATACAACTATCCTCCAGCTAACAATTCAGATACGCTGAAAGAAATGAGCACAGCTGTAAGGGGAACTGCGGCTGTGATTTTTATATACAGATATAATACCAAAGGATTAGCACATAGGTAATGCTATTCCATTTTCTAAACAGGAGGACAGACTTGTGATCTTAGGAATTATTGGCCTATTAGTGCAATATCTCTTGTACGTAAACCACAGAAGTCTATTATAAAATAAGTAATTGAAGGGAATTTAACAAGGGTAAAGGCAATAATTCTAAACCAATGTTGGTTTATGAAAGGGTAAGTCAAGCTGAACAAATTTATTGGAATTCTTTGAGGATGTAACAGAATTGGTTGATGATTGTGATCTGACGAATGTTAGATACCTTGACTTTCATGAGAGACTTGTGGCCAATGTAAATAGTCTTGGGATAGAAAGGATATTGGATAATAAAAAAGAATCAAAGGATAAGGAGTAATAGTAGTTTGTATTGGGCATCTGTGATTAGAAGTGTATCTCAAGGTACAACACTTTGCAGTTCATAAATGGTCCAGGGAAGAAATTAGATATTTAAGACCTTTTCAAATAATATTAAATCATGCTGGAAAGCATGGTGCTTGGAGGAATGATAAAATTTAGAGAGCTTGCAGAGGCTTAGATATTAAACAGCTAAACTACACATAATGTTGGGAAATGCTAACTATATTGGTGCTAAAGCAGAAATATAACTACAGGTGAATCATTAAATTATGTGAATTAAGAAAATAAAATCCATTTGACTAAATACTGCAAACATTGTCACCAAAAAAAGCAGTTCTAAATTAAATACTGGAAAGTAAAAATTGATCAAAATAATGAAAACCAAACAAGTTAGACTAACGCTATATAAAACAGCATGTCTGGTATTATATGGCAAAGTGATAATTATCTGACAATTAATGACAGACGGCTGCTTTAGTGACTGGAAGCCAGTGTCCAGTCATGTACCACAGGGATCGGTGCTGTGTCTTCTATTGTTTGTCATTCATATAAACAACATAAATGACTATCTGGGGGGTTGGATCAGTAAGTTTGTGGATCACACAAAGATTGGCTGGGTGTTTAACAGTGAGGTTGAGTGTTTTCAGTTACAGGAACATATAGACGGGATGGTCAAATGGACAGAAATGTGGCTGGTAGAATTTAACCCTGAAAAGTGTAAGATGATGTACTTTGGGAGGAGTAATGTGACAAGGAAGCATTCAATGAATGACATGACTCTAGGAAGTTCCGAGGAACAAAGGAACCTTGGTGTGTTTGTCCATAGATCTCTGAAGGCAGAAGGGCAGGTTAATAATGTGGTGAAAAATAGATATGGGACACTTGCCTTTATCAATTGAGGCATAGATTACAAAAGCAGGGAGGTCATGTATAGAACTTTTGTAAGGTCACAGCTGGAGTACTGTGTGCAGTTCTGGTCGCCACATTATAGGGAGGATGTGATTGCATTGGAGGGGTGCAGAGGCGATTCACCAGGATGTTGCCTGGGGTGAAACATTTAAGTTATGAAGAGAGATTGGATAGGCTTGGGTTGTTTTCGCTGGAGCAGACAAAATTGAGGGTCGACCTGATTGAGGTGTACAAGATTATGAGGGGCGTGGACAGGGTGGATATGGAGCAGTTGTTGCCCTTAGTTGAAGGGTCAGTTACGAGGGGACAAATGTTCAAGGTTAGGGGCAGGAGAATTAGTGGGGATTTGAGTAAAAACTTTTTTACTTAGATGGTGGTGACAGTCTGGAATGCAGTGCCTGGGAGGGTTGCCTCAGATCCTTTTAAAAATTACCTGAATGAGCACTTGGCACACCTTAACAAGCTAGGTGACATGATTGGTCAGATTGGCTACCAGTTCTCAAGGGCAGGACCCACTCCCACTGAGCGATGGAAATCGCCCTCTCTGCTTGTTCCACCCAGCAGCAGTGTAATGGCTGAACAGTGAGCTTATTTCTGGTGCATCATCTTCCTATCGACTTTTGCATTGTGGGGGGAGAGGGTGGGGTGGGGGGGGCAAGCAACACCACCACCCCTCACCAAATTCACCTGTGAAATTCAGCCTAAAGCTTTTGGTCAGTACGACTGGGATATTGGATATCAGGTACTCAGCTATTGCTAAGAACCAAGATATCCCAGCTTTTTAAAACATTGATCGAAGGAGGGAAAGAAAGGTTCCCACAGTCTCGCACAACTGTTACTTTCAACTTCAAACCCTTAGCTATCGTGTTAGCATTGATGCTCAACTAACTTTAAGGAGAATATTTTGGTCATTGATGGTCTTAGTGCTGCCTCTAAACCAGACCGTCCATTGAATTGTGTAAGCATTAGCTGTCTGGTTTATTGTTACCATAAAGGTCAAAAATCCCATCAAAGAAGTCACTGAAATCAGTAATTCAGACTTTAGTTATATTATACGACAGAGGATTTGACTGCAGCAATGAACTAAACAAAATAATCCGTGATATATCGCTACTTTACCTTGGGTCATTTTATATTTTGAAGTTCAGAATTGTTCAATAATTCGCAAGGCAAATTAAATTATTCAGAACATTTACTGCAAATCCTTGTTCAATTCTCAAGTTCCAGCTTAAAGATCCAGCACCTGTAGACAGTTTAACAGGTCATACCGATGGTGACAATGACCATTCAAATTTCATAGCTAAGTTCCTACAGTTGCCTCACTGTTTCAAACCTAAAACCTACTGCAGTGATGTTATGCACAATAATGATGGCATACCAGTCTGGATCAATTGCATAACTGAACATATGCTTTTATAATAATGGCCCATCCCTCATTGTCCAGAGAAGGAGTTGGCGGAAATCAGATTGTTTGTAAAACTAATTGGCTCGCCAGACTTTTTCAGAGTGTTTTCAAAAGTCGACCATGGACTAGAATCGTGTGCTGGCTGGACTGGGTCAGGGTGAAAAGTATATTTTCCTGAAAGGCATCAGTAGGCTATAAGATTTCTTTGATCACAATCAAGCAGCTTTCATGTTGACTTTTGGTAGCCCACAAATTTATTGAATTAAATTTCACATTTTGTTATGGTAAGATTTGAATTCACAACCTCTAGGCTTTTAATCAAGTCCCATAACCACCACCTAGCGTGCCTATTGGATAGATATTATTGCCATCGGGGGAGTGCAACAAAGGTTCACCAGACTTGTCCCCAGGATTGCGGGACTGTCCTATGAAGAGGGATTGAGGAAGCCAGGCTTACATTCTCTCGAGTTTCAAAGAATGAGAGGTGATCTCATTGAAACTTACAGGAATAGACAGGATAGATGCAGCTGAGATGTTTTCCCTGTTTGGGGAGCCTAGAATCTGAGGAGACAATTTCAAAATAAGCGGGAAGTCAATTAGGACCGCGATAAGAAACCTTTTTACTCAGAGGATTGTGAATCTTTCGAATTCTCTACCCCAGATGGCTGGCTCAGTCATCGAGTATGTTTAAAATAGAGATGGACAGATTTCTGAATGCCAGTGATGTAAGGGATATGGGGATAGTGTGGGGAAAAAGGCATTGAAATTTATGATTAACCATGATCACGCAGGGGCTGGTCTAGCATAGGGCTAAATGGCTGACTTTTAAAGCAGACCATGGCAGGCCAGCAGCGCGGGTTCAATTCCCGTACCAGCCTCGCCGAACAGGTGCTGGAATGTGGCGACTAGGGGCTTTTCACAGTAACTTCATTTTGAATCCTACTCATGAAAATAAGCGATTTTCATTTTTTTCATTTTCAATGGAGCAGGCTCGATGGGCAGAATAGCCTACTCCTGCTCCTATGTTCCCATATTTCTATGTTCCTATTGTATGATATGCTGAGCTGTTCAGCTCAGTCATTCTGAGTGAGGATGCAATGAGTGGGTGCCGGGCTTTTTTTCCACTGGCCGAGAAGGAGAATTTGAACGGACAATAACCTTGGATTACTCTTGCGTGCCTCGCAGTGGCTGCCCACAGAGTGGTTTTTGACAGAGGTCCAGGAGCAGGTCAATTCACAATACTCTCAGCTGAAGGATGGCAAGGAAGCAGAAGTAAAGACTTTAAGAAGTCTTCAAGTTGCGATATTTTTGTAAAAAGGAAATGGTGGATTTATTCCATTCAAACCAATTAAAGTAGCAGGCTTATGTTCTGTTGACGTTTGGAATATTCAAAATTGGTTCACTTATCGGCAAACTCGCATCTCTGGCTTCTGATCTAATAATTTCATTTGGCACTGATCTAATTTTAATACAAGATAAAATCCGAATTTAGACAGAAATGGTTACAGCTACTGTAGGTTTATTTTATTGCTGAAGTAACAGTAACTTCAGCTTTCACCTTGGGAAGACTGGGAAAACATAATCAATAATTAAATTCTATTCTGTTTGATTCGGATACCAATCCTGTATTAGGCTTCAGGCCAACATCATTATGGGGGTTGGGGAGAGTGGGTTCTATTATTGGGATCTTTCTTTCAAAAGTAAAATCTGCCAAAAGTCCTATTTACTTTGTAGCTGAATCAATGCATTTTGCAAGCTAAAATTGGTGCACATTAATTGTTTAAGGATAACTGCAGCAGTTACTTGAAATTAAGTTTTGACTATTAGAAATAAAGCAATTTTTGGTCAAAGAGTCAGCCTGGAGTAGCCAAACAGGAGTTTCACTTAAAGCTGGAGCACTGGCAGAGGTACTAATGCTCTAATGCACTGTGCCATGGAAGAGTGTTTCTGATCTTGGCTGCACCATCAAGGAGAGGCACTGAGCAAAGACTAGTCAGTTCCCCACAGGCAGGAAGCAGAATCAGAGCATGAGTCATTTGAAGCCTTTCTCATGTAGCTGCTACCGGTTAGGTCAAAAGCAGCAATTGCCAGAGGGCTGCACACAGGCCCTTCACAGCTGGATAAAGGTATGTAGAAGACAGGAGGCTGACAATAAGGTAGAGAACAGAGTACAATAGGCAGAACCATTACTGAGCTAGAGATATTGGCTGTTGTTGCAGAAGCACACACTTGTGCATTGAATTGGTAATTTAATACCATCTGTATGGTGGAGAGGACCATGGCAATCATGGCCATAACATCGACAGAAGTTAGATTCAATTCAAAATTCTGGTATGAAGCGATTGCAGTTTCTGCAGGGCCACTAAGTGTAAGCAGGGTATGAATTAAGTGCTAAGAAAGGGTGATCTCATTGAAAGTTACAAAATTCTACAAGGCGTGGCACAGTAGATGTGGATAGGATGTTTCCCCTGGCTGGTGAGTCTAGAACCAGGGGGACACAATCCCTCAATAAGGGGTCAGCCATTTAAGACTGAGGTGAGGAGGAATTTCTTCATTCAGAATGTGGCAAATCTTTGAAATTCTGCCCCCCACAGGGCTGTGGAAGCTCAATGATTGGGCATGTTCAAGACAGAAGTTGATTAATGTCTGGATACTAGTCACATCATGGGATATGTAGAATATGACAGGAAAGTGACATTGAGGCAGATGATTCGCCACGACCTAACCGAATGGCAGAGCAGTCTCGACGGGCCGAATGGCCTACTTCTGCTCCTATGTTCCTAACTATTCAAAAAGCAGAAAACTACAGATGTTGGAAATCCAAAATAAAAACAGAAAATGCTGGAAAGAAAACTCAACAAGTTAGGCAGCATCTGTGAAGAGAGAGGAATATTAAGCTGAGAAGAGGGTGTAGGCCCTGAACGTGGTCATATATTCCAGGTCAACAACAATATTTCTGAGGAAATATTCACATGAAGTTTTTACATTAGCTTTTGACGAGAACCTCTCTAAACCCATATTTCCTCAATCGCTTGTGCTAGTCCCCAGTTACATCTGTCAAAACCCATTTAGTTTTAAAAAATCTATCACTGCCTTCCCCCTTGCCTCTTCCACGTAATTTATACCTAATGTGGGCGGCACAGTAGCATATTGGTTAGCACTGTTGCTTCACAGCACCAGGGTCCCAGGTTCGATTCCCGCCTTGGGTCACTGTCTGTGCGGTGTCTGCACGTTCTCCCCGTGTCTGTGTGGGTTTCCTCTGGGGCTCCGGTTTCCTCCCACAAGTCCAGAAAGATGTGCTGTCAGATGAATTGGAAATTCAGAACTCTCCCTCAGTGTACCCGAACAGGTGCCGGAGTGTGGCGACTAGGGGATTTTCACAGTAACTTCATTGCGGTGTTAATGTAAGCCTACTTGTGAAAATAAGAAAGATTATTTATTATTTTGTTTATTTAATGTTTTAGGTGCAGTTGGACACTATTTCAGTTCAGCTGTAGCACTTTTATTGATAGCAAACCAAAGTGGTTACTATGGTGACCAAAGCACGACAGATAATGTTTTACTCAGCTTTCATCGTACAGTAAAATTTATGTTTCAATTGATGCAGGCAAGAGACAAATCGTGGGTCCTGACTCTATGACTAAGGACGAAAGTTTCTTTTAGTCAAAATTAGATTTTCGGGTTTTTGGAGCAAATTGAATAGATCTGGTTCACAAACCTCCCAAGACCAGCAGGAAAATGGTGCTCCCTTCCCTCCCCACACCACCCCTTCGCAATTATATATTCAAATAAAATCAAAGTTATGTGCCTTTCCACACTGCCTGGAGTCTATTTAGATCTTCTCCAATCTCCCTGAAGGTTGTAATTAGCCAAACATATCCACATGGAAGCCAAATGAATACCTTATCACGAGACAATCATGGAAGATGGATGCATACTTTGTCAATAAGAGAGAAGTTAATAGAGCTGCATGCAGCATATAATAATTGCAAACTAAGGACTGTTGAAATAATAAATGTACAAACATTTTTATTACAAATTATTTTCATTTCTGCAACTCTGTCAACTAGTCTTTCTTCTACTCCATGCAAATTATGCTTAAGTTCTTAGAGAGGACAGACAAGCGTTCTAACCTTTTGTGGCTATTGGAAAAACCTAGCATAAATTGTTTAATGTCTATTGACCTAACCCTAACAAATCATGTCCTATATTTAGCCAGTGACTTGCATATGTACGTAGGACTTTGTCAGAATGAAGTACCGTTCACAGCTAGAAGAAGCAGGCATCATTAGCATAGTGTGAGACACACCATATCAATTTTGCATTCTCTTCCACTGCAAGAGACTTTGTGAAAGAAAACTTGCCTAGAGTCACTGTAAAGGGGGGGGGGGGGGGCGGATAGGGAAATTCAATTGCTATCAATCCTGACAAAAACCTGTGAAGGATTTCTTTAACTGCTAATTGGACATAGGGAATTCAACTAAGGCAGCCATCACTGAAGCATGGCTACAAGATAATCCGGACTGGAAATAAAATATACCAGGTTGAAGGGTCGATGGTAAAAATAATGAAAATGATGGAAATGGAGGAATAGCATTAGTGATTCAGAATGAAATCACTACATGAAATTAAAGGATATAAGGAGAGGTAAGCAGGCAGTAAAGACTCCATAGGTAGAACAAAGAAATAGAAAAAAAACAAGATTATAGGAGGACCTTTGGTAGAAGCTGTGAAGTGGTAGATTGTATAATTGCAGAGATTAGAAATGCATTTTAATCAGGGATTCAACTTTCATATCGATTAGGATAAGCAGACGAGCAAATATCAGAAATTTAGCCAATTTCTTGAATGCCACTAGACTAGTTCTCTGCAGAAATCTGTTCAAGAGTCAATGCCATATTAGGCTTAATAATAATGAGCTAGGTTTAGTTAGCAGCCTGGCAATGAATGAACAGTGATCTAATAGCGATCATAATATGAATGAATTCACCATAATGTTTTAAAGGGAGAAATGTGAAACAGTTACTGTTTCAAAGATTCCAGATTTAGATATGGTTGATTTCAATAGGATGAGACAGAGCCTGTCTACAGTAAATCAGTTAACGGGTAAAACGACAGAAGATCAATGGAAGGTGTTCAAGAACGAATTGAAAGTAATATAGAACCACTTTATATCCGTAAGCTCTACTTGCCAAAAAATCAGCTATGGACAACCGAAGAGGTAATAGATAACATAAAACTAAAGGAAAAAGCAGACAAAAAATGCAGACGTTAGCACAGATCTTGGAAAACAGGAAAGATATTAAGAACAGCAAAGTGTGACAAAACAGATAATCGGAGCTACATGAAAAGAAACTTGATAGCAATATAGCAATATTTTACAATTATATTTGGAAAAAGAGGTCAGGAGGAAAGTGGATCCATTAAACACTGATAATGGTCATATTCTTCCTGAAAATAAGGAAATATGGACATGTTGAAGAATTACTTTGCATCAGATATCCTAAGGAAAGTAATGTTGATTGAACCTGTGTTCGGGACTCAGGAAAATTAATGTCAGTAAAATAACAGTCATGATGAAAATAATGGCAAGTAGGAGTGCTAAATTCCCAGTGGCAAATGCTTTCCACCCCAGGGGTTTTGAGGAAGTAGGGCAGAACATTGTAGATGCCCTAACTATTACCTTCCAAAAGTTTATCAATTAAGGACATGGGTCTTTAGACTGAAAAATTGCGTGTGTCACTTCGCTATTTGAGAAAAATTTGAAAAGGAAAGACCAGTCTAACATCTGTTTTTGGGAAGTTACTATGGTCTATCATGAAAATGTTCAGCTGCTGAGAGAGAGCAGCATGGATTTGTGAAGAGTAGGTGCCTGATGAATCCAATTGAATTTTTTGAAGAGGTGACTAAGGTTGTGAATAGAGGAATATTTTTAATTCTTTCATGGGATATCGCTGGGATAAGGCCAGCATTTGCTTCCCATCCCTCATTTCCCTTAACTGAGTGCCTTTTCAGAGAATAGCTAAGAGTCACAAGGAGGCCAGACCAGGTAAGAATGGTAGGTTTCCTTCCCTAAAGGGCATTCGTGAAGCAGATGGGTTTTTATAACAATCAATTATAGTGCCATGGTCATCATTAACACTGACGAGCTTTACAATTCCAGATTTATAATCTGAATTTAAATTCCACCAGCTGCTGCAGTGGGAATTTGAACCCATTGTCCCACAGCATTATCCTGGGCCTCTGGATTACTAATCCAATGACATTACCATTACACCACTATTTTCCTATATAGATGTTACTTACATGGGCCTCCAGAGGCATCTGTTAAAACCCTTGAGAAGGGACTGTTAGCTAAAGCTAATGGAATTGAAGGCAAAGGATTGACCTGGAATTCTCTGGTCATTGTGATTCTCTGTTCCCGCTGACAGTACACGGCGGCGTGGGGGGCATCAATGGGAAATCCCATTTATAAGCAGCAGGAAGAGGAAATCCCACCACCAGCAAACGGCACGCCGCCGAGAAACGCACGGCTGGAGGATCGGATAATCCAGCCTCAGGCAAAGGGGCTGTTTAGCACAGGGCTAAATCGCTGGCTTTGAAAGCAGACCAAGGCAGGCCAGCAGCACGGTTCAATTCCCGTACCAGCCTCTCTGAACAGGTGCCGGAATGTGGCGACTAGGGGCTTTTCACAGTAACTTCATTTGAAGCCTACTTGTGACAATAAGCGATTTTCATTTCATTAGGAAATTGACTGAGGTGGCAAAAGGCAGAGAATGGGGATAATGAACCGGAATTCCAATTGGCAAGATGCGACGTGTGGTGTCCCACAGGGATCTCGTTGGGGTTTTGACTATTCACCATAATTACTCAGGACTGAGGTGATGGGATCGAAAGCCACATATTCAAATTTGCCAGTGACAGAAAGATGAGCGGTATTGTAAGCAATATAGGTGGGAGTGTAAGGTTCCAAAGAAATATTGATCAATTAAGTGAATAGACAAAGCTGTGGCAAATGGATTGAGATGCAGGCAATCACGAGGCCATCCACTTTCAGCCAAGAAAGAATAAGAACTGTGTATTTTCTAATGGCAAAAGCTAGAAACGGTGGAGGTCCAAAAAAAACTTGGCTGTCTAGACACACAGGTCATGAAAGTGTCATGAACAGGTACAGAAAATAATCAAAAAGGCTAATGGAATGCTGGTCATTATAGCTAGCGATGATCAGAGGAACAGATTGGGTAGATAAAGAGAAACTATTTTTGGTGGATGGAAAGTTTATGACTAGGGGCAGAGATGAAAAATTAGAACCAGACTTTTCAGCAACGTCATGAGGAAAAGTTTTTCCAAATAAAGGATGGCAGAAGTTTGGAACTTTCTTTGTAAATGCCGATTAATGGTAGGTCAGCTGTGAATTTTATATCTGACACTGATGGTTAACTAAAGGAACTAGGGCTATGGAGCAAAAGCAAGTATATGGAGTCAGGTCACAGATCAGCCTCATTGAATGACAAAGAAGGCATGAGGAGTTAAATAGCCTACCCCTGTTCCTAAATTCCTGTTCGAGCAAGTGAGATCCCAGTCTTTTGTTCTGTATAAAATATCTTTATCATGATTGGGGAAGGCACACTGGTATTGTCACTGGACTAGTAATCCAGAAACCCAGGGTAATGCTCTGGGGATCCTGATCGGGGCTTTTCACAATAACTTCATTGAAGCCTACTTGCGACAATAAGCGATTATTATTATTATTCGAATCACACCATGGTAGATAGTGAAATTTGAATTAAATCAATATCTGGAATTAAAAGTCTAATGGTGACACTGTTGTAAAAACCCATCTGGTTCACTAATGTCTTTTAGGGAAGGAAATCTGTCATCCTTACCTGATCTGGCCTATATGTGACTCCAGATCCACAGCAATGTGGTTGACTGTTAAGTGCCCTCAGGGAGGGGCAATAAAATGTTGGCCCAGCACAGAGAAACAGATTGGGTAGATGAAGAGAAAATATTTCTGGTGGTTGGAGAGTTTATGGCCAATTTCATTTTTAAATTCTTGTTATTAAAATTAATTTTTCTCTATACGTGGAACTAACTAAGTGAGCAGTAAATTATTCAGCTTTCAATCAGCAAAAATGTACCAACAGCACCAGTGTATGATTGCCTGAATAATGCTGAATGTGTTTTCCAGCAGGGTTTTAAATGATTCTTCAGAAAAATTACGAAACTATCTCTGAAATGCAAACACCCTCATTCAGGGTTGTGTATTGATCTACTCAGGCCAGCTCATTTCCAAAGGAATAGCTCCTATTCTTTACTGCTTGGAACCTCTGGCACCTTTATGAATAGGAGTGATATTGAAGAATGAGATACAACCCTGAGTCCTTTGAGAGAACAAAGGGTTCTGTGGTAAGGTGAAAATGAGTAACAGGATAAATAGCTTAAAAATGAATGTTTGAAAAATCCAAAATATATTGTCCATTCTGAGGAAACATAGACAGTAAAATATTTGCTTTGCCATGACAGTTGGTAATGTAAGATTCTCATTATTAACACTAGCCAGGACAATACAATCTGGCATCAGACAGTGCCGAGGTATTACTGAATCTGCTCGATTCTATATAGCCCAAATAAAGCTGTTCTCAAATTCAGTATGGAATAATAGTACAGCTAGATCTGATCATGAGTGTCTCTATATGGCATGTAAATCAGGTTTAGGCTAACATATGGTGAAATCATTCCTTGAAATTACTTGTGTGTTTCCTGCAATGACCTACACAACAGTTTCTGACAGACACATTCAGTCAAGGTCACTGGATGTGATCGACTATCCGTAGCTCAAGGAACATACATTTATTTTACTGTTTGTTTTCTTATGGATTTGCCTGCCTTTTCCCTCTTGTTGCAAGCTGCTCAACACCATGCATTCATTTTCAGCTGGGAGAGTGGACAGTCTGGGTGATGCTGTCTCCTTGACCACTGCCAACAAAGCTTATGATCCTTCAATAGGAGCAGCGGTTCTGAGGGGGAAGAGGGTGGGTGGGGCGGGGGAACCCAGGCCATGTCCTCTGTTCCATCTAGTGGCTTCATGAAGAACTAGTGAAACTTACCCAACTGAAGTAAGCAGTTTCAGGTGGAAGGCTGCGGGCCCTCAACTCGGGTGTTGTGGACTTTTGATTGGGTGTCAAGCATTCAAAAGTTACACTTGTCAAGCCAGACTATGTAAGGACGAAGGTTAGCATTTGTGTGTGAGGTTTGTTTTAAAAAGTGTGCTGGGTGCATTGTACACACTGCATTTCGAATAGCAATATAATCCGAAACTGTCAATGAACAGCTATCAACAATGCAAGAACTGTGTAGGTAATGGACAGCTACTAATGGCGTGCAAAAGCTATATAGCGAATGTAATCAGTAATGTAAAAAAACAACAGTACATTCAAAAAGTGTGAAGCAGAATAAGTAATCAAACAATGTGCAAAATCTTATATACAATTGGCATTGTGAAGGAAATGAATGACATAAACCATTCAGAACAGATTATCCATATCCAGATTAACAGAAATTCACATAATTAACACCAGCAATACTGTGACCGGGACTTTAACCATTAACTTAATCGTAAAGTAAAATTTACTCATAATTAGTAGAACTAACATTAGGGCCCCAATACTAACCTAACCAGGCCAGTGGGAACAGGGCAGGTTTTAGATCATAAAGCACACCCAAATTTGACTTCAGTGGAGAATTAACCAGGGAGAGTTTGTAAAAAAATGTTTGACCTGCCTGGTGGATTGGGTTAAAATTACAGCTTATGACATTTACTTTACCAAATAAACAGAGACTCTCAAAAACAGCCACAATGGATGCTGTGACTAGCGCTTTACTGGATAGATAATAATGATTGATAAAGTAGCAAAAGGGGAAAGGTGTTCCACTGAAATGTTGCATAACCTTAAACCAGGGGGCTGTAAACCTACTGGTTTCTCCCAGCCATGCCTGGTTACCATCCTGTATCCTTTAGAACTCCTTTAGAGGGACAATCTGAAATTAGACATTTTATATAAGTATGCTCTCCTATCATATGATAAAATTATGCTCCAGGAGTAATGAATAGGAACAATGGACAGTCAGCAGCATCTCCCCTCCCATCAAGATCGGATTTTGTGATGTCATAATCGGGGGGGACTCTACGCAAAATGGCTGCTTCTAGGCTCTTTCAAACGAGAAGTCAGATTCACCAATAATCACACAACTATTCCTCAAATGCATTTGGGATTATGTGAACATTTGGTGGAACCACCCTTCCTCTTTAAATAATTTGACCGAGTGATGCAGACTTACAAAATATGTTGCTGCAAGTAAGTCTATCAAAAAATGCCATCTGGTCACAAGCGTGTAACTTTAGCGGGCAGGTTAGTAGTTTTTTTTTAAACAAAGCATATGGTATTTCTAATAATCCAATTTGTGTCATATTTAACAGAAAAGTAATGAACTCTGGCCTTGGTCAGATTTTGTGACATTTGAGATGGAAAAGAAATTAACCCCTCAATTAATAATAACGTTCTCCAGTTTATAAATACATAACACCAGATGGGCAAAACTGTTTCAGATGTTTCTTACCCTGTAGATTATTGGAGTCTTATTCTGAAAATGGCATGGATGGCCCCTGTATCAGCACTCGGGATTCTGCAAAATACAACAAAACAAGAGTTGTTGACTTAGGGTTGAAATAATTTAAGATTTGGATAAAAAATAAAAACAAGCTTCCTATGACCGAACTGAAAAATAATGTCTTGAAGTGATTTCCATCCATTTGCTGCTTGCGATGCACACCAATAATTTCATTGACATCTGGGAAAACATATTTAATCGGATCATCCGGTATGGAAACAGGTCATTTAGCCCATCATCCCTATGCCACGCTTTGAAAGAGCTATCCAATTAGTCCCAATCCACTCCTCCTTTCTCAAAGTCCGATCTATTTTTCCTTTTCAAGTATTTATCAAATTCTCTTTTGAGAGTTCCCATTGAGCCTGCTTCCACCATCCTTTAAAGTAAGCAGTGCATTTAAAGCATAACAACACGCTGTACAAAAAGAATTCTCATTTCCCCTCTCTTTCTATTGCCAATTATCTTCAATTTGTCTCAATTCTCTGGTTCCCAAACTTCCTGCCAAAACCCTTCATAATTTTGAACCCCTCAATTAACCTTCTTTGCTCTGAGGAGAACAATCACAGTTTCTCCAGTCTCTCCACGTAACTGAGCTATTTCGTCTCGATAATATTCTGGTCACTCTCCTCTCCAAGGAGATTATTGTTCCTAAAATGTGTTGGCCAGAATTGGACACAATATTCAAGTTGAGGTCAAACCAACGAGTTATAAAAGCTTAGCATAGCGGCCTTGGTTTAAATTCTATGCTCTGGGTTTTCATGGCGAGGGATGATAACAAGAGTCAGGACTGTTTTTGAGTCCTAAACTCGTTCTAGGATTTTAGGAACTTTTAAACTTTTACGACCTATATAAATAGTTTTCTTGCTCTTTCTAAGGAGAGCGTGTATCAGGATTGCAGAGAAAACAGACATAGGAAAACTAGAGGGAGCAGAAGTTATTAGTTATCAAAGCATTGTACTGTATAATTTAATTAGCTATCTCTACAATTGTTTCTTTGTTCAACTAGTTGAGTATTAAGTAAAAAGTACTTTAGGATTTTCACTGGGCCACCCCTTAGTTGGCAAGGAGACAGGTCCCCCGTCCACTTAAGGGGAGCAGGTGGGCACTTCAAACTACATTGTAAATCAGAGGCCTTCGAGCTTCAGAGGAGCATCAGGTTGGTGGACAAGGCAAATATTCTTATCTTCATCTTCTAAGTCAGTCTCTTGGGATTGTCAATGACTTGCTTCCAGTCCAGTTCGATGGGGCCTGAGATGGCTGATAAGTCCAATGTGCGATCTGCAGATTCTGCCACATGTGAGGCAGGCAGTGCTCAAAGAATTGGGTAGTTGGGTTGTTTGGAGGTTTGTGCGGTCCCGCCGATGCTTCGACTTCATCTCATAGAATCTCTACAGTGCAGAAGGAGGCCATTCGGTCTACTAAGTCTGCACCAACCCGCGGAAAAAGCACCCTACCTAAGCCCACTACCCCGCCCAATCCCCATAACCCCACCTAACCTTTTGGACACTTTTCAGATATGCCGGTGGGACACGTGCAATAAAGTCAACCCTACCATGGATGAGGCTGGGGCTTGAAGATATGGCATGGTTTCTTGTTGGCCTCTGCAGCGGAAACACTCCCCATTTTCGGCCCCATCATGGCATTCAATGGGAGGCACAGTGGCACAGTGGTTAGCACTGCTGCCTCACAGCTCAAGGACATGGGTTCAATTCCGGTCTTGGGTCACTGTCTGTGTGGAGTTTGTACCTCCTTCCCGTATCTGCGTGGGTTTCTTCCAGGTGCTCCAGTTTCCTCCCACAGTCCAAGGTTGTGGAGGTCAGGTGGATTGGCCATGATAAACTGCCCCTAAATGTCAGAAAAGGTTAGGTGGGGTTATTGGGATAGGGTGGGGGTGTGGGCCTCGGTAAGGTGCTCTCAGAGTGGCCTCCTTCTGCAGCCCAGTGACTCTGCTATGATTCCACTTAGTCCCAGGTGGGAGAATTCCGCCCTTCCTTTCAGCGGGGGGGGTCTTGTTTGCTTTCTCACCATCACTTTGGAAGGTATCCTTGCATTTTAAAGCGGTCTGCGGTCTCATTTTTTAAAGCACCAAATTTCCAGTCAGTTGAAAGTTAAGAAAGATTTAGGGTGGGATTCTCCAATCCCACGGGAGAGCGTCCACGCCATCGTAAACACCGTCGCGTTTTACGACGGCGTGAACGGGCCGCTCCCACGTCTAATTCTGGCCCCTACAGCGGGCCAGCATGGCGCTGGAGCGGTTCGCGCCGCTCCGGCTGCAGATCCCAGCGGGAACTGTGCGCCGCGGGACCTGCGCCTGCGCAGTTGCGCCGGCACCAACGCGCACATGCGCAGTGGCCTCCTTCAACGCGCCGGCCCCGACGCAACATGGCGCAAGGCTACAGGGGCCGGCGCGTAGGAAAAGAGGCCCCCAGCCACAGAGGCCGGCCCGCCGATTGGTGGGTCCCGATCGCGGGCCAGGCCACATCAGAGGCCACCCCCCCCCACCCCACCCCTGAGTGGACCCCCCCCCACAGGTTGCCACCCGACCCTTACACGCCGAGGTCCCTCCGGCCCAGAGCAGGTTAGAATGGCGTCGGCGGGATTCGGCTCCTTTCCTACAGCCGCTCGCCCCATCCGGGCTGGAGAACCGGCGGGCTGGCCAACCACGCTGGCGCCAATGCCATCGATTCTCAGCACTGTGGAGAATCGCGTGCCAGCGTCGGGGCGGCGTGGCACGATCGCGGGGATTCTCCGGCCCAGGACTGGGGGAATCCTGCCCATATAATTTTTCAAGAATGAAGAGTTTTTTGTGATAATCGAGCAAGTGCTTCAACCTGGAGACGCCCTCTCACCAACTTTTCTGAAACTTCAAATGAAAAATAGCTCCTGCAGCTAGGCCACCATTGTGAGAGGTGGGTAAATCCCTCTACATGGCACCATGTGGTTGCTCTGACCCCCAGGCTGGCAGTGAGGACCTCGAGGCCTGCCTGGAGTGTTGTCATCCCAACCGGCACGAGTATCTTTCTTCCCTGTCCACCTCTGCAAGTTCGCCAGTATTCCTGAAAGTCCAGTCTGAGTACATCTATAAAGCCAGGGATCCCATATGATTTAAAAACCCTATCAATTTATTCTGCGACTAGAAGACAATGGTGAACCAGTTGTGTTTCATCAACACTACATTATGATCACATTTTCACCACTTTATTTTTTAATTTTCAGATTGCTCAAAACTGAATTTAATTTTTTTAACTTCATGCACTCGAATCTTCGGAGGCGTGGCAAGTCCGACAATCAGTATTGGATCACTGCACTGCTCCTTCTTTTCTGCACTACGACTGCTCTGCTTTCCTGGCTGGATCTTCCCATTCTGGTTTCTTCGGAAACAAGGAGCAGTTTCCCATCAAAGTGCTTCCTCACAGCGGCACGGTGACACAGTGGTTCGCACTGCTGGCTCACAGCTCCAGAGACCCGGGTTCAATTCTTCTCTTGGGTAATTGTGTGGAGTTTACACGTTCTACCCCTGTCTGCTTGGGCTTCCTCCGGGTGCTCCGGTTTCCTCCCACAGTTCAAAGATGCGCACATTCGGTGGACTGACTATGCTAAAACTGTCCCTTAGTGTGCAGGGTAGATGGGATTATGGGATTAGAAGGGTTAGATTGGGGAGTGGACCTAGGTAGATGGCTCCTTCAGAGACGATCGGTGCTGGCTCGATAGGCTGAATGGACTCCTTCTGCACTGTGGGGATACTATGATAACGCTGGATCTTTGGGGGGGAAAGACAAACCACACCCCCTTTTTAGGACACCAGCTGCCATTTTCTATGAAGTGTTCATTATCACACCAAAAGGCTTTGGGACATTTAAACAGATTTTCAGTGTGAGGAGTGAATGGGTGAATGTGTAGATGTGCAAGTGGGTAGGGTGGGTAAGGTAAGTAGACAGGATGGCAGCTAGGTAAGGTGGTAGATAGGTCGGAGTCATCAGACAAGTCAGGTGATGGAGCCTGTCAGGTCTGGTCAGAGGTGGTGGGTTGGGGCGGGGGGTGGGGGAGGGGAGAGTTGGATGATTGGGGGCCTATCAGGTTGGGGTTGAATCAGGGGGTGTCGGGTGAATAGTTACTCAAATGTTGGGCACTGATTTTTCGGTGTAACATTTCCTGTGTAACTATTTGGATTTAGAGATATTTTAGATTGGTCTTGGGAACCAAAGGAATTGCAAAGGAAAGTTCAGAAAGTCAGCATGTCAGAACTTCCGTGGCGTCTTGATGCCCATCTTTGGCATGGGGTTGGGGGGGGGGGGGGGGGGCGTGGTTTATCGGATCTCACAATCTGGAGACCGGATGATCTTGGCCATGGATTGCTCATCCAGTAACAATCACCACACTACTGTATTCCTTGGACATTTCTTTAAGCGCAAGCATTCTTCTCCTTCTCTCTTCCCACACCTAGTGGTGCCTGAGGTAGACAAAGCAGGTGCTTACATCTGTCTCTATAGACAGCGTTTCCTAAAACAGATCACTAGCAGGGTGCCATTCTGCATCAAGCTGGCTGCCCAGGAGAGACTCCTGCTCTTACCATCTGGCAGAAGCGTAAGGACTTACAGGTTGAAAATCAACCTTGTCCATCAAGTCCTGTTCACTGCCACATCGCTGTTTGTGGGAGCTGCCTTTTGTGCAAATTGGCCGCCATATTTCCTAAGCAAGATAATGGTCACAATTGTAAAGTTCCTCATTGACTCAAAAGCACTTTGGGCATCTCGTGGCCATGCAAGTTGCTAACTAAATGCAACTTTGTCTTTTTTCCTTACCTAAAAATAAAGGCTTAGTCAACAGGTATATCTTGAATCTCCTATTCATGTCACGAGTTTATTATTTGGTTATTACTTAGACTTGTTACAGTTTACATAGTCATCATGTGTTCTACTTAAGCTTCATTCGGTCCAAATCGTTGTCATTTATGTTTGCCTCCACGCGACAACGCAAACACATTTTCTGAACATGCCGCATCGTGGTAACAGATTTTGTCTGAAAGCTTCATAATAAACAGGAAGAGTATCTCCCACCAAGGTGTACAATTTACAGATCTGCTGAATTATTTATTTGTAGCTTTCAATGTCTACTTTCATACACATGGGCATTGTTGCAGACATTAACCAGTTTCTTATTGCAAAGTCCATGAATGGATACCGTTAGGAAGGTTGTTCAGGAACAACATCCCTCAATTGGCAATAGCGATACAATTATCATCATTTAATCTTAATTGCTTTTCTTGTTTGTTGTTGCACACACATAGTGAAACCAAGGACAATTTGTTGTCACATAATAAAAGAACAAGGTGCAATCATCTTCGTGTTCGATCAGAATGATTGTCCAGAGGGAAGGAGAGAGGCAACCAACTCACATATCAGTCGGAACAGGTGAGAATGGTAGGTTACTTTCCCTAAAGGGAACCAATGAAACAGTTGCATTATTAGGATCTGACATCTTCTTGGTCACTTTTATTATTTTAATTCCAGCTTTTCCAATTCTCCAATTATCACGGTGGGACTTTACTCAAATTCTCTGGAATATTTATTTAGACCCAAGGATGATAGGTCCAGCAACATGACCTCCGCATTGCCATATCCACTTGGTGACTTGACCATTTCGGCACTGTGTATTGTCTCAAAATGAAACTGTCACTCCAATTGACTGGAAAATGTGCATTCACTTGTGTGATCTTATTCTGATGACCGACATGGTTGATGAAGGCAAAGGGATCGTGTACAGGAGCTCTTTGGACCAAATGGATGTCAATGATGCCACAGACTTTGGAGAATCAGCCATGTGAAAAATACCCTTGTCTCTCATTCTGCTGCCTATTGCCCATGAACAAAGTGATGAAATTGTTTGCTCCAGCAAACAATGCATGATGCATCTGTGAACAGCAGATTGACTGATGTTGCTGACATCCCTTGTGGCTCTTTGGAATAGACCAAGCATAAATACTATAGTGACATTGACAGCCATTGATAGTGTCATCCCTAAGCTGAAGGTTGCCAGAAATCAGCTGAGAGAAGGTGGCACAAATCTGCTGCTACATCTTGAGTCAAGTGTATCTTTGATTAGTCTTCCTCAAACAAGCCAAGTTAGGTGTGCCTTGTTTTATAAAGGGTAATCAAAGACATGAACAGCCCAGACAAGACCAATGGGCGGGCTCCTCTGCCCCGCCGGCAGCGCACCCAAATCCATGTGATTCCCGACGACGTGGGGTGGCCCACAATGGGAAACCTCATTGGCTGGCTGCGGCAAAGGAGAATCCCGCTGCCAGCGGGGGGCGAGTAGTGTCGGAAAACAGGACTGGGCGGATGGAGAACCCCGCTGATATGTTTTACCTGCATGGGGCTCCTTCTTTCCAACTCTCTAAAAATAATAGATTTCTCATTGGAATATTCTTCAAACATGAAAAAGGTTGTCATTATCTACCACCATTTTCATTTGGCTCGTGGGTCTCTGATAACCACATAAGAGTTAATATATTATCAATTATTGAGTTATTAAGATCAATCCTTGAACTCCTGATTCTAACTTCAGCCATCACACAACAAAGTAAACATTTCTGCTCAGATCACTGGCCTCTCCCTCCTTTACACTCCTGACTTGTGCCTTGTAGATGGTGGACAAGCTTTGGAGAAGTCAGGAGGTGAGTTCTTCACTGTAGGATTCTTAGCATTTGACCTGCTCTGATAGCCACAGTATCAATACGGCTAGTCGAGTTCAGTTCCTGATCAATGGTAATCCCTCAGAATTGTGCGGGATTCAGCAATGGTAATGCAACTGAATGTCAAGGGGGTGATGGTTAGATCCTCTCTGATAGGCGATGGTCATTGCATGGCACTTTGTGTGGCGCAAATGTAACTTGTCACTTGTCAGCCCAAACCTGAATATTGTCCAGATCTTGCTGCATTTGGACATGGACTGTTTCATCATCCGAAGAGTCGCAAATGGTGCTGAATATTGTGCAGTCATCTGCGAACATCCCCACTTCTGACCTTATGATGGAAGGGATATCATTCATATGGGACAAAGGGGTTTGTATGTGTGGGGTTGGTTAAGTTCCAACTGTGTTTCCATTGTGCTTAGAGAGGGCTATGGTATCATAGAATTTACATGTAGCAGGAGGCCATTCGGCCCATCGAGTCTGCACTGGCCCTTGGAAAGGACAGCCTGCCTAAGCCCATACCTCCATCCTATCCCCACAACTCCACCCTATCCCCATAACCCCACCTAACATTTTTTGGATACGAAGGATAATTTGCGTGGCCAATCCACCTAACCTGCACATCTTTGGACTGTGGGAGGAAACCGGAACAGTTGGAGGAAACCCACGCAGACACAGGGAGAACATGCAGATTCCGCACAGACAGTGACCCAAGCCTGGAATTGAACCTGGGACCCTGGAGCTGTGAAGCAACTGTGCTAACCACTGTGCTACCATGCTGCCCTGACTGGACGACATTTTAAGGGGAAAAAGCTTTTTAAGTATCAAGAGAAAATAGAGGCTGGCAGAATTAGCAATGTTGATGAGCAACTGGAGGACATTTTTGTTTTTTAATATAAATTTAGAGTACCCTCTTCATTTTTCCAATTAAGGGGCAATTTGGCATGGCCAATCCACCTAGCCTGCACATCTTTGGGTTGTGGGGGCGAAATCCACACAAACACAGGGAGAATGTGCAAACTCCACACGGACAGTGACCCACAGTCGGGATCGAACCTGAGACCTCAGCGCCGTGAAGCAGCAATGCGAACCAGTGCGCCGCCGTGCTGCCTGACTGGAGGACATTTTAAAGGAAAAAAGTATTTTAAGTCTCAGCTCTAGCTGAATACACATCCGGGGGTGGGGGCCTGATGTGTTGGGTGTTCTGGATCACATCCAGGTCACCAACACTTGAAGTAGTGCAATACTATTTTATTAAAAGGTTAACTATTTAAACATACTTGAACTGTGGGTAAATGCGATACCAGCTTTAACTAAAGACCTTTGCCTTGTCCTAACCAGTTGATGCACTCAGCACATGGTGAATGTCTGTGTTGCAGGCTGTGAGCTCTGTGCTCCTAGCTAGCTGCTACTCGAATGAGCGGGAACTCTCCTGTCCCCAGTCTTTATAGTGCGTGTGCTCTCACTGGTGATTGGCTGCGGTGTTGTGTATGTTGATTGGTTCCACTGTGTGTCCATCAGTGTGTGTCTGCACCATGATATACTGGTGTATATTATGACAGGGCCCACACATCTGGGGGTGAGGGGGGCACACATCTGGGAGTATTGGGGGAGGGGGCCCACACATCCGTGGGTGGGGGGCCCACACATCTGGGGGTGTTGGGGGGGGGAGAGCCCACACATCTGGGGGTGGGGAAGGAGGGTGGGGGCAACAAAGGCTGCGGGCAGATCGCCATGGCAGGGCGGATCCATCGGACAGACCCCATGACGGCGGACACGTGGCTGTCCACCCAACCCATTCGCTTTGAGGCACAGGCGGCCCGGCCGTCCTGATGTGTGCCAGACACCCACACCACCCCCACCAAACTGGCGGCACCCACCAGCAGGTATGTCCAGGGCAGCACACACGGTGCCCCCCGGTGCGGGCACTGCCACCAGACGGTGGCACTGGCAACGGGGACGGCTGACAGGTCTCAGGGCACTGAGGGGACAGCAGTGGGGCGCGTGCTGGCAACCGGGCAAAGCCATATAGCCCATGGCACCTGGTTGTGGAGGGGTGTCTACCAATGCTGAGACCCTGTCTACTCCAACCCCCTACAGATAGAACAATGTTTAGCCATCTTCCAGCATTGTTGGCCGCCGTGGTGGTGGCTGCTGCCCTGCATGAGGCCCAGCTGGAGCACGGGGTGGCGGAGCCTGTTGTAGAGCAGCGGGCTGCAGTGGGGCACATGCAAGCCGGCCAGGCCGCAGGGCTACACGCCCGAGAGGCGCAGGAGGAGCACCACGCCGTGCGGGAGCCACAGCAGGAGGACGACAAGGAGGAGGAGGGTGTGCCACGGACATGGAGGCGTCCGATGTGACAACGTGTGTACCGGCCCCGCATGTCCTTCAAGGACCTCCCGGACTGGGCAGGCGGGAAGAGAGTCTACCATCTGATGGCACATCTGGCACCACGTGGGAACGGGGGTGGACATGCCCTCCCAGTGGCCATCAAGGTGACGGTCGCCCTCAACTTCTTCGCAATGGGGTCGTTCCAGTCACCGAGTGGGGACCTGTCCGGCATCTCCCAGCCATTGGTGCACAGGTGCATCCAGGCCGTCACCGACGCCCTGTACGACATCAGGGACCGGTACATATAGTTCCCTGTGGACCGCGGCAACCAGGATGCCCGCGCAGCGGGTTTTGCCGGCGTTGCCGGGATACCCATGGTGCAGGGGCCGATCGATGGAGTGCACATCGCCATGCGGCCGACGCTGGAGGAATGGGTTATGTGCTAGAACAGGAAGGGTAAATATTCAATGAACGTGCAGGTGGTCTGTGACCACAGGGTGACGATCCTGCACGTCTGCGTCAGGTACCCTGGCAGTGTGCATGACTTCTTTATACTGTCCCAATCGTTCATCCCCGCCACATTTGAGGGGACACCCCCCCCCACCCCGGCGGGGCTGGTTGCTGGGCAACAGTGGTTATCCGTTGCGGTCGTGGCTGATGCCGCCTATCCGGAGGCCACAGACCGACGCGGAGCGCCGCTACAATGATGTCCAGTTGGAGTGTGGTCGCGAGGTGCTTTGGGCTGCTGAAGGTGCGCTTCAGGTGCCTGGACCTCTCTGGGGGGCCCTCCAGTACCTGTCGGAGAGGGCCGGCTGCATCGTCGTGGTCTGCTGCGTCCTGCACAACATAGCCCAGCAGAGGAGCGATGTGCTGGATGAGGAGGACGGTCAGGAAACTCTCGTTTCAAAAAAAAAACACCAACACTAACTTGGGTTCAGAGTGGAGTGTGTGTATTTTGCCACAGTCAATCTGTGTGCTTTAAAAAAGGACTTTGTGTTAATGAGCCCATTGTAGCTTCAATGTACTTTGTAATCTGTGTTAATTTTAAAACCTGTGTATAATTGTTCAATAAATGTTATTTTCCTTGTTGTTTAAAATAATTAGCGTTCCTGTGACTCTGCTCATCCACTTTTTTTTTTAGTAAAATATACGTTCTGGTTGCCAGGGTTCAATTATGGGATGTTGCCGTCCAGTTATAAAATCAACTGGGATCGTAACAACCCTCCTGTCCTCGGCTTTCCTGCTTCTGCTCAAATCCAGAACTAGGCCCTGCACTGACTTTCTGCCAGCCTCCAACATCCCTGTGCTCTTCAAAGACCTGGGGCAAAATTCTCCCCCAACGGCGCGATGTCTGCTGACTGGCGCCCAAAACGGCGCCAATCAGACGGGCATCGTGCCGCCCCAAAGGTGCGGAATGCTCCGCATCTTTGGGGGCCGAGCCCCAACATTGAGGGACTAGGCCGGCGCCGGAGGGATTTCCGCCCCGCCAGCTGGCGGAAACGGCGTTTGTTGCCCCGTCAGCTGGCGCAGAAATGACATCCCCGGGTGGCGCATGCGCGGGAGTGTCAGCGGCCGCTGACAGTTTCCCGCGCATGCGCAGTGGGGAGAGTCTCTTCCACCTCCACCATGGTGGAGACCGTGGCGGAGGCGGAAGGGAAAGAGTGCCCCCACGGCACAGGCCCGCCCGCGGATCGGTGGGCCCCGATCGCGGGCCAGGCCACCTTGGGGGCACCCCCCGGGGTCAGATCGCCCCACGACCCCCCCAGGACCCCGGAGCCCGCCCGCGTCGCCTTGTCCCGCCAGTAAATACCTACTTTAATTTACCCCGGCGGGACAGGCAATTGAACGGGGGGGCCCGCCAACCGGCGCGGCCCGATTCCCGCCCCCGCCCAATCTCCGGTACCGGAGACTTCGGCAACCGGCGGGGGGCGGGATTCACGGCGGCCAACGGCCATTCTCCGACCCGCTGGGGGGTTCGGAGAATGACGCCCCAGGGGTAGGATTCTCCGACCCCCCTCCGGGTCGGAGAATCGCTGGAAGCCGGCGTGAATCCCGCCCCTGCCGGCCGCCGAATTCTCTGGCACCGAAAATTCGGCGGGGGCAGGAATCGCGCTACGCCGGTCGATGACCACCCCCCCCGGTGATTCTCCGGCCCGCGTAGGGCCAAAGTCCCACTGCTGTCATGCCAGTCCCACCGGCATGAATCAAACCACCTCCCTTCCCGGCGAGAATGGCGGCACGGGCGGGCTTCGGGGTCCTGGGGCGATCTGGCCCCGGGGGGTGCCCCCACGGTGGCCTGGCCCGCGATCGGGGCCCACTGATCTGCGGGCGGGCCTCTGCCATGTGGGCACTCTTTTCCTTCCGCCTTGGCCATTGCCTCCGCGATGGCCGATGCGGAAATGACCCCCCCCGCCCTACGTATGTGCGGGGTTGACGTCACCTGCCGCCGACGCTCCCGCGCATGTGCGGCCTTCCACCGACCGGCGAGGTCCCTTCGGCCCTGGCTGGCGTGGCGCCAAAGGCCTTTCCCGCCAGCCGGCGGCGCGCCAACCACGCTGGCGCGGGGCTAGCCCCTCAAGGTGACGGCTTGGCCCCTAAAGGTGCGGAAAAATCTGCACCTTTGGGGCGGCCCATCGCCAGAGTGGTTCATGCCACTCCATCCCGCCGGGACCCCCCGCCCCGCCGGGTAGGGGAGAAACCCGCCCCTGGTCCTGGTATCCCTGTTTTCTCCTAATTTCATTCCCCGCTCTCTCATTCCAGGTCCAGACACATATCTTGTTTCAATTTTCAGTAATTTGTGGAATTTGCAGCCACTCTGGGATGAGGAAATATCAGCTAGGGTCAGCATGATGGTGACAGGGGTGAAGATATATCCCAATTCAGACTCTGGGCCTTACCGCCTTCCAGCTCTAGTTCTTTTAACATGATAAACCTGGCATATCCACAGTAAACAAACAAAAATACTGCAATTGATTTTACATAGAAATAGATTAAATATATTATACTGTAAAAATACCACAGCACAACATCTTGGTAAATTCTTTCTCTGCACACAAATGTGTTTGAAAGGTCTACGTGTTAAGCGATTACACCTTCCCACCAACAGATCGAGAACAGTTGAGAAACACTTGCTGATAATCCTCCATATGTTTTGTCTCCCCAGACACATCCCATCTATGTTCTACTCTGAAAATCGCTGTTGACAACCAGAACATGTCGAAGCCTAATGTCTTCTCCCTCTGCACGGTGAAAATTTCATATCTCTCTCCACAAGATCTGCTGCAAATAAATAGTCTGGGTGAAATATTACAGAGATAATTGTCCGAATTTTTGTCAGGGTGCGGAGATGTGTTTCATTGAGTGAAAAGCCACATTTTGTTTTTGTAGAGGAAATCACCCAATGGTCCTCAGAATTCCTACATCTGTGCCACTTTCCTCTGGCATTTTTCAGGTTGAGAATGCCGAGTGTGCAAAATGCAACCCCCCCCCCCCCCCCGCACTCCCTGATGAGGTTGGGTTCCTCATTTCAAATGGGGATAAAAGTCCGATTTTCTCCTGCACATTAAAACCCATTAGAAGCCTGCCAGGTTAGGGCAGCACGGTGGCGCAGTGGTTAGCATTGTTGTCCCAAGGCGCCGAGATCCCAGGTTCGATCCCGGCTCTGGGTCACTGTCCGTGTGGAGTTTGCACATTCTCCCCGTGTTTGCATGGGTTTCACCCCACAACCCAAAGATGTGGTTAGGTGGATTGGCCACGCTAAATTGGCCCTTAATTGGAAAAAAATAATTGGGTACTCTAAATTTATAAAACAAAAAGCATGCCAGGTTTGAGAGTTTGTGAAGAAGACGAAAAGCCTGCTATGGGAGCTTATATTAGATGGTGAGAGGTTAATATTTCCCCCCAAGGAATGTAAAATATTCTCCATTGATTTTGCATGGAGCCTAAGATAGATGCGTAGAACATACTGGATGAGTGGAGGATGTGAAGTGGTGGGATGACTGGCATGGATGGTTTAAGGAGGCATGGAAGATACATGGGGGTATACAGGTGGCATGGGTGATTGGAAAGTGTATGGATGATACATGTGGACATAGAGGCGATATGGGATTGCATGAGCAAGCTGAGGGACATGGGTGGGGGTGAAGGTGATGAAGGGTGAGGTTTAGGACATTATTGGGAGATGGCATACTGTGTTGGGGAACTAAGTGGCCTTCTAGCTGAATAACTGCGCTTTAAACCCAACCCCATTGTGAAAAGACAAAAATGGTGTGTGAAGTCAAACATGGGTCGGGTGCTTAGTTTTGCAAGCCGTGAAAGGAAGTGCACAGGTCGGATTTTCCTGAGACCAGAGGAAGATTCAGTCCAAACTTACCCTGAGGATTCTTTTATAAAATCAATTTGTTGCCAAGAACTGTGATTAACACTAATATAGTTTTCTTTGTCTCCATTGATTTCTGATGGTTTTCATTTTCTTTCTTTAAATACTGACTGAAAATTACACTATTGGAGATGTTGGGCGGGATTTAACTAAATGGGAACAAAGTCCCAAAGTGAGCACGTTTTGCCGTGTATTTTCCGGCGCTCGCAGCGCCGAGGAACGCAATGCTTTAAAACAACACCCAGGTAAGGGGGCCTCAGCAGGGAACCTGCGGACAAGGCCGTACATAGCCCCGTTTTGAGTACAGAGGAGCTCCGCTCGCCGGAACTCCTCGGTCTAGCGAGAGATTCTGGGAGCCCCAAAACGATCCCCGAACCCAGGCTCCAACGGACTATCGGAGGGTCCCGGAGCCCCTCACTGCCCAAACACTGATGCAAAACACCCCAGCCCAATCGCCACTGTGCAAGAAATGCTAGCTTGGCACCGCCAACCTGGCAAGGCCACTGAAAACTGGCAGTGCCACCTGGGCACCTTGGCAATGTCAAGCTGGCACCCAGGTGGCACTGCCAGGGTGCCAGGCTGACATAGTTAGGGTGCCCAGGTGGTACCAGCAGTGCCAGGGCACCACCCTGCCCCAAGGACATGCAGCTGGGGGCCTCCAATCCCCTGGGAGACCCCCGCAAGTGCCGTTCCATCTAGTTCCCGTTTGTGGAGACCAGTAATGAACAGCACTAAACCGAGGTCACCAAGACGAAGGGGATAGATCCCAATGCCTCGGGTACCTTGGGAAACTACACATTAAAGTGAGACTAGCTATCTAGCTTTAATATGCAGATTTGCGAAAAAGTGACTCCCCTACATTGGGCGGAATTTACATCTCAAAGTCTTGCGAGACCGCGTTAGATCTCATGAGGTGTTGTGCGTCAAATAGATCCCCGGAATGGGGTCTCCCGGCTTCTATCTCAAACGCTGCACTACGGCAAGCTGCACCACGGCAAGCTGCACCGCGGAAAGCTGCTTTTCTGGTGCAGCATGGCCATTCGATTGCACCCAATGCGACTGCTTATGTGCAATACTAATTAGCGAGCCACAAACATTTCCACCTGACCTTTGGATTGATCCTACAGGTTCCTGGTCGACTCGACACGCCTCCTGAATAAAAGTCCATTTCATCCAAAAACAACAGCTCCTACATTTAACTTCCGACTCTCTCACATTGTCTCCGCCACATCCCCTTGTTTATGATCAGGGTATACTTATGTTAATCCATGCCAGATTTTTGTAATCAGAATTCCTCATGTTTCCATTCACATGCACATTTTGGTGGCTGCTCTGGACATAAACCATTTATTTCTATTCCTTTTTCCTCAGCATCTTTTCAGTACTTCTCTCCTGTCCCCTCCATCCTCTGTCACCCAGTTATGCTCCCTTTCCTTGCTCCTCAAGCCAATGCTTGTCCTTCCAAGCCCTTCACTCCTCCTCTGCCTTTTACTCTCCTGCTATCAACTCAATCTTAAAACATCCTTGGTTAAGTCTGCAGCAGTGTGACTCTCTTGGGATTCTCGGAAGAATTTATTGAGGCACTTGTCACTGCCTATATATGAGCAGCAACACTAATTGCCCCACCCTCCACTCTCAACAATTTGCTCACCCAGCACATCAACTGGGAGTTAATCAGAGCAAACTCCTGCACATCCTGGTCAATGCATTTGTTTCTTCTGCATTGGACTTTGCAGGGAACAGCAATCACAACCCCTCTCTAATTACTCTCTTGATTGAAAGTTCACTCATGAATAAACCTCTCAATATCTGCATCGTTTATTGCGGATGATTCCATTGATATTATGGTTTTGATGCAAAGTTGGCTCAGAGATTGCAATATCTTGTGCTTTACTGGAGCCATTCTGCTGTGATGGTAATGTAGCCCTAATGGAAACCAGACCTCAGTTTCTTCCTTCAACTCCTCTGCTCAATTTTGTTTTCAATCTTGCTCCCCCCCTCCCCGGTTTTAAAATCCTAATCACCATCCCTCAGGCACGATCAGAGTTTTTCAGGGAGGCATCTTCACTCCTTTCCTTACTCAGCCTCTGAAGTGAGCAACTCCTCCCACTCCATGATTTCAATCCGCCTCTTACCTTGTTCTCTCTTTTTCTTTTAAAAAAAAGTACATTTAGAGTACCCAATTAATTTTTTTTCCAATTAAGGGGCAATTTAGTGTGGCCAAACCACCTACCCTGCACATCTTTGGGTTGTGGGGGTCAATCCCACGCAGACACAGGGAGAATGTGCAAACTCGAACCTGGGACCCTGGAGCTGTGAAGAAACTGTGCTAACCACTGTGCTACCGTGCTGCCCAGATTGGAGGGCATTTTAAGGGAAAAAAGCTTTATAAGTATGAAGAGGAAATAGAGGCTGGCAGAATTAGCAATGCTGATGAGCAACTGGAGGACATTTTTTTTAATATATAAATTTAGAGTGCCCAATTCATTTTTCCCAATTAAGGGGCAATGTAGCGTGGCCAATCCACCTACCCATCACATCTTTGGGTTGTGGGGGCGAAACCCACGCAAACACGGGGAGAATATGCAAACACCACACGGACAGTGACTCAGAGCTGGGATGGAACCTGGGACCTCGGTGCCGTGAGACAGCAGTGCTAACCACTGCGCCACCGTGCTGCCCTTGTTATCTCTTATTCAATTTCACTATCTTCCTGCCTTCTCATCACTCCTCCTTCCATGCAGACTCTCCTACCCTCCATCATGACCATCCCATTGATTTTGTTATCGCACGTGGTCTTCCAATGTCCTTATTTGCCTCCCAATGTCACATCCCCATACAGTATTCCCCTCCAAGGCAGTTGGAGGGATTCTATGATAAATTCCCTAAATTTGTTGGGAAAGTAAAGGGCAAAAACAAATTCAATGTTCTTTCTTTAATAACTGTGGAAATCGATATTGCAAATTTTTAAAATGCTTTTGCCAAAAGAGAGCCGGCCAAAGATTCTGAGACCTCAAGTAATTTTGGAAATCTGCTCTCTGTGTTAATTATCTGACCGTGTAATTAGAATGAGATAGAAACATGGAAAACAGGAGCAGGAGTGATGATGTCCAGTAAATAATGTTTCTAAATATAACAGATTATTCCTACGGTTATTATCTGTACAGTATAATTACTTCATATCTTAAACTTTAAAATGAAGTCAGCTGTGATTCACTGATATTCTAGACCACTGAAGTCTGGAGGCATGAAATAATCCAGTAACTCTGATCAATTATTAAATATTTGTTTATGCTGCTGCACCCCTGAAAGTTTAATTAGATTTCAAAGAAAGGATAAACATTCGGAAACATTTGAGTAATTGAGATTCACCCAATAGAGTGATCTGGGATATGAGAAGCAAAATATGCAAATGAAAAGGATTTTCCCAGAATCTTAAAAACATATCAGGAGGATTACAATCTGTGGCATGCCAGGGTAGCCTCCCATGTTAGAAATTATCCAGGCTGCATGGCAGGTGATAGGAGAGACCCATGTTGTGTCCGCCACCCAGGCCACCTGGAAGCAGATGTGGAGAAAAATAAAACCTTCAGACGTCTGCCCAGTTGAGAATAGCCAGAATTGTATGGCATCAAGTGGGGAAAATAGCTGGGGTCCGATCTTTGCAGTCAGGAAGACTCTGTGGGACTTCCGGTTGCGGCTATGCCTAGGTAGGTCGCACGTTGGGCAGCTCCCGCAGAGAACGGACTTTTGGGCTCACTAGAGGGGCCCCAACGGCAATTGTTCGACGGCCTCCAGTGTGGGAAGGTGACAGCAAGGTCCCCCCCGGCAGTATATGGATTGGACCAGGAGTGGAGCAGTGAAAAAAGTGATCTTGGAGCAACGGAAAGTGAGAGGGAGAAAAAGCAAGATGGCGGCGGGTGGAGACCAAGCAGCATGGGCGCTGTGGTCGCAGGAGCAGCAGGGGTTTCTCAGACGCTGCTTTGAGGAGCTGAAAACCGAAATGCTAGCGCCAATGAAGGCAGCGATTGCGAAACTAGTGGAGACCCAGAAGGCCCAGGGGGTGGCGATCCGGGAGGTGCGGCAAAAAGCCTCGGAGAACGAGGATGAGATCTTGGGCCTGGCGGTGAAGGTGGAGGCACACGAGGCGCTGCACAAGAGGTGGGCGGAAAGATTTGAGGACCTGGAGAATAGGTCGAGGAGGAAGAATCTTCGGATTCTGGGTCTCCCTGAAGGAGTTGAGGGGTCCGATACTGGGACATATGTGAGCACGATGCTCAATTCGCTGATGGGTGCGGGAGCCTTCCCGAGCCCCCTGGAGCTAGATGGGGCTCACCGGGTCCTAGCGAGGAGACCCAAGGCCAACGAGCCGCCAAGGGCTGTAGTGGTGAGGTTTCACCGCTTCATGGACAGAGAGTGTGTCCTGAGATGGGCCAAAAAAGAGCGGAGCAGCAGGTGGGAGAACACGGAGATCCGAATTTACCAGGACTGGAGTGCGAAGGTGGCCAAGAAGAGAGCTGGCTTTAACCGGGCTAAGGCGGTGCTGCATCAGAAGGGGGTGAAGTTCGGGATGCTGCAGCCAGCGCGATTGTGGGTCACATTCCAAGATCGGCACCACTATTTTGAAATGCCCGAGGAGGCTTGGAGCTTCATACAGGCAGAAAAGTTGGACTCAAATTGAGAGACTGGGGTTGTGGGGGGATGTCTGCTGTATATATATATATGGTTTTAACTGCGTGTGGGAATGTTCGGTTGGTTGGGTGCTGGATGGGGATGGGTGAAGGGATTTGATGGAGAGGCTGTGGGAGAGTGTGGGCACCGGTGGTGGAGGGAGAGGGGAAAGGGGAATGGAGATAAGGCCGCAAAAAGAGCTGTGCCAGAGGGGGCGGGGCCGGCTCAGAAAAGCACAAGCTTTTTCCCACGGTAGGGAAGGAAGGCGGTGGGGGATGGAGGAGCACAAACTGACTGACGGGGAGGGGGGATTCCCACACTGGGGGGTTGATGGGAAGGCGGGAGAGGCCGGGGTCAGCAGGAGTCAGCTGACTTACGGGAGTGTTATGGGGGGAGCAAAAGAGCTAGATACTGATCTAGCGGGGAGGGGGGTGGGGAGGGGGGGGGGAGGGGGGAATAGGGTTGCTGCTGCATTGGCCAATGGGGAACTGGAAATAGGAGAGGTGGTCAGGGCGGGGGTCCGCCGACTGGGGGTCTGCCGTCTGGGGGACTGGAGGGTGCGGGAGGCGCGGGCACGTGACTGGCCTAAAAAAGGAGATGGCTAGTCGGTGGAGGGGGGTGGGGGTAGCCCCCCAATCCGGCTGATAACTTGGAATGTGAGGGGCCTGAATGGGCCGATCAAGAAACAAGAGGGCCTGGGTGTTCGCGCACTTAAAAGGACTGATGGGTAGGACAGGTATTCCACTCGGGGCTGGACGTGAAGAACAGAGGGGTTCCAATACTGGTGGGGAAGCGGGTGTCGTTTGAGGCCAAGAATATTGTAGTGGATAATGGAGGTTGATACGTGATGGTGAGCGGTAGGTTGCAGGGGGTGTGGGTGGTACTGGTAAATGTATATGCCCTGAACTGGGATGATGCCGGATTTATGAAGCGCATGCTGGGTCGGATTCCGGACCTGGAGGCAGGAAGCTTGATAATGGGGGGTGTGGTGATGTGCATCACTGTAAATACATGTAAGCTAGCCAGACACTAGAGGGAGCACCAGAAACATCACACACACACACTCAACCAATAGATAAGTTAGATAGGAGGCGACAAATGGACATTCACGACACACAAGGAGGTGACACGACCACACATTACACCAACCCATATATAAAGGACACCACACACATGATCTGCCCCTTTGGCCAATGGAGACAGTCAGTGAGGAGAGGCACAGGGTTGATTCAATATTACACCCACCACGTGGAAGACAGCAGCTGGTTAGTCAGTTTAGGTAGCTATAATAGGATTAGCAGTAGTGTCGAACTCAAGTTATAAAAGTGTACATAGTGTAAATAAATGTGTTGAAGTTATCTACACGTCTCGACCTTCCTTTGACAAATGCAACACAAGGAAGCCGCTTATGTTACAAAGGAAACATAACAAAACATGGTACCAGTAGTGAACTGTTTAAATCCAGATAGCCATACCTCAGTGTACAGTGACTACCAGCAATACCCAGGCAAGATGTTCGATCTCCCGGTTCCTCAGCAGCTCCAGTGCCACGGCGATCTCCGCGAAAACTGGAAGATATTCCGGCAAATGTTTGAATTCTTCCTGGTGGCAGCCGAACTTAAACACCTGGCTGATGATGAAAAAACGGAGCTTCTCCTCACCATCGCTGGTGCAAGAGCAGAAGAAATCTTTTAAAAATTCAAGTTTTCCAAGGGGCAAAACAGGTGCGACTTCCAGGCAGTCCTGGACAAATTCGGCAAATACTGTGAGGAAAACACACTCCAATCAGCAAGAAAAGGTAAGAGAAGCGCCAGTACTCACCTCGAGGCTGAAATCCCGGACCAGAGAACGATTTGGGTCCGGGTCGGCGGCCATCTTGCTAAAGGGACTACACTAGCGCAGTTGCGCGAGAAGTGCGCAGAACCGGAAGGTTCGTTTGCGCATGCGCGAGACGCCGTGCATGGGCAATCAAGAAAACAGCCATCGATAAAGGAACAGCGATCTGCGCATGCTACGTCACGCGCGTCATGACGTCGGAGGCCCCAGACCGCACCAATTTAAAGGGGAAACGTCCCAAATCAAAGAAAAAATCTTTTAAAGCTGTAAAACAACCTTCCTTCACCTGGAATGACAGCACAATGCCTCAAATTGAACCAGGAAATGAATGTAACCTCCGAAGAACCCGGCAACAAGCGGTGACCAGTTTAAATACTCTGATAATGTTAAATAATCCATCAAAGGATAGTTGCCAGCCCTTAACAAAAAGATTAAAAGAATAGCCCAAAATTATGTTCAGGGAAATTCATTTTATAAGTAAATATTTGTAGGCTGTTGTCACAATCCCAGTTGATGTTATAACTGGACGGGAAGATTCCACAATGGAATCTTCTGTGGATTTCTCCTCAAATTCCTCCCAGATGATTGGCACATGTCTGTTTCCAAACTCCACTCTCAAAAAGACATGCATTAAAATCTTCTTTCAAACAATGCTTTCCCTCAACTGTTTTCATCAAGGATCCATGTCCAGGTTTTCTAACTATCCTTTGAATGAAGGGTTTTTCTCAGCTCTTTTAAAAAAATAAACTTAGAGTATCCAATAATTTTTTTTTTCCAATTAAGGGGCAATTTAGCATGGCCAATCCACCTATCCTGCACATCTTTTGGGTTGTGGGGGCGAAAACCACGCAGACACGGGGAGAATGTGCAAACTCCACGCGGACAGTGACCCAGGGCCGGGATTCAAACTGGGTCCTCAGCGCCGTGCTAACCACTGTACCACCGTGCTGCCCCTTTCTCAACTCTTTTAGCAAGGATCTACCTCCAGGTTTTCCAATTCTCCTTTCAGTATTCCTTTGTCTTGAATTGCCACAAGCATCCGAACCGCTACACTAAAATCCGGTACTCAGTCCCCAATCAAATATTAACATTTCCAAAGACTGGAAATAAAGACAGCAAACTTACAATTGCTTCAGATATCTGACTTTTCTCCGAGGCATGGGCGGCATAGTGGTTAGCACTGTTGCCTCACAGTGCCAGGAACCGGGGTTCATTTGCGGTCTTGGATGACTGTATGGAGTTTGCATATTCCCCCCATGTCTGCATGTGTTTCCTCCAGGTGCGCTGGCTTCTTCCCACTTTCCAAAGATGTGCAGGCTCGGAGGATTGGCCATGATCAATGCATGAAGTTATGGGGTCAGGATTGGGGAGTGAGCCTAGGTAGAGTGTTCTTTTGAAAGGCGGGTGCAGACTCGCTGGGTTGAATAACCTCCTTCTGCACTGTAGGGATTCTATGGAACTTCATCTAGGTTTGCACTTCCAGCTCTGTCTTTAGCTTCAGTGACCAGTACCCTGGTCCAATGGCAGTTCCCCTTTGTTCAATTAACTTCAAACTTCCTAGAAACGTGTAGTTTCTAGAACTAACTGTCCTTTAGCTTCTCTGGAGCTTACTTCTGTGCCCATCACTCCATTGTACAGCTCCCCTGATTCTAGCAAAGCTGAGAGTTGTTCCCTCACTAGCTTCCTATCTCCGACTGCCTGTAATTTCAGCTTAAACACACTCAAAAAGTCTTTCTTCCTTAAAGATGGCCCCTGGTTGCTAAGCAACATCTCATTCCTTCCCCAAGCTTGTGTTTACTTTTCCCATCATAAACTCCCTCTCAGCACAATAGAAACATAAATTGAACTGAAACCAAAAATCCCCATACATGCAAACACCTTTGTCTAACATGCATCTAATTAAAGTTTTATCCTTCTTACACAGAAACACTAAATTAAACCTAATTGAATCTATACCTTATTTCTAATATTTACCAATGCAAATATAGATCACTGAAGACTACCTTTGTTTCCTGACACTGTTGTCACACAAGCCTCATAAATGATGTTGGATCATCTAGGTGTACACTTTCTCAGGTTTTTCAAAATTAATTTTATTGTCATTATCTGTCACTGACAACCCCTGGGGATATGTACATCATCAGTGAGTGAAAAGTGAGTGAAGGAGGCTCAATTTGACAGTTACAGACCTTTAATGAACATAACAAAGATGGCATATCTCTCTGAAAAGTAGTCTATACTTAGATCAACAAGATACCCATTCCAATAATGGAAGCTTCCTTTGGTGTGAAAGATGTAGCTGGACGCCAGTCATTTCTAAGATGAATTGGTATTGTTCCTAAGTCTACTGCATCTTTAGTTCTTGAAAGTAAGACTGAATCTCTGCTGGTGATGCTGATAGTAGACTGAATGACGAGCCATTTTTTAACAGAGGTTTATACTACGTGCTACTATTCAGTGCTATAGTGTGTCCGGTATTTAAAGTGACCTGTTCCTTTAAGGTAACAAAATCTAACTGTGATGGCTGGGTAGGGTCCATTTAGCGATTAAATGCCAGTGATGAGGGAAGATTGCAGATTGACAAAAACTTATAAATTACCAGCTCCAGCTCATCAACACCACATGATATAAATTTAGATACAGTTGAAGTGTGATGAACTCACAAGTTTCCAAATGTGTAGATCAATAGAGAGGAAATGAATGGAAACACGATGAGAAACTATTAGCAGCTAGTTAGTGGAATGGTACTCAGTGTATAAACATTTCACAGAGAGACCGCCTTGCAAATTACTGATTCCCTCACAGGCATCACACAAGCACATGCTTTTCAGAAAATTCAATCATTTTTTGCACTGAATTATCCAATCACTCAAATTAAGCAGTTTAAATAACACAGCAAAGTGGGAAGTTAATGTGAAACAATTTGAATCATTAGATAATTTGAATTAAGCAACTTTGAATTAGAAGGAATAGACTGATGATGTTATTGCTTAATGATGGCAATTCCATTGAGTACTTGCTGCTGGAATACTGACTTTCAAATCAGCATCCTGCAAAATGTTTCAATAGAGCCCAAATAGCAAAGAATATATATATAGTAAAGAACAAAGAGACTGGAAGTATTTTCCATTTTATTTAAAGACAGCTCCTTTTGATGCAGAAATGGTAATACGTTCCAGAGATTTGGGACCGGCTATACTTATTATCCTTTCAAACAAATTCCTCCTGTACATTTGAAATTTTCTCCCTTTTATTGTTACATATGCTGACAGGATGCCTCATCCCTGCTACACCAAAAACACGTCTTTTTAAGTACAGAGAAGATTGAAGTTGCTGTGGGGAATCTGTGTTTATTCATGCTGCGCCTGATTTTACAACTCTTCTCCAGTGTCTGACCCTCACTGGACCTTTGCAGAGATATTTTAGATAAATCCGAATCAGATTATTCCTCATGAGAGACTACAGTGAGAGAGTTGGAGGGGATTTGTTGACAATGTATATTAAAATATTCCCGGCAAAGATTAAAGCAATATTATGCGAGTTGCATGTCTCACGGGCCACGTATATTCAGTGCAAATTTACAGGTGACGCAGAAATCCTGTGAGGAAGGCCTCAAGAGGTTCAGATACATTGAAAACCGCTTATTGTCACAAGTAGGCTTCAAATGAAGTTACTGCGAAAAGCCCCTAGTCGCCACATTCCGGCGCCTGTTCGGGGAGGCTGGTACGGGAATTGAACCGTGCTGCTGGCCTGCCTTGGTCTGCTTTCAAAGCCAGCGATTTAGCCCTGTGCTAAACCAGTCCCTTGTTAGGATGTCAGAGTTAAAAGAACAGCTGTATATCAATGATTGTAACTTATACTTAAGCCAGGAATGATCAGCCCTGAGTCAGAACTAAAGCTAATTTGTCGAAAGTATGATATAAATGTTTACAGTAGTTAAGTGTGAAGTTACAGGAATATAAGTTGGGATCCATGAGAGTCAGAATGAAATAGGCCCTATGAACACAGTGGGTGCAATTCTATGCCATCCTCTGAGGTGAGCCTGGTGGCAGGTTGGCAACTAAATGGGCTGGAGTGCGCCAGCTGAGCACACTGCCGCGTTTCTGCCTCTGCCCGGATTAGGACCAAGGTGCAAAGGCTTATGGATGGCCTTCCCACCCTGCCACCAATTGAGCCCTTAGGTAGGTAATCAATGCCCAATTAAGGGCTTCATCCTGCTGTTGTTGACATTCATTCAATGACGGGAAGCCCGCAAAGCAATCCCTGTTGGTGTTGCTTGGAGGCTTCCAGTGGTGTCCCTTGGTCAAAGGCACTCAGTGCTTGATTGAAGGACCTGGCATCAGGAAGTGGGGCAACATGCTGAGAGCTAACTCCTGCTCTTGTAGCTGATCCCCTCCCTGTTCCAGTGACATACACCACGACTCACATCCGCACCGCTCCCCCATCCGCCCATCACTTATCTGCAGACCCGGGTCCCTCAGTGATGCTGGGCCTCGGCGATCCTGGGCTGCCGGTAGCAGCTACCACTTTCGCTAGCACGGCAAGCAAAGAACTGCCAGCCATTGATTGGCCGACAGCTCTCGCTGGGAAGCCGTTTAGAACATAGAACATAGAACATTACAGCGCAGTACAGGCCCTTCGGCCCTCAATGTTGCGCCGACCTGTGAAACCACTCTAAAGCCCATCTACACTATTCCCTTATCGTCCATATGTCTATCCAATGACCATTTGAATGCCCTTAGTGTTGGCGAGTCCACTGCTGTTGCAGGCAGGGCATTCCACACCCTTACTACTCTCTGAGTAAAGAACCTACCTCTGACATCTGTCCTATATCTATCTCCCCTCAATTTAAAGCCATGTCCCCTCGTGCTAGACATCAGTTTGTTCCACCAACTGGGGTTTTGATCCTGGGAAGGCTAGCTGCTGCCCAGTTCAGTACCTGATTGGCATTTAATTTGGAAGGCCTTCCTTAAAGGAGGTGACACAGGGCTGGCTTTCCAACCAGCGGGTGAGACCCCCTTTACCTACATAACTTCAGGGATATATTTTCTAGTTTGTAGAACTTGGAAGCTGAACTCCCACATGAATATCCACAGCTTTACGTTTTCATCAGGCATTTAACACTGGCTCTCTAAAGTTCAGATTTTATCCTTAGCCCCATTCTGCCTGTAAAGGGCATCACAGCAGGTATCATTAACCTCTGTGGGGACATAGAAATTGTAAGAGAACAAAAGGCATCGGATTTCCCTTCTAGAATCATAGTAATGGAATGATAAAACAATAATGCAGTTGTTAACTTATAATCCCTAATAATTCCAATCGAAGACATGAGGCAAAGAAATCTCCAGTGATTTGGGAATTATGAGGGAAATGTCTGCTTGTCGACATGCTGCTGTGGAGGCCGTATGGCTTTTGGGATGATAAGTTTTGTGAGGGGGCTTGATTGACAGACTTCATTTCCATTAGCCGGCAGCACTCCAGAGGAGGCCACTGGAGTAGCTAGTTCCTAAATCTGACCCCAGGGGAAAGGAAAGTAAGATTTTAAAGGGGACACCAATTCCAAGGTTTTTTGTATGAAGTTGAGCCTTTTACTGGAGGTGCATGGGAATGTAAAAGCCCATGCCTTCTTCCAAAGGCTAACCTCATCTCATTGTGACTATTATTCCTGAAGTCCAGGAATCACAGCCACCTGCAATTAAACTTGCAAAAAATGATCTTATTGAATGGCAGAGCAGGCTCAAGGGGCCCGGTGGCCTACTTTTGCTCCTAATTCGTATGTACGTATATAGATTCAATCTAAAGCTTTCAGCCTCATTAAGATATTTAAAATGCCAGGAGAGGTTTGGCTGCCTGTTCCTTGTCCTACCTCAGGGAAATCTGGAATTTGGTGGGTTGAAGCCAGCGTCTAAATGCACTCGGGATTATTGCCCATTGAACTATTCACCCACCTGCTCCCAAACCCACACACTCACCAATGTTAAAATCCTCCCAACATATCCAAAGACACCTGTTCCTCCCAAGGAAGTTACATTCAACATATATCTCATGTGTCAAAGTAGTGTGGCTAATTAGTCCCTTTGTTACTGTGTTTGCATCAAAAGCCAGAATCCAAATGATTTCCATTTCTATCCCAAAGCTAATCAAGTGTGCAAAGTTTCACCTGCCTGTGTGCTTAAATCCTGCATTACAACAGGACTGAACATTAAACAAAATATGGCCAGATTTTTGAAAATGACCTAGGATTTTGGAATAACTTGCTAAAGACCTCCCGATTTGTGACATTCCATCCCAACGCATTCCAGCGGTTTGGTTGGCAAGTTTATTTTTCAAATTTACCACTGTCTGGGTCACAATCCTGGAGAGCTGGGAATTTTCAGCCATTCAGTATCTTCAAGATAGGGATCAATAGACTTGGGGTACTCAGAGAAAAGGGATAGAGGGGGAGAGCAGAAAAGTGAAATTGAGGCGAAAGACCACAGCAAACTCAAAGGGCCAATGGGCCTGTTCCTGCTCCTGTTTTTTCTCATGTTCTTACGTTCTTTTAAAAATCCCTGGTGAATTTCCTTGATTAATTAAGTTTCCTCCGTGCACTTAGCAACTTCATCCCATGGAAACTTGCGAGGTTGCAATTCTGTGGCAATTCTCACTAGCTTGACAGCTGTGGCAAAGGTTACATGCGGAAACATCACCTCAGATCCCCATCCATCCTCACATGTTTTCTGGCATTGCTCCTGTCCTGACCCGCACCCATGTTGTATGTTTCAAATTTTCAGTCCTTACGCCCTTGGCAACGCTGGCTGTTATTGATGCTGCAATCCTGCAAATTGCTTTGTGAGGGGTTCAAAATCTTAAAGACCGACACAGAAGTTAGTGAAATTGAGAAAGAGATGATTAATTCAAATTCTAATATTTGCTGGAGGAAACCAGCATGGTCTCATTCTGGGAGTTTGCCTGATTAGTTCAGCTTCTGCAAGCATCTGTCACGTGTTTAGATTTTCCCACCATTTTTCCATGAAAAGTGTCTAAATAGGAGTTATCTTGGAATGTGCCTGTAAATTAAAACTTGCGTTAATAGGATTAAATGCACAGGACAACATGGCTGCCAGATATGTATTAGGTTTCAGGTGAAGTATCAAATGATTGCTCTCGCTCATCTATACTGACAAAGCTATATTCACTTGAATTCAGTTGGGTCCATTGCCAACTTGAGCTGATTACTGTACTTTTGTGGGATGTTGTTTTCTTGTCAACGAAAAGCTGACACAGCGGGCGAGTTTTTCAAGAAGTTAAGAATTTGCAAACATAGGAGATAAATTCTGCCCTGGGTTGTGTGGGGGAAGCTGTAAAATAATTCATTTACAGCAATTTTCAGAAGGCATGTTTCCTGCCCTGCCACCTGAAGAATCAAAGGGCAGTGCATCCCCACCGATACCAACTTCCCTGCAACCAGTTAACACTCCAAGGAGCACCAGGAGCAGTAATGGCCAGGGCTGGGACGACAAGCAGATTCCAGATTCAAAGACCCGACGTCTGGGACCAGGTAAGTGCAGGCGGGGAGGTGAGGCCGAGGCCCGGTGAGGTGGGACAAAAGAGAAGGGGTTGTGATGTTGAGGTGAGGAGTGCGGGTAGCACCTGCCAAGGGAGGGCCTTGTGGTGGGAGCACTCAATGTGGAAAGAAGGCTGTTGAGAGAGGCGCTCACCCCCTACCCCATCCTTTCCTGTCCTAAGTGTGAGCAGGGTGACTTGCTGGGCTTCAACACCCCCCTCCCTCCGAACTCCTCTCACCGGCTGAGTGGGAAATGGCTCTTAGGGAGTCATTAGGTGCCTATGTGAAGGCCTCAATTGGGACAAGGGTGGGCAGGCTAGCAAAGGCCTGCCTGTCCCCATTAAAGTGCAGACAGGTCGGGGTAAGCGGGAGGGTCATCCGGGAAATTTTATGGGCCCCTCCCCATACATGGAGACTGTAAATTTCTCCCCAATAGCGGATTTTTCTTTGAGCTGTGAACATTGCCAATATTCATTAAAAGACTGGCACTTTCCTGTTAATTTTCTGTGGGATTTTGCACAATAAGTTCCTGTCAGACTTAACACCCAAAAACCACAATGTGCATCACATGGCATCTGACATCTCCATATGTCCTTTACCAATCAGATTGAAGAAGAAGAATTAATAAGCATCATTGAGCCTGAAACAGCAACTGCAATTAGAATAGTATTTTCAGAGCAAATCAGTTAGAGAAAGCCAACAAAAGCGGAAAGAAAACTTGGAATGTGAAAGAGATAAAGGAGACAAAAAAGAAAGGGAAAAACAGTTTCACTTCAAACAAAAAAATTGAACAATAATTACAATCTGGAGGAATGAAAGGCCATACTTGTAAAAGATCATTTTTAGTACCAGAGAAGGTATATGTTGCAAATAAAATGTACCATGCCATTGAAAGGGTTCTTCGATTAGAATGAACAAGCCTTAACATTTTCTAATGAGTCTACTTAGCTGAGTATAATACAGGAACAAAGAACGAAGAAAAAAGAATACAGCACAGGAACAGGCCTTTCGGCCCTCCAAGCCTGCGCCGACCATGGTACCTGCCTAAACTAAAACCGTCTGCACTTACGGAGTCCGTATCCTTCCATTCCCATCTATTCATATATTTGTCAAGATGCCCTTTAAATGCCGCTATTGTACCTGCTCCCACCAAGTCCCCAGGCAGCGCGTTCCATATATTTACCACCCTCTGTGTTGGATTGGATTGGATTGGATTGGATTTGAGGTACAGTGAAAAGTATTTTTCTGCGAGCAGCATTTTTCTGCTGAAAAGTATTTTTCTGTGTAAAAAATTTGCCTAGCACATCTGTTTTCCCCCCCGCACTTTAAACCTATGTCCCCTAGTACTTAACTCTCCTACTCTAGGAAAGAGCATCTGACTATCCACTCTGTGTCCATGCCACTCATAATCTTGTCGATCTCTACCAGGTCACCTCACAACCTCCGTTGATACATTTGAATGGTGAGTCTGTAAGAGTCCTTCCTTTTTATTTCCTTTGTTCTCATTTCTTTTATGTCATTTTATTATTTTGGTCCATGGACCCATAAAGGGAATGTGCCTTTAAGCAGAAGACTCAGGGTTGACGCAGCCTGCTTGTCAGGACACTGTGTTCCCAGATTTTGTTTTAATCAAGACTCTTTGGCACTGAGTGGGTCCACCAATATTTTTTAAAAAAAACAATTCCTGGTAAAGTAGTCACAAGGGAACCAATGTGTGTTCTGATTCCTTCCTTTACTGAATCCACAACAACAGTTCTATAATTAACCAGGCATAACCAGGGGCTGGTTTAGCACAGGGCTAAATCGCTGGCTTTGAATGCAGACCGAATCGCGGTTCAATTCCTGTACCAGCCTCCCCGACTAGGGGCTTTTCACAGTGACTTCATTTGAAGCCTACTTGTGACAATAAGCGATATTCATTTTCATTTTCATGAACTATTCTTTTTGTTTACAACTTGTAAAAATACATTATTCTCTTAACAGTACCTTGCTGTGTTGGAGCTCAAGTGAAGTAAGCATTTCGACTTTCGAGGGGCACGTGTGAATAAATAATACTCTTCATTTAAACCAACAAAAGTTTGCTGCTGTTAAACTCACCACACATTCCGGGGTCTAAGCAACATATAAACTTACCTTTCTAATAAAAAACACATTTATTACAGATAGTAATGGAAGGGAGTTCTCAGTTTATTTTGCCTCCCTTGTCTGTAATATATCTATTTACTAATAACAGGACAAACTTTCTTCCTTCATCTGTTCGTGGCCTTGCACTCCTGTTGGTTACTCTCCTATTAGTGTGCCCATAGAAATATTTATTCCATTACCCTTTTACACATATTTCTCCAAATATTCTCTCATAGCTTTTCCGATCCAACTGTTTGAAGCTTTGCTAAATCCACCTTGGTCTAGATTTTGCCCTCGGAATAATGGGGATCCTGTCAGTAGTTACTGTGACAAAAATGTAAATTGGACAGCTACTTCTGGTAACCACAGACACACTGTTAAATGTGCATATCCGGAATGCTGACCACACTGTTCTCCTTCCCTGGAAACTTTCTGCAGAGCACTTAAGAGGTTCACTATTCAAACACATGGAAGGCATGAGATTCTGGTATTGATGTTTTGGGCACCTAATGGACTCACTGGAAAAAGCAACACTTCGCCATTCCAGTGTAAGTTTGGAATGGCCAAGGACATATTTTATGCCTTAATTCTTGCCAAACAACATCTCTGGCACTGAAAATCAACTTTCATAAACGTGGAGTCTCATTCCTTCGGATTTGAATGATTGTTGGAGTTTTAAAAACGTAAAGTAATTTTGGACCTTTTTTGAAACCGTTAATTATATTCATTTATCTTTCTTTTGTTAATCTAATCTTTCTTACTCCCTTTTTATTTCATTTTCTGCACATGATTTGGCATTGGGTTAAATATTTTTAACCTACACTTTCTGGTTCAGCATATTTGCGCCTCAGTAAGGATCCCCTCACTTTAATTGATTAAGGAGGTACACAGGGCACGATTTAGCTTCCCCATTAGCCACGGGTGAAAATCCCGTAATGGCTGCTAAACCTTGTGAGCAGACAAAAATGGGATTCGCGCTGGTGAGATCCCAGTTTCAGATTCTCCCCGCCCCCGGCTGATGTCGTAGTCAGGTTCATGCCCAGCAACCTGTTTTCCATAAATTTTAATCAGTTAATATATACTTATCAGCCTTGATGCTGTAACATCTGCCCATGACTTATCCTCCCACACATCTGGCATGACATCAGATGACCATGAGACATTAGGAGCAGAATTAGGCAACTTGGCCCATCGATTCTGCTCCACCATTCAATCATGGCTGATATTTTTTTCAAGAAAAGAAGAAATTCCTCCTCATCTCTGTTATAAAGGATGATCCCGTTAGTCTGAGATTGTGTCCTCTGGTTCTAGCTTTTCCTACAAGTGGAAATATCCTCTCCACATCCACTCAATCCAAGCCTCGCAATATCCTGTAAGTTTCAATAAGATCCCCCCTCATCCTTCTAAACTCCAACGAGTACAGACCCAGAGTCCTCAACCATTCTTCATTGAAGAATCTTTTCATTCCAGGGATCATTCTTGTGAACCTCCTCTGGACCCTTTCCAAGGCCAGCACGTCCTTCCTTAGATACGGGGCACAAAACTGCTCACAATACTCCAAATGGGGCCTGACCAGAGCCGTATACTGCCTCATAAGTACATGCCTCATCTTGTATTCTAGCCCACTCGACATGAATGCTAACGTTACATTTGCCTTCCTAACTGCTGACTGAACATGCACGTTAACCTTAAAAGAATCATGAACAAGGACCCCCAAGTCTCTTTGTGCTTCTGATTTCCTAATTTATAAATTAGTCTGTGCCTCCATTCCTCCTTCCAAATTAATAACCTCACACTTTTCCACATTGCATTTCATCTGCCACTTCATTGCCCACTCTCCTAGCCTGTCCAAATCCTACGGCAGCCCCCTGCTTCCTCAATACTACCTGTCCCTCTATAGATCTTTGTATCATCTGCAAACTTAACAACAATGCATTCAGTTCCTTCTTCCAGATCTTTAATGTATATTGTGAAAAGTTGTGGTCCCAGCACAGGCCCCTGAGGCACGCCACTAGTCACCGGCTGCCATCCTGAAAAAGACCCCTTTATCCCCACTCGCTGCCTTCTGCCAGTCAGCCAATCCTTGATCCATGCCAGGATCTTACCGTTAACACCATGGGCTCTTAACTTATTTAACAGTCTCCTCTGCAGCACCTTGTCAAAGGCCTTCTGGAAATCTAAATAAATTACGTCCACTGGTTCTCCTTTGTCTAACTTCCTTGTTACCTCCTCAAAGAACTCGAATAAACTTGTCAGACACGACGTCCCTTTGACAAAGCCGTGCTGACTCAGTCCTATTTTGTCATGCACTTCCAAGTACTCCGCGATCTCATCTGTAATAATAGATTCTAAAATCTTACCAATGACCAAAGTCAGGCTAACCAGCCTATAATTTCCCGTCTTCTGCCTCCCTCCCTTCTTAAACAGTGGTGTTACATTAGCCACTTTCCAGTCCTCTGGGACCCTTCCTGCCTCCAGTGATTCCTGAAAGATCACCACCAATGCCTCCACAATCTCGCTACTATCTCTTTTAGAACAATGGGGTGTAGTCCAACTGTAGACCTTTCAGTTTCCCCAGAACCTTCTCTTTAGTGATGGTCACTACACTCACCTCTGCCCCCTGATTCTCCTGGAGCTCTGGCATCACACTGGCATCTTCCACCGTGAAGACTGATGCAAAGTAACTATTCAGTTCCCCTGCCATTTCTTTGTTTCCTATTATTAGTTCTCCAGCCACATTTTCCAGTAGTCCAAAGTCTATTTTTGCCTCTCTCTTACCTTTTATATATTGAAAAAAACTATTCCTATCTACTTTTATATTACTAGCTATTTCATCTTCTCCACCCTTATTGCTTTTTTACTTATCCTCTGCTCGCTTTTAAAGGCTTCCCAATCCTCTGGCTTCCCACTAATACTCGCCACTTTGTCTGGTTTTTCTTTTGCCTTTGTGCTGTCCTTGGGCTTCCCTCTTCAACCATGGATGCCTTGTCCTCCTGTTAGCATGTTTCCTCCCCCTTGGGATGAATTTCTGTTGTGCATCCCGAATAACCCCCAAAAACTCCTGCCACTGCTGTTCCACTGTCTTCCCTTCGAAACTCTATTTCCAATCAACTCTGGCCAGCTCCTCCCTCATCCCTTTGTAGTTACCCTTATCTAATTGTAATAAAGTTACATCTGATTCCAGCTTCTCCCTCTCAAACTGCAGGATAAATTCTATCATAGTGTGGTAATGCTCCCTAAGAGTTCCTTCACCTTAAGTTCCCTAATCAAGTCAGCCTCATTGCACAAAACCAAATGCAGAATTGCCTGTTCCCCAATAGGCTCCAAAAAAACATCTCTTAGACATTCCACAAATTCCTTTTCTTGCGATCCACTACCAATCTGATTTTCCCAGTCCACCTGCATATTGAAGCCCTGCATGTTTATTGTGATATTGCCTTTTTTACATGCTTTCTCTATCTCCTGATTTAAATTCTGTCCCACATCCTGACTAGTGCGAAGGGGCCTGTACCTAACTCCCATCAGGGTCTTTTTACCTTTACGATTCCTCAACTCTACCCACAGAGATTCGGGGAGGGATTCTCCAATAATGGGGCTATGTCCCCACGCCTGAGGGAAAAGGGGCGCGAACCACTTCAGCGTCAATGAGGAATGCTCCCCTTCCTAGGAGGCTAGGTCGGCGCCAGAGTGGTCCCCGCAGCTCCAGCCAGCACGGAACGTCCGGCACTAGTTCGCGCATGTTGGAACGGCCGGCGTGATTCCGCACATGCGCGATACGGCCGGCGTGATTCCACGCATGCGTGGGAGTTCCCTTCTCCGCGCCGGCCCCGGGCAATATGGCGGAGCCCTACAGGGGCCCGGCGCGGAGTAACATAGGCCCCCACAGAACCAGACCGCCCACCGATCGGTAGGCCTCGATCGTGGGCCAGGCCACCGTGGGGCCCTCCCCCCAGGGTCGGATCCACCCGACCATCCCTCCAGCCTCCAGGACGGCCCCCACAGACACACCTTCCAGGTCCTGCCGTGTGGTACCTGAGTAACCCACGCCGGCGGGACTTGGCGGAACACGACGGCCACTCTGCCCGTCGGGGCCCGGAGAACCGCCGGGGGGGCGCTTTCAACGACCCCCAACCGGCGCAGCAGGAATCCCGCGGATGCTCGAGAATTGGCGGGGGAGAATTGGGAAGCCGGCTTTGGGGCGCAATTCTCACGTCCTCCCCGGGAATTCTCCGACCCGGCGCGGGGTCGGAGACTCCCGGCCTCTATACCTTCTTATCCTATATCACTCCTTGCTATCGATTTAACTTCATTCCTTACTAACAATGCAACCCCACCCCTTTGTCCATCTGCCTGTCCTTTCGATAGGACACATAACCTTGTATATTTTGATCCCAGCCCTGATACCCTTGCAACCACCTCTCTGTTGCCAATTTCAATGTGCGCAACAAGCTCATTTACCTGGTTCCGTATACTGTGCGCATTAAGATACAACACCCTCAGTCCTGCATTGACCAGCTCCCTTCTCAAACTTGTCACCTTTTTTGCTCTGCCTGAGGGTGATGTTGTTCTCTTATTTTGGTTCTCTATTTCCCTTTCAGTTATTACATCCCCCTGCCGTACTGGTTTAAATCCTCCCAAGTTACTCAAGCAAACCTCCTAGCCAGGATATCCGTGCTTCTCCAGTTTAGATGCAACCCGTCCTTCTTGTACAGGTCCCACCTGCCCAATGGTCCAGAAATCGAAAACTCTCCCTTCTACACCACTGGTTTAGCCACGTGTTTAGCTGCACTATCCTCCTATTTCTAGCCTCACTGGCATGTGGCACAGGGAGTAATCATGCCAACGCCAATTTCAAAACAAAAACCAGTTGTGATGACTATGTTGGGGCCACACAGTACGTTTCGCCCCTTGGGTGGTGATGGACGTGCCCAGACAGTGGGACAGCCTGGCATGGCCTTCTGGAAGTGCTAACCTGGCAGTGCCGGGCTGGCAACGCTGGGGAGGCCCATTGGGACTATTTCCCTTCTGTGGTGGAGGGGAGGCGGGGCGGGGGGGGTGATTCTCATGAGGGGGAGGGGTGATGCCTGCATAGGAATGAGAGGGACTCTGTGCCTGTGAAGGAGGGGGCCCCGGTGCCTGTGAAGAGGGGGTGGTGCCCTGATACTAGGGGAGAGGGTTGCCGCAATGATGCTGGGGTGGGGGTGTCAGAGCCCGTGAAGTGGGGTGGGAGGAGTGCCACAGAAGGGGTGGAGCCAGCACCAATGCATGCAAGGGGGAGGGAGGGCTCCAGTGGGGTGGGGGGGTGTGCCCGATATTTGCACAGAGAGAGAGTGCACCGATCTTAGCATTGTGGTGGGTTGCGGTTCCCCAATATTAGCATTGTGTTGGGGGCAGTGTGTCACGATGCTTAGTTCTGGGGGGGTCCTGATGTCGGTTGGGGAGAGGGGTTAAGTTTGACTTTGAGATCAGGGAGCCCTTTAAAAATGGCACCCTCATCTCAGAATCCAGGCTTTGCCCTCGTGTCTTGACCCCGCTCCCCTCCCCCCGCAAACACCTGCCTGTGTGATTCTCACCAACACTTTGCAATGACAAACAGTGCCGTTAAATCAGACATGAAGCGGCATCGGTGAAGCTGGCGCGTTTCACACAGCTTTTCTCGGCTGATCCAGCAATTTGGGGAAACTACCGACCACAGTTGCTTGCCTTATTTACACAGGTCTCAGGTCTCCTGTAGGAGGCACTGCATCACGTCACATTCCAATGCAAAGCTACATAGAAAGTCCACAGCCAATGTAAGTCTGGGCAGCACGATAGCACAGTGGTTAGCACTATGGCTTCACAGCGCCAGGGTCCCAGGTTCGATTCCCGGCTTGGGTCACGGTGTGGAGTCTGCACGCTCTCCCCGTGTCTGCATGGGTTTCCTCCGGGTGCAATGCGGAAACCCTTGAGGGTATCGGGTCCGTCCACTAATGATGTGCAAACGGTGCCTATTGTACTGCGGGGTGAAACACATTGACCCCGTTTTCGAGGTGACAGAGAATTGCGATTTGGCATCCAATCGTCGCCTGCCCTAATTTTGCCGTCGGAACCGATTCTCCGCCAAATCGCCTTTCCCGATTTTGCCGTCGGCCAACAGAGAATCCCGCCCATTATTTTAACTGGAACACTTATTCCTCCTCTACTTGATAGTTTTATAGGTATTTTTATGTTAAAGGTATCATGTTTTCCTGTTATTGCTGCTAAATCACCTTGTGAAGGCACTGTCTAGTGACTGGGTTCCTGTGTCTCTCAAAATGCTCTCCTTATTGCCGACATGTATGAAGTACATGAGGGACTTTACAGAACTGTTAGGCATGGTACTTCAAAGAATTAAGGACAGAATAGTGCGATTGGTCTTTTGAATGCTGTGTTAAATTTGTTCAGATCCCGGGCCGGATCCCAACACTTATTCGGATGACGGACAAGAACCCCAAACACTTCTTTTTTAAAATGTTTAAACTGTGAGAAAAGGATACTCCATTCCAGGAGTGATTCCACTTACAAATAGGGATCTTTTATATTAAAGCAAACTTTATTCCTAACACAGGATTAAATGCATTAACATCACAGAAAATAGCTTTCAAATTCACAGTTAAACAATACTTAAAATAAAAGGAAACAACTAACTTATACTTTCTCTATCTCCAATTAAGCAAAGCCCATTCCAGGTCAAACACCACCATTAAACAAAGTTAGCAAATGCAGGGTTACTTGCTGTGCACTTGTATCGAGATTTCTTGGAAAGGCTGTTTGGAGAAAGAGAGAAACACTTTCAGGAAACAGCCTGCAGATCCTTCTCTCTTTGTCAGACTACTGCTCCACCTGACAGCATTTGGCAAAAACTGCTGCTCAACTTAAAAACTCCTCGCAGACCACCAAACCCATATCGAACTGCAAAACTACAGACCGACCTGGTTCCTCCCATTAATTATATCATCCTTATCCCACTCAGATCCCATGACCTGCTTACTTAAATCTAAGCACAATGGGGTAAATTCTCCGCCTCCCCGGCTGAGTGTTTTCAGTGGTGGGCCGCACTGGCAGCAGGATTCTCCATTCTGCCGCTGGCCAGTGGGATTTCCCATTGTAGCTATTCATGCCACCGGGAAACCTACAGGCGGGGGTGTGCTGCCACCAGAATAAAGAATCCCTCCGGCGGCGAATTCACCCTAGTATCTCAAATTATCTATTCTCCTCGGAATCTCTGGCAATCATAACAAAGTTCCATTAAGCCTCATTTTGTAAACAAATACATGGTTGGAATGAATGGTAATCTAACTTTTATGACATCTTAATTGCATTTAATGCAAACACACTGCCTACCTGTATGTTAAACCAGATATAATATATGTACAATAAATATGGCAACTTCTTACATTCACCATAAATTAGAACTGGGCATTAAGATTATCTTCCCTACTTGAGGAACAAACTAATATAAAAGGTTTCTGATATGATAAAGGTGTGCAGAAAGCAAAATTTTGTTCAATGAATTCACAAAAATTCTTGAACTCCATCTGAAGAAATGTTGATAAAGGATAATTGGCCCATTGCCATGTTTTTTGTTGCATGGAGGGTTTATATAGTAGTAATATTAATATTTGCTGATTGTTGTGCTAGGATTACTATTCATTGATAAATAAATTAAATATTAGTTATCCTAAGTCCTTAAGCCTTAGGTATGTATGATGCCTTGCCTTGTGTTGAAGAGAGATTATAAAATAGTGTGGTACTATATGAAATTCAATAACAATTACTGTTAGTGGGATAATAGTACCCCTAGGTTACATACCACTGTTAGACTGTTGAGGTCTATAAAGCAATTCTAAATAACTCAAAATAGTAACATCAAGAAATACAAATCTGTTTTATACCATAATGTTTCAATTCAGGAACCAATCCTTGATGGGTTCCACCAGGAGACGCCACTGAATGATAATAAAACATGTTAACATTGTAACTCCTCCAGCCAAAGTCACTGAAAACAATTACTTCTTTGTAGTATACCAGGACTTTTCAAAACTACCATTAAATCTTGCCACCATAGTACAGTGCAGGAAATTCTCCAGGTCCCCATTTGCTGCAAAGAAGAATCTCTTTTATCAATCCATGGCATCCTACAGCTATCCCGAGTTCCCTGTAAAATGCACTTTGTGTAATAAGGCAGGCCCTTACCAGCTCCCCGATGCCTTATTCATACTGGAGTTGATGGCATTGCCTAGCAGCATAAACAGAGGAGCTCTGCCAAGTCGTAGTAACATTGAGTTCAACCTCTGAGGGCAGCATGCAATGCCGCGTCACTATTGAAATAATGTACTTAAGATATTTTTGCCCTCTTCTCAAAGCAGTTCAAATCAGTTCATTCATAAATTTTGATATGAGCAGAGATGAGGAACCTGAAAGATGGATAGTATTTAGATTTTGAGGATGGCAAATGCAATTATAATTTCTAGTACATCTCTTAACATGAGCTACCTCATTCTGCTGTTTATCTTTGCTTTCATTTTTCTCCCCACTTCCCAGGCTTTGATTCCCTGCTGGGGGGCGGGGAGAGGTGGGGGGGAGGGGGATTCCAAATAGCGAAAACAACAAGTGACGGACAGAGCTAAGCGTTCCCATAACCAACGGATCAGATACACGTTCTGCAGCCCTGTCACAGCCAGTTTCGAATAGTGTTGGACAATTGAACAACTCAATAGAGGAAGAGGCTCCACAAATATCCTCATCCTCCATGATGAGGGAGCCCAGCACATTAGTGCAAAGGACAAGACTGAATCATTTGCAACCATCTTCAGCCAGAAACGCCGAATGGATCATCCATCAGCGCTTCCTCCTGAGGTCCCCAGCATTACAAATGCCATCCTGAAGCCAATTCGATGCACTCCACGAGATGTCAAGAAATGGTGGAAAGTACTGGACACTGCAAAACTATGGACCCTGACAACAGCAATAGTGCTGAAGACTTGTGCTCCAGAGCTAGCCATACACATAGGCGACCTCTTCAAATACAGCCAAAACACTGGCACCGATCCAACAATGTGGAAAATTGACCAGGTATGTCCTGTCTACAAAAAGCAGAAAAACCCAACCCGGCCAATAACCGTCCCATCAGTCTACTCTTGATCATCAGCAAAAGTGATGGAAGGGGTTGTTGACAGCATTATTAAGTGACACTGACTCAGCAATAACCAGCTAATGCCCAGTTTGTGTTCTCCCAGGGCTACTCAGCTCCGGGCCTCATTACAGCCTCAATACCAACATGGAAAAAGGAGCTGAACTAAGAGGTGAGGTGAAAGTGAATGCCCTGGATATCAAGGCAGCATTTGACTGAGTGTTGCATTTGTGTTACATGTGCTAGGTAATGCCCACCTCCAACAGGACAGTATCTACGCATCTTTCCTTAAAATTCAATGGCGTGGGGCAACACGGTGGCACAGTGGTTAGCACTGCTGCCTCACAGTGCTGAGGGCCTGGGTTCGATCCCTGGGCCACTGCCTGTGTGGAGTTTGCACATTCTCCCCTTGTCTGTGTGGGTTCATTCCCACAACCCAAAAAGATGAGTAGAGTAGGTGAATTTGCCATGCTAAATTTCCCTTTGATTGGAAAAGAAGAATTGGGTACACCAAATTCATTTTGTTAAAAATTCAATGGCATTATCTTTGCTAACTCCTCCTCTATCAACATCCTGGGCGCGATTCTCCAAAATGGAGACTAAGAGTTCGCGCCGTCGCGTTTCACGAAGGCGCGAAACGGGCGCAGGGACTACCGATGGGGGCCAGCACGGCACTGGAGCAGTTCACACCGCTCCAGCCTCCCTTCGTGGTGCCAAATGGGCACTGCGCCAATTTGTGCATGCGCAGTTGGGCCGCACCAACCCGCACATGTGCGGGGGACTTCTTCAGTGCACCGGCCCCGAAGCAACATGGCGTGGGGGTTCAGGGGCTGGCCGCACAACAAAGTAGGCCCGGGGGGGGAGAGGCCGGCCCGCCGATCGGTGGGCCCCGATCGCGGGCCAGACCCTATCATGGCCCCCTCCCGGTGAAGGAGCGTTTTCCCCGCCCCACAGGCCGCCCCCCGACACCTTTCGCGCAGATTTCCCGCTGGCTGCGAGCAGGGGTGAACGGCGCCGGCGGGACTCTGCCGTTTCCGTGCGGCCATTCGGCCCATCCAGGCTGGAGAATCGGCGGCCCGGCCGCGGACAGCGGCCCGCGACCGGCGCTGCACCAAACGCGCCAGCGCAAATGGCGCCGATTCTCCGCACCTCGGAAAATTGCGCGCCGGTGTCGGGGCGGCGTGGCGCGGCTGCGGCGATTCTCCGGCCCGGCGCGGGGCTGGGAGAATCGAGCCCCCTGAGTACTTTCATTGACTTGACATTTAATTGGACGAGCCATATCTATTCTGGGGCTACAACAACTGCTCAGAGGTTGGAAATCTTAAGCAAATAGCTCACTTTCTGATTCCACCAAGCCTGTCCACTACCTACACGGCATAAATTAGGAGTGTGATGGAATACTGTCCACTTGCCTTGATGAGTGCAGTTCCAACAACATTCATGAAGATCGACACCATTCAGGATAAAGCAGCCCGCTTGATTGGCTGCCCATTCACCACCTTCAATATTCACTCCCTCCACCACTGATACACAGTGGCAGCAGCGTAACCATATATACAAGATGCACTGAAGCAACTCTCCAAGCCTCCTTCGACAGCACCTTACAAACCTGTAAGCTCGGCCACTTAGAAGGACAAGGACAGCAGACACATGGGAATATCCCAATTGCGAGTTCCCCAAGGTTACAAGGCAAGATAAACATGTTCTATAGAGATCATAATGATTTAAAAATGCATTAATTGTGGTGATGGAGGGTGACATGGCGGCGCAGTGGTTAGCACCGCTGCCTCGCGGCACCGAGGACCCGGGTTCGATACCAGCCCCAGGAAACTGTGTGGAGTCTGCACATTTGCTTTGTGTCTGCGTGGGTCTCACCCCCCACAACCCAAAGATGTGTAGGGTAGGTGAATTGGCCATGCTAAATTGCCCTGAATTGGAAACATTTTTTAAAAAATGTTTTAATTGTGGTGATGGAGTTGAGTGACTCGATGAAAACCTTAAGACTGGTCTAATTTGGACATTTAGAATGAAGTCATCTCTTCTTATGGGTATTCAGAGGTTTGATAAGTGAAAAATCAAGGCTTAAGAATGGACATTGGGTTTGTTGTGTAAAACATACCCGGGACACACTGAGTGCATAATTATTAACATGATGGAGTAATGAATGGAATTTTACAACTAATACAAATTCAATTTAATGATTACATTAATTACCCATAACTTTACAATAATTAAGTTTCTGACTGAATTTAGTCACCAGGTTACTGGCTAAATTCAGCTTTCAAAGAGTACATCTATTGGTTGCATTTTATGAATCAGTGTGACTCTCACTACAATTCAAAATGAATCAGGGTTTTAATCCATAAATTTGTAACTTGGACTGTGTTATTATAAACCTGGCCAGTTTGCCCAAATAAAAACACCACAAGACAATAACTTAAATAAGGAGGCCTGCAATCCATCACAATAGCTGTGCAGGAATTCCGGTGGGTGTATGTCCACACATCCCTGCACCAGGCATCATCAACCTCATGGGAATTTTACTATATACATATTTGCACATATAAACAATCTGCCTGTAGATTTTCTTGCAGATGCAAAAACGCCCATCACATAAAAAAATTCTTAAGTGGGACACATTTCTGGGCACACAGTTTGGAGCATTATAGAGTTGTTAACTAATTGTGGCAATTAATCTCTATCAATTAGTCTGCAAGAGATCCAGACATGAGACAAGGAATGCCCCTATTAATGGAGAGATTTGGGAGCTACAGGTTCAAAGTTACCTGTTCCTCTCAAGCAGGGCTGGATGTAACATATTTCATGTCTCAAATTACTCATATGCTGCGCCCTGAAATGTTATTTCCTGTTGCTCACTTCCTTGGCCATTTCCATATATCCCTGTTTGGTCAGAGAGGCTGATATCCTCGCACCCCCATCAACCTCATCTTTGTGCCCTCTCGCATCCATCCCTCAACAGTCGCCCTTCACAAATGTTGTCCTTCTCTTCTCTCCACACAATCCACTCCTCACACCTGCCACCTGTGGAGCCCTAGCTGCACATCCTTTGTGAAGATATTAATTAACCTCTGTGGAACTCCATCGGTAACATTCTCCCAGGCTAATGACGATCCTAATGTCACTGCCTCTGCTGCAAAATACTTCCATTGGTTTTCGCCTTGTTTATTTTCAGTACCTGCCTTTCCAGAGGAACTGTATCAAACACCACACTGAAATTCAAGTACTGGATTCACTGCCTTAACCCTATTGAGCTTCCTTGACTTAAAGAAAAACAATGAATTAGATTGAAAAGAACACATATTGACTATCCTTGATCGTTTTAATTCAATCCATTTGCTCCATCGTCTTATCTTTAATAAAACTTTTCATTACTTTTCCCACATGGACATCAACATGGACACTCTAAGGATTTGGAAAGATGTTGGTGAGAAATGTACTTAGAAACAGTCAAGTGAGTATAGTTGATGCCCATTTTCGCAAAGATAAGATTATGGAGCATCTGGATTGAAGGATAGGCAACATAGGTTCATATTAAAAGCCTGGCTAATCTAATTAACTCTTCTTTGACAATGGAGCTTGATGAGGATATAGGAACATAGGGTTACTTGCATTTCAGTAAGGCCTTTGATATGGTTTCGCTGGCAAAGCTGGTACGCCCACACCCATACCAAGCATCCCCTTTACAATATCACAGCCTTCAATGTACCACCATCCAGAAGAAATCCTGTTATATAAAAGAGACGAAAGTTGAAACAGTTCTACTTCTATTTGTAGCAATATTTCTTCATGAGATATTATGCTAATAGATGGAATGCTCTGCTCCTCAATTGGTACAAGATGCTGTCATTGAAAGATTAAATTTTCATATAAAAATCAATGGAAAATTATTAAAATATGCACTGGATAAATAGGCTAAAATACTGCTCTGTACTTTTCCTACCTGTGAACTGTATATTTATACGTCAATATGGTGCAAATTATTTCCTTATCTGTCTAACATTGGATAACTCTGTTTGACAGCCCCTTAAAATCATATACCAATTTATTCTCGTTCTTTATTACCAATAGTTTTTACCCTGGGTCGTTCATTTATTTCAACACTTAACTTGACATGTTAATGATTGGAAAGAAAAGGAAAAAAAATTACCCTGTACACAATGCAGTTCAAAAGGAGCAAATAATAATAAGAAAAGTCAGCTATCTCACATTCTGTACATCTCCGAGATAATGCACTGTAATTGAACGCTTTGTAATTTAAGATTTGTATATAACTGAATGACAAGCTCAGGGCTGTGCACTGAACCATTGTTCATCCATGACCACCCCAGTGCTTCTTTGTTCTCTTTTAACATTTCCTCCCTTTTAGATTCAACCGCACAACATGTAGGATTATCTGGTTAGGGCACACGAGGCAAATCACAGAACTTCGCCAAACCCGCTCTCTAACGGGGGGGGGGGGGGGGGGGGGGGGGGGGGGGGGGAGAACACAAGGTGAAAGGCAACAGTTCTGGTTTGCTTAATCTTCAATTTCCCCTGCTCCGCTGAAGCCCCATTCTTTACGTGTAACGACTTGAATGGATAATCCTGGGCAGAAATGGTCGTTCAGTCGCAAATCAGATGATTCCCGTGATGCGCAATCAATTACTCTCAAGACAAGGTGAGTCGTAACTAATAGGCTTTAATCTGCTAGAACTCTTCCCCAGCAGCTTCGATACAGAAAGTGAAGGCTGCTGGGATGGCATCGATTCTTATACTCTGCCTCTCAGGGCGGAGCTATGTACATCAGCCAATGGTAGACTCCTGGGTCTAACCAATGGTCATCCACCTCTCAGGTACCGCAATACCTGGTATTACCACTTTCACCCCCTGTTAAAAAAGAGCCCGGCGGGGTTATGGCCAGCGTTAATAGTCGCCTTTCGCATGGTATGACCAGGTATGGAGGTACCGTGATGTCGAGGGTAATAACAAAGTGTTCATGGTGCAGCAATCAGTCGATCGGGAGGCCTGCTCATCCTTCTGGAGCGTCTGGGCTTCGGCGGTGATTCTGATAGCGGCTGCGACTCCGGGAACGTGATGTCATCCTCCCAAGCAGCTTCATCACCCCTAGGCGGCGCTGTTGGGGCAAAAGGTGGACAGTGGGGGAAGGCGCCTGTAGGGGGCGTTGATGTGTGTTCGGGCCTAGGCAGGGGCGGCGGGAGTACTGACCCTCCAGTTAGGTGCTGTGGGGAGGGTGGGGGTGGGGGAAATGGTGCAGTTGCGCGTGGGACTCCGACGGGCGCCAGGTCCCGAAGGGAGACCGTGTCTTGGCGGCTGTCAGGGAACACTACGTAGGCGTACTCGGGGTTGGCGTGCAGCAGGTGGACCCTCTCGACCAACAGGTCCAACTTGTGCGCCCTCACATGTTTCCGAAACAGGATGGGTCCGGGTGTCGCTGGCCAGATTGGGAGCGAGGTCCCGGAGGAGGACTTCCTGGGGAAAACAAGGAGACGTTCGTGAGGTGTCTGGTTCATGGTTGTACAGAGCAGTGACCGGACGGAGTGGAGGGCCACCGGGAGGACTTCCTGCCAGCGGGAGACTGGGAGATTCCTGGACCGTAGGGCCAGCAGGACGGTCTTCCAGACCGTTCCGTTCTCCCTCTCTACCTGCCCGTTTTCCCGGGGGTTGTAACTGGTCGTCCTGCTCGAGGTGATGCCCTTGCTGAGCAGGAATTCACGCAGTTCGTCACTCATAAAGGAGGACCCCCTATCACTGTGAATGTATGCGGGGAAACCGAACAGTGTAAAGATACCCTGGAGCGCCTTGATGACGGCGGTTGTGGTCATGTCTGGGCAGGGGATGGCAAATGGGAACTGGGAGTACTCATCAATCACGTTAAGGAAGTACGTGTTGCGGTCGGTGGAGGGGAGGGGGCCTTTGAAATCCATGTTCAAAGGGACGGGAAGCCTTTATCAGGTGCGCCCTCTCTGGCCGGTAGAAGTGCGGTTTGCACTCGGTGCAGATTTGGCAGTCCCTGGTGACGGTCTGACCTCCTCCATGGAGTAGGGCAGGTTGTGGGTCTTGATAAAGTGAAAGAAACGAGTGACCCCCAGGTGGCAGATGTCCTCGTGGAGGGATCGGAGGCAGTAAGTGCCGCGGGACAGGGCATCAGGAGGCTCGTTCAGCTTCCCCGGGCGGTACAACATCTCGTAATTGTAGGTGGAGAGTTCTATCCTCCACCCCAAGATCTTGTCGTTGTTAATCTTGCCTCGCTGCGCATTATCGAACATGAAGGCAACCGACCGTTGGTCCGCGAGGAGAGTGAATCTCCTGCTGGCCAGGTAATGCCTCCAGTGTCGCACAGCTTCTACTATGGCCTGGGCCTCCTTTTCGACTGAGGAGTGGCGAATTTCGGAAACATGGAGGGTACGGGAGAAGAAAGCCACAGGCCTGCCCGCTTGGTTGAGGGTGGCCGCCAGAGCTACGTCGTACGCATCGCTCTCGACCTGGAAGGGGAGGGACTCGTCGATGGCGCGCATCGTGGCTTTTGCAATGTCTGCTTTGATGCGGCTGAAGGCCTGGCGGGCCTCCGTCGACAGGGGGAAGGTTGTGGACTGGATCAGGGGTCGGGCTTTGTCTGCATAATTGGGGACCCACTGGGCATAATAGCTGAAGAACCCAAGGCAGCGCTTTAGGGCCTTGGGGCAGTGAGGGAGGGGGATCTCCATGAGGGGACGCATGCGCTCAGGGTCGGAGCCTATGACTCCACTTCGCACTACGTAGCCTAGAATGGCTAGATGGTCGGTGCTAAACACGCATTTATCCTTATTGAATGTTAGATTAAGGATTTTCGCGGTCTGGAGAAATTTGCGGAGGTTGGTGTCGTGGTCCTGCTGGTCATGGCCGCAGATGGTGACGTTATCCAGATACGGGAACGTTGCGCGTAAGCCGTACCGGTCAACCATTCGGTCCATCTCTCGTTGGAAGACCGAGACCCTGTCCGTGACACCGAAGGGATCCCTTAAAAAGTGATAGAGCCACCCGTCTGCTTCGAAGGCAGTGTACTGGCGGTCACCATTACGGAGGGGTAGCTGGTGGTAGGCAGACTTGAGATCCACCGTGGCGAAAACCTTGAATTGCGCAATCCTGTTCACCAGGTCGGCTATATGGGGGAGAGGGTTCGCATCCAGCTGCGTAAGCCTGTTGATGGTCTGGCTGTAGTCAATGACCATCCTATGTTTCTCCCCGGTCTTTACCACCACAACTTGAGCTCTCCAGGGACTGTTGCTCGCTTCGATGACCCCTTCCCTCAGCAGCCTCTGGACCTCCGACCTGATAAAGGTCCGGTCTTGGGTACTGTACCGTCTGCTCCTGGTGGCGACGGGTTTGCAATCCGGGGTGAGGGTCACAAACAGGGAAGGCGGGTCGACCTTAAGAGTCGCGAGGCCGCAGACAGTAAGGGGGGGTATAGGGCCGCCGAATTTAAAAGTCAGGCTTTGCAGACGGCACTGGAAATCCAGCCAAAGGAGGGTGGCTGCGCAGAGGTGCGGCAGGACGTACAGGTGGATATTGTGGAATTCCCTGCCTTGGACAGTGAGGTTCGCTAGGCAGAACCCCTATATCTCCACCGCGTGTGACCCGGAGGCCAGGTAGATCCTTTGATTTACGGGATGGGTGACAAGAGAACAGCGCCTTACCATGTCAGGGTGAACAAAGCTTTCCGTGCTCCTAGAGTCGATCAGGCACGACGTCTCGTGATCGTTGATGGAGATCGTCGTTGTAGCTTTCACCAGCATCCGGGGCCGACACTGGTCCAGAGTCACCGAGGCCAGCTGCAGTAATGGAGAGTTCTGGTCGGGCAGCATGTAGTCGGCTGTGCTGGGGGCCTGAGGCCCCATCCAAGATGGCGTCACCCATGGGTCGCACATGGTGTCCGGGGATGAATAATATGGCGGCGGCGAGGGACAAAATGGCGGCGCCCACCCGTCCAGCGTGGTGTCTGGGGGGCAAAATGTCCGCGACCGCGGGTCGCACGTGGCCTTAGGATAGGGGGGTGGCGGTGAGCGCTGGGCGGTCGGGGCCTGAAAGGGGGGTTGCCGATAGTCGCTGGAGACCGCGGCCACGGTGCGGGCCTGGCAGACCCCACATAGTGGCCCTTCTTGCCGCACCCTTTGCAGGTGGCGGTGCGGGCTGGGCAGCGCGGGCGGGGATGATTCACCAGCCCGCAGAAGAAACAGCGGTGTCCGGCGGCATTAGCGGGCCGTCTCGCTGTGCAGGCTTGCGAGGTCAGAGGAAAGGTCTGAGGGGCTGCCGCTACGGGGTGCCACACAGCCCAGGGGACCGCCGCTCGATCAGGAGCAAAGGACAGCGCGTTTTTATATGCAACATCCATGGACCCCGCCAGGGCCTGTGCCTCTGCAAGTCCCAGAGTGTCCATTTCTAGGAGCCTTCGGTGGATATCGGGGGAGGTCATACCTGCCACGAAAGCATCCCTGATCAAAAGTTCAGTGTGCCCGTTCCCCGAAACTGGCAGGCAGCCACAGTTTCGGCCCAGCACCAGCAGCACCCGGTAGAAGTCTTCCAACATTTCCTCGGGGCTTTGCCTCCTAGTCACCAGCAGGTGATGAGCGTGGACCTGGTTCACAGGGCGAATATAATGTCCTTCTAGCAGCTCGATCGCGGCAGCATATTTGGCCGCCTCCTCGATAAGAGGGTAGATCCCAGGGCTGACCCGTAGGCGTAGGAGATGCATCTTTTGTCCTTCAGTGGGGGTGTCAGCGGCCGTGTTGAGGTAGCCCTTAAAACACGCCAGCCAATGTTTGAAAATAGCAGCAGAGTTGTCCACGTGGGGACTGAGTTGATGGCACTCCGGTTTGATACGGAGATCCATCCTTTCAACTGAAGTTGTAGCAGATTAAATTGATGCACAATCAATTACTCTCAAGACAAGATGAGTCATAACTAACAGGCTTTAATCTGCTAGACCTCTTCCCCAGCAGCTTCGATACAGAAAGTGAAGGCTGCTGGGACGGCATTGGTTCTTATACTCCGCCTTTCAGGGCGGAGCTATGTACATCAGCCAATGGTAGACCCCTGGGTCTAACCAATGGTCATCCACCTCTCAGGTACCGCAATACCTGGTATTACCACATCCCGGCACCATTGAAAGCCTTGCAAATATTATTTTCGATGAAACTGGATACAATATACTGGTCAGGAGCTTAGTGGCCCTGGTGGAACCCAGGCCGAGTGAGGAGATTATTGCTGAGTGAGTGCCGTTTGATAGCACTGTCGACATCATCGACATCACCTTCCATCACTTCACTGATGATCGAGAGAAGACTGATGGTCTCATCATTGGCTGGAATTGATTTGTCCTGCTTTTTATGGACAAGACATACCTGGGCAATTTTCCAGATTGCCGGTTGCCAGTACTGGAACAGCCTGGCTAAGGGCATAACCAGTTCTTGCTGAAATAATGTCAGGGTCCATCAGCCTTTGCAGTATCCAGGTCTTCAGCTCTTTCCTGATAGTGTGTGGGATGGGTGGAATTGGCTGAAAGACTGGCATCGGTGATGCTGAGGACCTTAGAATAAAACTAATTATGCCCAAGGAAATAATCCACACTCCAGACTTTGATTTTGCTGGAGATTGAGAAAACTGCATCCCAAATCCAAATGCAATGGTACAACCTGAACTTCCTCCAATATGCCCTCGGCCATTTGGTAACTAACAGCAGAAGAACAAAGGACATACCAGCATAAACCCAATCACATCAGTTTAGCCTGACAGCACAAATGATAAACAAACCCTAATGGCAAGTGACCTTTACTGCTTCCATTCCGAATTAGAGTAGTTACCTTTTAATTTAAGCTTTATTAAAGATGTTAATCATTTCCATTTAGGGAGCCAACATATTTGCTTTGAGATGAATTGCAGCAATTTGTAAAATTACCGATGTAAACTCAAACACTGCCTGACGGTGATTTTTTAAAAGAAATATTAAATCGAAGGATGTGGGCTTTTAGGGGAAGGGTTGAAGGATTTTGACCCTTTGACCCCAGTGACAGTGAAGGAACAGTGATATATTTCCAAGTCAGGGTTGGTGTGTGACTTGGAGGGGAACTTGCAGCCTCGTACCTGCTGTTCTTGTTCTTTTCGACGGTGGTGGCTCCAGTTTGGGAAGCCTTGACGGGAGATAGAGGAGCAGATCGGTCGACAGATTTTGGAAAAGAGTAACAACAATAGGGTTGTGGTGATGGGAGACTTCAACTTCCCCAATATTGACTGGGACTCACTTAGTGCCAGGGGCTTAGACGGGGCGGAGTTTCTAAGGAGCATCCAGGAGGGCTTCTTAAAACAATATGTAGACAGTCCAACTAGGGAAGGGGCGGTACTGGACCTGGTATTGGGGAATGAGCCCGGCCAGGTGGTAGACGTTTCAATAGGGGAGCATTTCGGGAACAGTGACCACAATTCAGTAAGTTTTAAAGTGCTGGTGGACAAGGATAAGAGTGGTCCTAGGGTGAATGTGCTAAATTGGGGGAAGGCTAATTATAACAATATTAGGCGGGAACTGAAGAACATAGATTGGGGGCGGATGTTTGAGGGCAAATCAACATCTGACATGTGGGAGGCTTTCAAGCGTCAGTTGAAAGGAATTCAGGACCGGCATGTTCCTGTGAGAAAGAAGGATAAATACGGAAATTTTCGGGACCCTTGGATAACGAGAGATATTGTAGGCCTCGTCAAAAAGAAAAAGGAGGCATTTGTCAGGGCTAAAAGGCTGGGAACAGACAAAGCCTGTGTGGAATATAAGAAAAGTAGGAAGGAACTTAAGCCAGAGTCAGGAGGGCTAGAAGGGGTCACGAAAAGTCATTGGCAAATAGGGTTAAGGAAAATCCCAAGGCTTTTTACACGTACATAAAAAGCAAGAGGGTAGCCAGGGAAAGGGTTGGCCCACTGAAGGATAGGCAAGGGAATCTATGTGTGGAGCCAGAGGAAATGGGCGAGGTACTAAATGAATACTTTGCATCAGTATTCACCAAAGAGAAGAAATTGGTAAATGTTGAGTCTGGAGAAGGGTGTGTAGATAGCCTGGGTCACATTGAGATCCAAAAAGACGAGGTATTGGGTGTCTTAAAAAATATTCAGGTAGATAAGTCCCCAGGGCCTGTGGGATCTACCCCAGAATACTGAAGGAGGCTGGAGAGGAAATTGCTGAGGCCTTGACAGAAATCTTTGGATCCTCACTGTCTTCAGGTGATGTCCTGGAGGACTGGAGAATAGCCAATGTTGTTCCTCTGTTTAAGAAGGGTAGCAAGGATAATCCAGGGAACTACAGGCCGGTGAGACTTACTTCAGTGGTAGGGACATTACTGGAGAGAATTCTTCGAGACAGGATCTACTCCCATTTGGAAGCAAATGGACGTATTAGTGAGAGGCAGCATGGTTTTGTGAAGGGGAGGTCGTGTCTCACTAACTTGATAGAGTTTTTCGAGGAGGTCACTAAGATGATTGATGCAGGTAGGGCAGTGGATGTTGTCTATATGGACTTCAGTAAGGCCTTTGACAAGGTCCCTCATGGTAGACTAGTACAAAAGGTGAAGTCACACGGGATCAGGGGTGCGCTGGCAAGGTGGATACAGAACTGGCTAGGTCATAGAAGGCAGAGAGTAGCAATTGAAGGATGCTTTTCTAATTGGAGGGCTGTGACCAGTGGTGTTCCACAGGGATCAGTGCTGGGACCTTTGCTGTTTGTAGTATATATAAATAATTTGGAGGAAAATGTAACTGGTCTGATTAGTAAGTTTGCAGACGACACAAAGGTTGGTGGAATTGCAGATAGCGATGAGGACTGTCAGAGGATACAGCAGGATTTAGATTTTTTGGAGACTTGGGCGGAGAGATGGCAGATGGTGTTTAATCCGGACAAATGTGAGGTAATGCATTTTGGAAGGTCTAATGCAGGTAGGGAATATACAGTGAATGGTAGAACCGTCAAGAGTATTGAAAGTCAAAGAGATCTAGGAGTACAGGTCCACAGGTCACTGAAAGGGGCAACACAGGTGGAGAAGGTAGTCAAGAAGGCATACGGCATCCTTGCCTTCATTGGCCGGGGCATTGAGTATAAGAATTGGCAAGTCATGTTGCAGCTGTATAGAACCTTAGTTAGGCCACACTTGGAGTATAGTGTTCAATTCTGGTCGCCACACTACCAGAAGGATGTGGAGGCTTTAGAGAGTGTGCAGAAGAGATTTACCAGAATGTTGCCTGGTATGGAGGGCATTAGCTATGAGGAGCGGTTGAATAAACTCGGTTTGTTCTCACTGGAACGAAGGAGGTTGAGGGGCGACCTGATAGAGGTGTACAAAATTATTAGGGGCATAGACAGAGTGGATAGTCAGAGGCTTTTCCCCGGGGTAGAGGGGTCAATTACTAGGGGGCATAGGTTTAAGGTGAGAGGGGCAAGGTTTAGAGTAGATGTACGAGGCAAGTTTTTTACGCTGAGGGTAGTGGGTGCCTGGAACTCGCTACCAGAGGAGGTGGTGGCAGCAGGGACGATAGTGACATTTAAGGGGCATCTTGACAAAAGAATAGGATGGGAATAGAGGGATACGGACCCAGGAAGTGTAGAAGATTGTAGTTTAGTCGGGCAGCATGGTCGGCACGGGCGTGGAGGGCCGAAGGGCCTGTTCCTGTGCTGTACATTTCTTTGTTCTTTGAGTTGCGGGGGTGCATGTCGAAGACAATAAACGCTGCAGCCATGCTGGAATGGTGGTGGAGGGCGTGGACATTCAAGATGTTGAACATTGTGAATTCCAGAAGCACATCCCCTAACCAGCAATTAACCCGTGGATATAATTAAAGAACAAATAGAAGATAAATACAAATGTCCAATAAAAAAACGGAAAACTTTTACGAGCGAGAGGAATTCAATTATTCAACGGAAGAGCTCTCAGTTAAAGATTCCTCGTACTCAAAAAGAGAAAAAGTGGATTTGACTTGTCTCTTTCAGGAACAGTTAGGTCCTTTCAAATTTCATTGATCTTTCTCGCTTTTAAAAAGTGACACTGTTTTATTGTACTTTCATCAGACTCTTTATTTCTTCACATTGGGTTGACACATCGTGGATTCATGGGAAGAAATTAAAGCAGAGATAAATATTACAGAGCTATTGGTTTAGTCACAAAATTGCTGCTTCTGAATTGTAAAGAAAAACAGCGATCAAAGAAACAACATCAAACAGTTCACGCATTGAATAGGTTACCTTCTCAAAGAGCAAGATAGTGAAGCCTAAATTATTCCCGCAAACCCTCCAGCAATTTATTCAAATAAGGCCCAGGCCTGAGAGTGGAAACATTGGCAAATCTACTTAAGTGTGCATTTGATATCTGCGAGTTCCAGTTCGTGGCAGGTTTGATCCCTTTTACATATCATTTCGATCTTTTTTCTGTGCAACGATTTCCTGTCAAACGCATGCTGTTTTATTAATAAAAGTTTTTTTTTCTCTCCTCCAGCTCTTGCGCAGCGCAGAGATCAGAGCTGACCTTGCATTCGTCCTGACTGTGCCCCGCCTCTGTTACACTTGCTCGCACTACCGGCGGCAGGAGGCAAAGTTCCAAACATGAGTGTTTGAGTGAACGTACAGAATGAGATTGCAACAAACCAATCTCCATTTTAATAACATTGTTCACCACGTTGCTGACGGCTGCATTACTGATGCTATGTTGTGAGTGAGGAAAAGGAAAAGCTCTTTGCTTATTTATCAAAATGACTCAATAGGAGATTGTGTACTGGCCGCAGTCTGGGATTTTATTTGATATAAACCAAGATTAGGTGACTTTCTTTTCTAAAGTTTTACGTTCAGGATGCACAGTATGAGCAGTGTGGGATTGTCTTGTTACTGGCACCATCTTTTCATAGAATCATAAATCCCCTACAGTGCACTAGGAGGCCATTCGGCCCGTCGAGTCTGCACCGACCCTCTGAAAGAGCCCCACCCTATCCCCAAAAACCAGTCACCCCACCTAACCTTTTGGATACTAAGGGCAATTTAGGATGGCCAATCAACCTAACCTGCACATCTTTGGACTGTGGGAGAGATCCGGAGCACCCGGAGGAAACCCACGCAGACGCGGGGAGAAAGTGCAAACTCCGCACAGACAGTCACTCGAGTCCGGAATTGAACCCAGGATCCTGGCGCTGTGAGACAGCCGTGCTAACCACTGTGCCACCATGTCGCATCTCACAATACTGGCAACATCGCACAGCGCTGCATTTTCGCCATTACAACACCAAATGGATTGATCACCTGGCACAACACACGCATTAAGATTGTATCGGAAAACATTTTCATGATTCACCTCTGCTTTGTACCCTTTAGGTCTTCACGTTAATTACCAGCCACCAAAAGCTGAAGGGCATCTGATGAAACCCGGCAGCTTGTGGACAGCCACGTCAGCAAAAGTAAGAATACGATCGTTCACCAATAATCCGGAGATTGTGAGATCTCAAATGGCTCCTTGGCAGGTTGGGAAATTGAAATGATTGAATCTGGGGTGTTGTGGGACTTTGCAACAGACACAATGATTGTGAGCACAGCCAGGGTGGTGTAACAGAAGAACAAAACACAAGAAATAAAAGCAGGAGTAGGCCACCAGGCTCTTCAAGCCTGCCCTGCCATTCAATACGATCATGGCTGATGAATGCCGGCCTCAACTCATAGCCCTCTATTCCTTGATCTATCAAATATTTATCCACCTCCACTTTAATACTTCTAATGATCTACAAAATTATGAGGGGCATAGACAGAGTGGATAGTCAGAGGCTTTTTCCGAGGGTAGAGGGGTCAATTACTGGGGGAGGCATAGGTTTAAGGTGCGAGGGGCAAGGTTTAGAGTAGATGTACGAGGCAAGTTTTTTACACAGAGGGTAGTGAGTGCCTGGAACTCGCTGCCGGAGGAGGTGGTGGGAGAAGGGACGATAGTGACGTTTAAGGGGCATCTTGACAAATACATGAATAGGATGGGAATAGAGGGATACGGACCCCGGAAGTGCAGAAGATTTTAGTTTAGACGGGCAGCATGGTCAGTACTGGCTTGGAGGGCCGAAGGGCCTGTTCCTGTGCTGTACTTTTCTTTGTTCTTTGTTTTGTTCTTTGATCCAGCCTCCACCACCCTCCGGGGCGGAGAATTCCAGAGATTCACCATCCTCTCTGCGAGAAGAAATTTCTACGCATCTCAGTTTTAAATGACCGGCCCTTTATCTTGTAGCTATGCCCCCTTGTTCGAGACTCTCCCACTTATGAAAAGATCTCGCCCTCAACCCTGTCAAGCCCCTTCAGGATCTTATATGTTTGAATCAGGTCACCCTTCACTCCTCTAAACTCCAAGGAGTGGACATGGCACATGGACAGCAGTAAATTGAAGAGGTGTAGGTTAGGTTGATCTTAGATTAGGATAAATGGTCGGCACAACATTGTGGGCCGAAGGGCCTGTACTGTTCTGTACTGCACCACGACACCACACCACACATGGCAATCTCTGCAAGACGTGCCAGATCATCGACATGGGTACCACCATTACACGTGAGAACACCACCCACCAGGTATGCGGTACATACTCGTGCGACGCGGCCAACGTCGTCTACCTCATACGCTGCAGGAAAGGATGTCCCGAAGCGTGGTACATTGGCGAGACCATGCAGATGCTGCGACAACGGGTGAACAGACATTGTGCGACAATCGCCAGGCAGGAATGTTCCCTTCCAGTCGGGGAACACTTCAGCAGTCAGGGGCATTCAGCCTCTGATCTTTGGGTAAGCGTTCTCCAAGGCGGCCTTCAGGAGGGGCGACAACACAGGATCGCCGAGCAGAAACCTATAGCCAAGTTCCGCACACATGAGTACGGCCTAAACCGGGACCTTGGATTCATGTCGCATTACGTTCACCTCCCACCATTTGGCCTGGGCTTGCGAAATCCTACCAACTGTCCTGGCTTGAGACAATTCACACCTCTTTAACCTGTGATTGTCCCCCCCTCCAGTCACTCCATTTGGACCCGTAAAGACTTAATTACCTGCAAAAACTGCATTCAAAGTATCGTCTTGCATCTTTGACATTGTCTATATATATGTTTCTGGAACCTACCTCTTCATTCACCTGAGGAAGGAGCAGCGCTCCGAAAGCTAGTGACTCGAAACAAGCCTGTTGGATTTTAACCTGGTGTTGTAAGACTTCTTGCTATGCCCACCCCAGTCCAACGCCGGCATCTCCACACTGTACTGTTCTATGTTCTATGAATGCAGACCCAGATTATTTACACTCTGTTGATAGGACAACCACTTATCCCAGAAATTAGCCTGGTGAATCTGCAAACTGAACGCCAAGATTCACTTCAGAGAAGGGAGCCATCTCCCCCTACACGTGACTCGTGCCGCATGCTGCATGCATTACTAGCCCGCAGGCAGCTGGAAACGGTCAATGCTTTACAACAGTGACTGTGCTTAAACAGAACTTTGTCGCCTGCAAAGCACTTTGCAACGTCTAAGGGTTGTGAAGGGCACTATGTAAATGCAAGCCTTTTTCTTTGCCATGAATGAGGTCTTGCCATCTTTGCCCACTTCCCAAACACAAATATGGAAAAGAGATTTTCTCAGTGCTCTCCATCCTGAAGGCTTTCAGATTTATAAAATTGACTGTGCTATTTTTACACGCTGCTTCACAGAAGTACGCATAATTTAAGAGAGTGAGCATGGACTAGCCTTTCATTTCATATGTTCATAAGGCAATCTATCAAGTTTAAAATCAATTAATAACAGCGGGAAGTTGAGTTGAGGATTCCCTCGGGAGATTCTGGATATCATTTCAATTTTGCTGCCGTTTTCTTCAGATGTTTCAGCATGGCCTCTGATGGGGCGGCTAGGTTGCCACAGGCAGGTGTAAATCTCCAGCTTCCCTTTTATTATTTAAAACAAAATTAGGTGCGGCTGCCCCCATTCTGTGGCGCACATCATTTGGACCTGGGGGTCACATGGGCCTAAATGTCGCACAGAAACTTAATGCTGACTTGCAACTTAAAAATGTGCAGAGCATGCATTTCGGCTCATTCCATGTACCCTGAGCTTCACTGTCTAAAACTGGCTGTGAATAGGTGAACACACGGGGTTAGGTTAACGCGAGAAACTGAGTGCCCGCTTTGGGGTTAGCACTGTTGCTTCACAGCGCCAGGGCCTTGGATTCGATTCCCGGCTTGGATCACTGCCTGTGCGGAGTCTGCACATTCTCCCCGTGTCTACGTGTGTTTCCTCCGGGTACTCCGGTTTCCTCCCACAAAAGTCCCGAAAGACGTGCTTGTTAGGTGGTTTGGCCATTCTGAATTCTCCCTCTGTGTAACCGAACAGGCGCCAGAGTGTGGCGACTAGGGGATTGTCACAGTAACTTCATTGCAGTATTAATGTAAGCCTACTTGTGACACTAATAAAGATTATTATCAGCAATGAATTACAGATTATTAGTATTCTTACTAGTCAAACTTAACGGAATACTTCGAGCGAAGATGTTACCTCGGTTTCTTGCCTGAAAAAGTCAGGTTGCTTTGAAAGGTGTTGAAGCAAATAGGGATGATTCGTGTGACGGGGGCAACAGTTCTCAGCACGCTGTTAAATCCGTCAGTGTTCTGTGCACTGAAACCCAGTTCGCATAGCGCCGCGATGTCCACCCTGATGCACTATCAATACGACGAGACGAGAGTAGAGAATAATCGAGGCTTTATTAAGCAGAGATGTGTAGCCTCCGGCAGCTGCTGCCGAAATGGCTGCAGCTCGGTGAGCACACACATTTATACTCCGCCTACTGGGCGGAAGAGCAGGCAGGAATCTACCCCCGTACCTGTAGTACAGGGGCCTTACCGTATTACTTCTCATATACGTAATATATACAAACAGTGGTGACTACCACACACCCAACATCGGAAAGTGAAGTACCGCTGGAGTAACAAGAGTTCAGGGTGCACTTATCTGCTCAGGAAACCTTCGTTCAAACCTAGGCGGGCTGGAGCTGCTTGGGACCCGCAGAGAAAGAGACCCCAAAGGGACAGAGTGTGAGGGGTGTCCCGTGCTGGGGCTCGGTCTGGGTGTTTAAAATAGTTACACTGAAGTTAGAAATGGTTTGATTTCTTCTAACTCTTTCAGAGTGTCAATGAGCTTAAAGCTGGCAGAACCATCCGGAATTAGTGATTTGAGTTAACTTCCCATTTGTCCAGGGGAAGTTAGCGCTACTGGACAATTGTGGGGTAAACGCTTATCTGAGAACTTCCGAGAGGGATTACCTTTTGCATTGCGCCCCCCCCCCCCCCCCCCCCCCCCTCGCCCCTTATCTGAGGCTGGTGAGCCTGCACGTTACGGGCCAATGTTTAAAATGACTGTCAGTTCTTGATTATCAATGGCAAGTGACCTCTCTGCAATGACATCACTGTTAACCAAAAGGTTTGAGGTGTTTTGCATGGGATGTCTTTCCTTTTGATGTGGTTTATTTTGTTACTAACTCTCTCACACAAATGCCTCACATCGGCTTTATCAAAGTAATTTTCTTACTATCACCGACTGATGATACAAACAGTAGATTAATGGCTGATTGATTAATTGCTGCCACCTAGTGGTGAGGACTACATTAATGCAAGTGTACAGGATTGGACATGCAATTTACTCAATAATCTTCACGTTCATGATGCAATTTCGAGCAAAATCATTTAAAAACCAATAGAATCTGACATGAAAATTAACGTCAATGAAAATGAGGAGGAACGATATCATTTGCTTCATTTCATTTGTTATTATGCCTGCTTTGCGGGTGTAAAATGAGCAACCTACCACTCAATATCGCGAGCACTGTCTATGTTGGTACAGCTATGGCATCAAAGGTGGTGTCCAAGAGCGAGAGCTGAAGCAAGTGGGTGTGCAGGTAATAACACATTCAGTAACTCTGCAGCAAATGTGTTTGTTGGCTGTGTTCAGCTGGCCAGGACGACTTGTTGGCCTAAGCAGCTGACTTTTAAAGGGACCACTTCAAGCTGTCACGAAGAAGGTGAGTTTATTTAAAAGTATTTGCCAGCACTTAGAGCCAGGTATGTTCCTCCTGGCACTTAACTGAAGAAGGAAGCCTGTAATTCATTGCTGATAATAACAATAATCTTTTATTAGCATCACACAAGTAGGCTTACATTAACACTGCAATGAAGTTACTGTGAAAATCCTCTAGTCGCCGCACTATGGCGCTCGGGTACACTGAGGGAGAATTCAGAATGGGCAATTCACCTCACAAGCACGTCTTTTGGGACTTTTGTGGGAGGAAACCGGAGCACCCGGAGAAAACCCACGCAGACTCCGCACAGACAGTGACCCAAGCTGGGAATCGAACCTGGGACCCTGGTGCTGTGAAGCAGCAGTGCCAACCACTGTGATGGAGGGTGAAGTGTCTGTGGAGATGCAAGAGGCACCGGACGCTCACTCAGTATTTTTTAAATAATAAGGGCCAACCTTGGACCCACCAATTTTGGACGCATGTTGCGACTGCACCTCTACCTTTGGCTCCAAAGATGATCCCTGGCTCATTTTTGTTCCTTCACACACGGCCAGGAAGAGGGAATAAATGTGGCCTTGCAGGCATTCCAGCCTCTTCGATATCATCAGTGCACATTTTCAGCTTTGCTCGGCCTGCTAACTTTGTCCAGCAAAATTCTTTTAGCCAAGGACTATTTGCAAACGTTACTGAGCTGTAAGGAAATGGAAAGATTCAGACATTTCTCCACGTTTACAATGTGCTTCAGTTTCCATGGAAAATTTCTACTGGCGACAACAGATGCATGTTTGGCCTGAAGGTTGGAGTCCAGATTGCACACTGAATTGGTCTATGCGACTCCATTGAGACACCTCTGAGTCAATGACTTGGCTCTGACACTGTGTCAACCCCACGATAACAGCTGGGGGCTGCCTGGCAGATCAAATTCATGTCACTTATTCTCCATTAATTTGTACACGTGGGATGTGTGCATTGCTCGTTAGGCCAGCTTTTGTTCTCCATTTCAGAGGGCAGTTAAGAGTCAACCACCTTGCTGTAGGTTTAGAGTCACATGTAGGCCAGGCCATGTGAGGATGGCAGATTTCCTTCGCAAATGAGCCAGGTGAGGTCGCAATGAAATAAAATCCTGGCACCATTACCGAGGCAAGCTTCGCATTTACGGATTAATTTAATTTAATTTCCACCAGTCAGCATGACAGGATTTGAATCCGTATCCTGGAGAGGATGACCCTGGACCACTAGGCCAATAGTACATTACCTCAATACCATAGTCTCTCCATCACGTTATGCAGAGAGATTGCCTCACCTACTTCCTATTTGCCCTGAGGTTAATAGGCTTGTGTAGCTGCCAGACATCTGAGGCTGGGTTGGATCAGTCACAGAATATGGGTGTCACACTGTCCAAGAATCTTTGAGCACCAATACAGGCGTGGAGCGGCGTATCTGATTTATGACATTTAAAACAAATGACCACTTTTGCACTCAATATTAACCTGCGCGGAGTAATTTGCACTGGTTAATTCAAATTAAACTATCATTCAGTTTCAATGCACAAAAATGACTATGAATTAATAATAATAATAATCTTTATTAATGTCACAAGTAGGCTTACATTGACACTGCAATGAAGATACTGTGAAAATCCCCGAGTCACCACACTCCGGCGCCAGTTCGGGTACACTGAGGGAGAATTCAGAATGTCCAAATCACCGAACAAGCACATCTTTCGGGACTTGTGGGAGGAAACCAGAGCACCCGGAGTAAACCCACGCGGACAAGGGGAGAACGTGCAGACTCCGCACAGACAGTGACCTGAGCCGGGTATCGAACCCGGATCCCGGGTCAATTATCAGTATGTGGAAGCAATATAAACCATGTGTGATCAGTGCGTGAGCAGAGTGTGTGTGTGTGAGCAGTGTTTCATTGTGTGAGCAGTGTGTGATTGTGTGTGCAGCAGTGTATGTGAGAGGAGAGTGTGTCTGCGAACAGTGTGTGTGTGAGCAGTGTGTGTGTCTGCAAACAGTGTGTGTGTGAGCAGTGTGTGTGTCTGCAAACATGTGTGTGAGCAGGGTGTGTGTAGCAGTGGGTGTGTGTGAGCAGGGTGTGTTTGTGAGAGCAGTGTGTGAGCAGGATGTGTGTAGCAGTGTGTGTGTGAGCAGGGTGGGTGTGAGCAGGGTGTGTATAGCAGTGTGTGTGTGAGCAGGGTGGGTGTGAGCAGTGTGTATGTAGCAGTGTGTGTGAGCAGGGTGGGTGTGAGCAGTGTGTGTGTAGCAGTATGTGTGTGAGCAGGCTGGGTGTGAGCAGTGTGTGTGTAGCAGTGTGTGTGTGAGCAGGCTGGGTGTGAGCAGTGTGTGTAGCAGTGTGTGTGAGTAGGGTGAGTGTGAGCAGGGTGTGTGTAGCAGTGTGTGTGTGAGCTGGATGGGTGTGAGCAGTGTGTGTGTAGCAGTGTGTGTGTGAGCAGGGTGGGTGTGAGCAGTGTGTGTGTAGCAGTATGTGTGTGAGCAGAGTGGGTGTAGCAGTGTGTGTGAGAGCAGGGTGGGTGTTGCAGTGTGTGTGAGGGCAGGGTGTGTGTAGCAGTGCGTGTGTGTAGCAGTGTGTGTGTGAGCAGGGTGGGTGTGAGCAGTGTGTGTGTAGCAGTGTGGGTGTGAGCAGGGTGGGTGTGAGCAGTGTGTGTGTAGCAGTGTGTGTGGGCAGAGTGGGTGTAGCAGTGTGTGTGAGCAGGGTGTGTGTAGCAGTGCGTGTGTGTAGCCGTGTGAGCAGGGTGGGTGTGAGCAGTGTGTGTGTAGCAGCGTGTGTGTGAGCAGAGTGGGTGTAGCAGTGTGTGTGAGCAGGGTGTGTGTAGCAGTGTGTGTGTGAATGGGCAGTGTGTGTGAGCAGTGTGTGTGTGAGCAGTGTGTGTGTAGCAGTGTGTGTGTGAGCAGGGTGGGTGTAGCAGTGTGTGTGTGTAGGCAGGGTTGGTGTAGCAGTGTGTGAGCAGGGTGGGTGTAGCAGTGTGTGTGAGCAGGGTGGGTGTGTAGCAGTGTTTGTGTGAGCAGTGTGTGTGTAGCAGTGTGTGTGTGAGCAGGGTGTGTGTAGCAGTGTGTGTGTGAGCAGGGTGGGTGTAGCAGTGTGTGTGTGTAGGCAGGGTTGGTGTAGCAGTGTGTGTGTGAGCAGGGTGGGTGTGAGAAGGGTGGGTGTGAGCAGTGTGTGTGTAGCAGTGTGTGTGTGAGCAGGGTGGGTGTGAGCAGGGTGGGTGTGAGCAGGGTGGATGTGAGGTGTGTGTGTAGCAGTGTGTGTGTGAGCAGGATGGGTGTAGCAGTGTGTGTGAGCAGGGTGGGTGTCGCAGTGTGTGTGAGGGCAGGGTGTGTTTGTGAGGGCAGTGTGTGAGCAGGGTGTGTAGCAGTGTGTGTGAGCAGGGTGTGTGTAGCAGTGTGTGTGTGAGCAGGGTGTGTGTAGCAGTGTGTGTGTGAGCAGGGTGTGTGTAGCAGTGTGTGTGTGAATGGGCTGTGTGTGTGTAGCAGTGTGTGTGTAGGCAGTGTGTGTGTGTAGGCAGGGTGTGTGTAGCAGTGTGTGTGAGCAGGGTTTGTGTAGCAGAGTGTGTGTGAATGGGCAGTGTGTGTGTAGCAGTGTGTGTGTGAGCAGGGTGTGTGTAGCAGTGTGTGTGTGAATTGGCAGTGTGTGTGTAGCAGTGTGTGTGTAGGCAGGGTGTGTGTAGCAGTGTGTGTGAGCAGGGTGCGTGTAGCAGTGTGTGTGTGGGAAGGGTGTGTGTAGCAGTGTGTGTGTGAGCAAGGTGTGTGTAGCAGTGTGTGTGTGAGCAAGGTGTGTGTAGCAGTGTGTGTGTGAGCAGGGTGTGTGTAGCAGTGTGTCTGTGAGCAGGTGTGTGTCTGTAGGCAGTGTGTATGTCTGTGAGCAGTGTGTGTGGCTGTAGGCAGTGTGTGTCTGTAGGCAGTGTGTATGTGTGGTATTATCAGGTATTACAGTACCCAAGAGGCTGTAGACCATTGGTTAAACCTAGGAGTTTACCCTTGGCTGTTGGTAAGTAGCTCCACCTTGACGGGCGGGGTATAAGAACCGGTGCCGTCCCAGCAGCCCTCACTTTCTGTACCAAAGCTGCTGGGGAACAGTTCTAGTCGATTAAAGCCTTCAGTTATGTTACAACCTCGTCTTTGAGTTTAATTGATCGTGCATCAATTTAATCGACTAGACTTAAGCTGAAAGAATGGATCTCCGAATCAAGCCGGAGTGTTTACAACTCAGCCCCCACGCGGAGAACTCAGCTGCGATATTTAAGCACTGGCTGGCGTGTTTTAAAGGCTACCTCGAGACGGCCAGAGGCATCCCCTCAGGAGAACAGAAACTGCATCTCCTGCACTCGAGAGTAAGCGCTGGAATCTTCTCCCTCATCGAGGAGGCGGAGGACTATGATGATGCGATCAAACTGTTGAAAGGACATTATATCCGCCCTGTAAACCAGGTCTACACACGTCACCTGCTCGCAACTAGACGGCAAAGCCCCGGGGAATCACTGGAGGACTTCTACCGTGCGCTACTGGTGCTGGGCACTCACCGCCACCCCCCTATCCTAGGGCCACGCCCGACCCACGGGCACGGTCATCTTGCCCCTTGGACACTACGCTGGATGGATGGGCGCCGCCATTTTGTCCATTCCCACCGCCATTTTGTCCATCCTCGACCACCATGTGCGATCCATGGGAGACGCCATCTTGGATGGGACCCCAGGCCCCCAGCATGGCCGACTACACGCTGCCCGATCACAACCCGCAACTGCTCCATCTGGCCTCGGTGGCGCTGGACCAAAATCGACCTCGGACACTCGCAACTGCAACGACGACGGTGTTCATTAACGGCCACGAGACGTTTTGCCTGATCGACTCTGGGAGCACGGAGAGCTTTATACACCCCGACACGGCAAGGCGCTGTTCACTTGTTCACTTGTTACCCACCCTGTAAACCAAAGAATCTCCCTGGCCTCCGGGTCACACGCGGTGGAGATAAAGGGGTTCTGCCTAGCAGGCCTCACTGTCCAAGGCAGGAAATTCAACAAGTTCCGCCTTTATGTCCTGCCGCACCTCTGCGCGGCTACACTCCTGGGGTTGGACTTCCAATGTAACTTGCAAAGCCTGACCTTCAAATTCCATGGCCCTATACCTCCCCTTACTGTCTGTGGCCTCGCGACCCTTAAGGTCGACCCGCCTTCCCTGTTTGCGAACCTCACCCCAGATTGCAAACCCGTCGCCACCAGGAGCAGACGGTACAGTGCCCAGGACCAGACCTTCATCAGGTCAGAGGTCCAAAGGCTACTGAGGGAAGGGGTCATTGAAGCTAGTAACAGTCCCTGGAGAGCTCACGTAGTGGTGGTGAAGACCGGTGAGAAACATAGGATGGTCATTGACTACAGTCAGACCATCAACAGGTTTACGCAGCTGGATGCGTACCCTCTCCCCCGCATATCCGACCTGGTGAACAGGATCGCGTAATACAAGGTCTTCTCCACGGTGGATCTCAAGTCCGCTTACCATCAGCTATCCCTCCGCACTCGTGACCGCAAGTACACTGCCTTCGAAGCAGATGGGCGGCTCTACCAATTTTTAAGGGTTCCCTTTGGTGTCACTAATGGGGTCTCGGTCTTCCAACGCGAGATGGACCGAATAGTTGACCGATACGGCTTACGCGCAACATTCCCGTATCTGGATAACGTCACCATCTGCAGCAATGACCAGCAGGACCACGACACCAACCTCCGGAAATTTCTCCAGACCGCGAAATTCCTTAACTTAACATATAACAAGGATAAATGCGTATTGAGCACCGACCGCCTAGCCATCTTCAGCTACGTAGTGCGAAATGGAGTTATAGGCCCCGACCCTGAATACATGCGCCCCCTTATGGAATTCCCCCTCCCTCACTGCCCCAAGGCCCTGAAGCGCTGCCTCGGGTTTTTCAGTTATTACGCACAGTGGGTCCCCAACTACGCAGACAAAGCCCGACCCCTAATCCAGTCCACACCTTCCCCTTGTCGACGGAGGCCCGCCAGGCCTTCTGCCGCATCAAAGCAGACATTGCAAAGGCCACGATGCGCGCCATCGACGAGTCCCTCCCCTTCCATGTCGAAAGCGATGCATCCGACGTAGCTCTGGCCGCCACCCTCAACCAAGCGGGCAGACCCGTGGCCTTCTTCCCCCGTGCCCTCCATGCTTCAGAAATTCGCCATTCCTCGGTCGAAAAGAGGCACAAGTAGAAGCTGTGCGACATTGGAGGCATTACCTGTCCGGCAGGAGATTCACTCTCCTCACTGACCAACGGTCGGTGGCGTTCATGTTTGAAAATGCACAGCGGGGCAAGATAAAGAACGACAAGATCTTACGGTGGAGGATAGAACTCTCCACCTACAACTACGAGATCTTGTACCGTCCTGAGAAGCTAAACGAGCCTTCCGATGCCCTGTCCCGTGCACGTGTGCCATCGCACAAGTGGACCGCCTCCGAGCCCTCCATGAGGACCTCTGCCACCCGGGGGTCACTCGTTTTTTTCCACTTCATTAATACCCGCAACCTGCCATACTCCATCGAGGAGGTCAGGACAGTCACCACGGACTGCCAAATCTGCGCGGAGTGCAAACCGCACTTCTACCAGCCAGAGAGGGCGCACCTGATAAAGGCTTCCCATCCCTTTGAACGCCTCAGCATGGACTTCAAAGGCACCCTCCCCTCCACCGACCGCATCACGTATTTCCTGAACGTGATTGATGAGTACTCCCGGTTCCCATTCGCCATCCCCTGCCCGGCCTGACCGCAAACACCATCATCAAGGCCCTCCAGGGTATCTTTACACTGTTCGGGTTCCCCGCGTGCATACACAGTGATAGGGGGTCCTCCTTTATGAGCGACAAACTGCGTGAATTCCTGCTCAGCAAGGGCATCGCCTCAAGCAGGACGACCAGTTACAACCCGGGGAAACGGGCAGGTAGAGAGGGAGAACGGAACGGTCTGGAAGACCGTTCTACTGGCCCTACGGTCCAGGAATCTCCTAGGCTCCCGCTGGCAAGAAGTCCTCTCGGAGGCCCACCACGCTATCCGGTCGCTGCTCTGTACAACTACCAATCAGACACCTCATGAACGTCTCCTTGTCTTCCCCAGGAAGTCCTCCTCCGGGACCTCGCTCCCAACCTGACTAGCGACACCCGGACCCATCCTGCTTCGAAAGCATGTGCGGGCGCACAAGTCGGACACGTTGGTCGAGAGGGTCCATCTGCTGCACGCTAACCCCCAGTACGCCTACGTGGCGTTCCCTGATGGCCGGCAAGGTACAGTCTCCCTCCGGGACCTGGTGCCCGCCGGAACCCCACGCGCACCCGAACCATTCCCCCATCCCCCCACAGCACCTCACTGGAGGGTCAGTCCTCCCACCACTCCTACCTAGGCCATCCCACCCACCGACGCCCCCTACAGGTGCCCCCCTCTCGGCCCAACCGTTGGCCCCACCAGCGCGTCTAGGGGTGACGAAGCTGCCGTGGACACAGACGCCGCGCTTCCGGAGTCGCAGACGTCCGGAACCCCACCAGACTCACCACCGAAGCTGAGCCAGGAGGACGACCAGGCCACCCGACTGACTGATTGTTTCACTGTAACTATAACCGTAAACGTACACTGAATGTATATATCTTCCACGATTGTAAAATATTCTCGACAACTCTGTAAAGAGGTATCACGGTACCTCCATATCTGATCAACCCATGTAGATGCAATTGTAACCACTGGCCACCACCCCCGCTGGACTATTTTTTAACAGGGGGTGAATGTGGTATTATCAGGTATTACAGTACCCAAGAGGCCGAAGACCATTGGTTAAACCTAGGAGTTTACCATTGGCTGTTGGTACGTAGCTCCGCCTTGACGGGCGGGGTATAAGAACCGGTGCCGTCCCAGCAGCCCTTACTTTCCGTACCAAAGCTGCTGGGGAACAGTTCTAGTCGATTAAAGCCTTCAGTTATGTTACAACCTCGTCTTTGAGTTTAATTGATCGTGCATCAATATGACTGTGAGCAGTGTGTGTGTCTGTGAGCAGTGTGTGTGTGTGTGAGCAGTGTGTGTGTCTGTGAGCAGCGTGTGTCTGTCTGTGAGCAGCGTGTGTGTGTCTGTGAGCAGCGTGTGTCTGTCTGTAGGCAGTGTGTGTGTCTGTAGGCAGTGTGTGTATTATGGGCCAGGGTTTGGAGAACCCCAAAGTGTATCATGGAGTTGACCTGACCCACAACTTTTCATCGATTGTGGTATGGGGAGCACAAGGCCCACTCTACAGGTGTGGTACAGCAGAAATGGAAAAGTATTTCTAAAGCAAAACAATGTTTATTCTACGAACTCAAGTTAACCTTGTTAAAGCATACACTGAACATCTTAGCAACCATTAATTCAAATATAACCCCCAAAAACTTCAACACTAAGTAATCCTTAATAAACTCCCAAACAACATCCAGAAGACAAAAGAAACACCTTTTAACAGAAGCACATCAGGTTTAAATTCACTACTGAGAACATTTATAAATCTGAATTCACCAAATGATCAAGAGATACTCTTTACATGGCAGAGAGAACAACAGTACATCTGCTTTGTCTGGCTTCAGCTCCAACCAAAAAAAAGACACACCAAAGCTTTTCTCAAAGTGAAACTAAAAAGCAGAGCCAGAGCTCAGCTCCACCCACACTCTGACCTGACTGCAGTAACATGAGCAGCCAAACATTTCTCAAAGTGACATTCTCATGACACATCCCCCCCAAGAAAAAAAAAACATCAACTTCAAGATGGCTTAATTTTTCACCTTCTCACTATGCTTTAAGAAATGCACACAGTAAATATACTTTTTCGTTTCAAAAAACGACACATGCAAACAAGTATAATAATATACTACATTTTTTTTTTGTTCTTCTTCCTCCAACTGGAATCCTTCTCGATTGACAGTCTCTTTGGATAAGAAGGTCTCTGCACAATCCATTCATTTCTCTACGCCTCGGCATTTCTCTTTAAACTTAGATACTTTAGTGCAATCTGATCACAGAGTCCCTTGTAATTCTCCAACACATGAGCATTGGTTATCACAGCTGTCAGACAGTCAAATGCCTGTTGAAAATCCGCTGTCCACTGAAATTTTCAACGTGTCTTCAGCAAGTCCATCAGTGGAGCAACCACGCTAAAAAACATTTTCCCAAATGTTCGATCAAATCCACTCATGCCAAGAAATCGCATTATTTCCCGTTGTGTCGAGGGTATCGGAAACTCCCCAATAACTTTTGTTTTCACATCCCGTGGGACCATTCGCCCCTGTCCGATTGTATGGCGAAGGAAAATGACTTGGGCCTTTCCAAATTCACTTTTGGCTAGGTTTATAACCAAATCCGCATCCTGAAGTCGATCGAATAACGCCATCAGATGTTTTAAATGTTCTTTCCATGTCTGGCTGAAAATGACCAGATCGTCGATGTATACCACACAATTGGGTAATCCTGAAACAACTTTGTTAGTTAACCGTTGAAATGTGGCTGGGGCATTTTTCATGCCAAATGGCATAACTTTGAATTGGTATATACCATCTGGAGTCACAAAAGCTGAAATCTCCTTCGCCCTTTCGGATAAAGGTACCTGCCAGTAACCTTTAAGTAAATCCAGTTCGGAAATAAAAGCTGATTGTCCCACTTCTCAATGCAATCCTCCAAACATGGAATAGGATAAGAGTCCGTTCTTGTAACTGCATTAACCTTTCTATAGCCCACACACAACCGTTGGGTACCGTCTGGTTTAGGTACCATCACTATGGGTAAACTCCATTGGCTGCAACCCACTTCAATTATGCCATTTTTAAGCATACTCTCAATCTCTTTGTTAACCTGTGCCAATTTTAAAGGGTTAAGTCTATATGGATTTTGTTTGATTGGAACAGCATTTCCCACATCTACATCATGTATAGTCATATTAGTATTTCCCAATTTATCTCCACAAACTTGCCCATGTAATATCAATAACTCTTTCAGGCCAGTCCGTTTTTCCTCTGGAACGTAACTCAACAATTTATCCCAATCTGTATGATTGTTGTTTGATTGGAACTGCATTTCCCACATTTACATCATGTTCTCCCAATGAGCCAGAGAAGACACAGCCAAGTGAGACAGAACCAAGAGTGAGTTTGGGAATTTGAATCTAGGTGGGAATTCAAAGCTGGGTGGGGAGGAAGTGCTTTTTATCCCTGGTAAGTGACTGGTAAGTAGTGTTTCTGTTTTCTTTTTCTTTTCATTGGTATATTTATTTAATTTTTTCTTTGTTGTTTATTTATTTATTTTTTGGGGGGGAAATTGTAATTGTTGAAGTTAACCGAAGCTTTAAGACATGGCAGGAGATCTCAGACCCATGTCATGCTCCTCGTGTGCGATGTGGGAGCTCAGGGACACGTCCACTGTCCCTGGCTCCTTCACGTGCAAGAAGTGCGTCCAGTTTCAGCTCCTGTTAGACCGCTTGACGGCTCTGGAGCTGCGGATGGACTCACTTTGGAGCATCCGCGATGCTGAGGACGTCGTGGATAGCATGTTTAGCGAGTTGGTCACACCGCAGGTGAAAGGTACTGAGGGAGATAGAAAATGGGTGACCAAAAGACAGAGCAAGAGTAGGAAGGCAGTGCAGGTATCCTCTGCGGTCATCTCCCTGCAAAACAGATATACTGCTTTGGATACTGTTGAGAGAGATGGCTCACCAGGCGAAGGCAGCAGCAGCCAGGTTCATGGCACCGTGGCTGGCTCTGCTGCGCAGCTGGGCAGGATGAAGAATGGCAGGGCTACAGTGATAGGGGACTCAATTGTAAGGGGAATAGACAGGCAGTTCTGCGGACGCAATCGAGACTCCAGGATGGTATGTTGCCTCCCTGGTGCAAGGGTCAAGGATGTCTCGAAGCGGCTGCAGGACATTCTGAGGGGGGAGGGTGAACAGCCAGCTGTCGTGGTGCACATAGGCACCAACGATATAGGTAAAAAACGGGACGAGGTCCTACCAGCTGAATTCAGGGAGTTAGGAGTTAAACTAAAAAGTAGGACCTCAAAGGTAGTAATCTCAGGATTGCTACCAGTGCCACGAGCTAGTCAGAGTAGGAATGTCAGGTTAGATAGGATGAATGCGTGGCTCGAGAGATGGCAAGAGGGAGGGATTCATATTCCTGGGGCATTGGAACCAGTTCTGGGGGTGGTGGGACCAGTACAAACCGGACGGTCTGCACCTGGGCAGGACTGGAACCAATGTACTGGGGGGGGGGGGGGGGGGGCTGTTTGCGAGAGCTGTTGGGGAGAGTTTAAACAAATGTGGCAGGGGGATGGGAACCAATGCAGGATGTTGGAAGGCAGTAAAACAGGGACAGAAACAAAAGGCAGTAAGGGGGAAAGTGTAAGGCAGAGAAGCCATAGTCAAAAATCAAAAAGGGCGACAGTACAAGGTACAGTGACTGAGGGGAGCTCAGTGAATAGGACCAGGAATACTAAAAGGAAGAAAACGGGAAGTAAAAACATTAATGGTAAGCGACGCAACAGGTTGTTACATGAAGATATGGGTTCAACGACAAGGAAAATTAGGAGAAAGGTTAAGAGGAAATATAACTTAGGAGAGGTTACTGATCGAGGTGTTAAGATTCAGAACAGAGGTAAAAAAGCCAACATAAGTATACTTTACCTGAATGCTCGTAGTATTCGGAATAAGGTAAATGAATTGATGGTGCAAATCATCGTGAATGACGATGATTTAGTGGCCATTACTGAAACATGGTTAAAGGATGTTCACGACTGGGAGTTAAATATCCAAGGGTATCAAACTATTCGGAAGGACAGAGTGGATGGTAAGGGAGGTGTTGTAGCTCTGTTATTTAAGGATGACATCCGGGCAACAGTAAGGGATGACATCGGTGCTATGGAGGATAAGGTTGAATCCATTTGGGTGGAAATCAGGGATAGTAAGGCGAAAAAGTCACTGATAGGAGTAGTCTACAGGCCACCAAATAGGAACATTATGGTGGGGCAGGCAATAAACAAAGAAATAACTGATGCATGTAGAAATGGTACAGCAGTTATCATGGGGGATTTTAATCTACATGTCGATTGGTTTAACCAGGTCGGTCAAGGCAGCCTTGAGGGAGAGTTTATAGAATGTATCCGCGATAGTTTCCTAGAACAGTATGTAATGGAACCTACGAGGGAACAAGCGGTCCTAGATCTTGTCCTGTGTAATGAGACCGGATTGATTCATGATCTCATAGTTAGGGCTCCTCTCGGAACGAGCGATCACAATATGGTGGAATTTAAAATACAGATGGAGGGTGAGAAGGTAAAATCAAACACTAGTGTTTTGTGCTTAAACAAAGGAGATTACAATGGAATGAGAGAAGAACTAGCTAAGGTAGACTGGGAGCAAAGACTTTATGGTGAAACAGTTGAGGAACAGTGCAGAACCTTCCAAGCGATTTTTCACAGTGCTCAGCAAAGGTTTATACCAACAAAAAGGAAGGACGGTAGAAAGAGGGAAAATCGACCCTGGATATCTAAGGAAATAAGGGAGAGTATCAAATTGAAGGAAAAAGCATATAAAGTAGCAAAGATTAGTGGGAGACTAGAGGACTGGGAAATCTTTAGGGGGCAACAGAAAGCTACTAAAAAAGCTATAAAGAAGAGTAAGATAGATTATGAGAGTAAACTTGCTCAGAATATAAAAACAGATAGTAAAAGTTTCCACAAATATATAAAACAAAAAAAAGTGGTAAGGTAAATATTGGTCCTTTAGAGGATGAGAAGGGAGATTTAATAATGGGAGATGAGGAAATGGCTGAGGAACTGAACAGGTTTTTTGGGTCGGTCTTCACAGTGGAAGACACAAATAACATGCCAGTGACTGATGGAAATGAGGCTATGACAGGTGAGGACCTTGAGAGGATTGTTATCACCAAGGAGGTAGTGATGGGCAAGCTAATGGGGCTAAAGGTAGACAAGTCTCCTGGCCCTGATGGAATGCATCCCAGAGTGCTAAAAGAGATGGCTAGGGAAATTGCAAATGCACTAGTGATAATTTACCAAAATTCATTAGACTCTGGGGTGGTCCCGGCGGATTGGAAATTAGGAAACGTGACACCACTGTTTAAAAAAGGAGGTAGGCAGAAAGCGGGTAATTATAGGCCAGTGAGCTTAACTTCGGTAGTAGGGAAGATGCTGGAATCAAGGAAGAAATAGCGAGGCATTTGGATGGAAATTGTCCCATTGGGCAGACGCAGCATGGGTTCATAAAGGGCAGGTCGTGCCTAACTAATTTAGTGGAATTTTTTGAGGACATTACCAGTGCGATAGATAACGGGGAGCCAATGGATGTGGTATATCTGGATTTCCAGAAAGCCTTTGACAAGGTGCCACACAAAAGGTTGCTGCATAAGATAAAGATGCATGGCATTAAGGGGAAAGTAGTAGCATGGATAGAGGATTGGTTAATTAGTAGAAAGCAAAGAGTGGGGATTAATGGGTGTTTCTCTGGTTGGCAATCAGTAGCTAGTGGTGTCCCTCAGGGATCAGTGTTGGGCCCACAACTGTTCACAATTTACATAGATGATTTGGAGTTGGGGACCAAGGGCAATGTGTCCAAGTTTGCAGACGACACTAAGATAAGAGGTAAAGCAAAAAGTGCAGAGGATACTGGAAGTCTGCAGAGGGATTTGGATAGGCTAAGTGAATGGGCTAGGGTCTGGCAGATGGAATACAATGTTGACAAATGTGAGGTTATCCATTTTGGTAGGAATAACAGCAAAAGGGATTATTATTTAAATGATAAACTTTTAAAACATGCTGCTGTGCAGAGAGACCTGGGTGTTCTAGTGCATGAGTCGCAAAAAGTTGGTTTACAGGTGTAACAGGTGATTAAGAAGGCAAATGGAATGTTGTCCTTCATTGTTAGAGGGATGGAGTTTAAGACTAGGGAGGTTATGCTGCAATTGTATAATGTGTTAGTGAGGCCACACCTGGAGTATTGTGTTTAGTTCTGGTCTCCTTACTTGATAAAGGACGAACTGGCATTGGAGAGTGTGCAGAGGAGATTCACGAGGTTAATCCCAGAGGTTGAGTAGACTGGGACTGTACTCGTTGGAATTTAGAAGGATGAGGGGGGATCTTATAGAAACATATAAAATTATGAAGGGAATAGATAGGATAGATGCGGGCAGGTTGTTTCCACTGGCGGGTGAAAGCAGAACTAGGGGGCATAGCCTCAAAATAAGGGGAAGTAGATTTAGGACTGAGTTTAGGAGGAACTTCTTCACGCAAAGGGTTGTGAATCTATGGAGTTCCTTGCCCAGTGAAGCAGTAGAGGCTCCTTCATTAAATGTTTTTAAGATAAAGATAGATAGTTTTTTGAAGAATAAAGGGATTAAGGGTTATGGTGTTCGGCCTGGAAAGTGGAGCTGAGTCCACAAAAGATCAGCCATGATCTCATTGAATGGTGGAGCAGGCTCGAGGGGCCAGATGGCCTACTCCTGCTTCTAGTTCTTATGTTCTTATGTATAGCCATTTTAGTACTTCCCAATTTATCTCTGCAACCTTGCCCATGTCATATCAATAACTCTTTCAGGTCAGCCTGTTTTTCCTCTGGAAGGTTAACTCAAGAATTTATCCCAATTTTTAAGAACATCCTCATTTTCCAATTCAATTTGAGGTATGTCAAATTCACAGTCATCTGGGTTTGGTTCGTCACTTTGAGTTAGAATCATTAAAACCTCCTCCTTTTTCTCTCCTTCCCTTTCAAAGTACCTTTTAAGCATATTCACATGACACACTCGGTGAGTCTTCCTCCTATCTGGTGTTTTTACCACATAATTCACCTCACTTAATTTCCTTTCAATCTGATAAGGTCCACGAAACCTTGCTTTTAAAGGTACATCTACCACTGGTAACAGTACTAAAACTTTATCTCCACTGGCAAAAGTACGAACTTTGGATGTCTTGCCGCGACCCGTTTCATCACATTTTGTGAAACTTTTAAATGTTGTCTCGCCAATTCACCTGCTCTATTTAATCGTTCTCTAAAATTTGACACGTAATCCAATAATGTAATTTCCGATTTCTCACTCGCCAATATTTTCTTAATCAATTTAAGTGGTCCTCTTACCTCATGACCAAAAATTAGTTCAAAAGGACTGAATTTGGTTGACTCATATCATAGAATTTGCAGTGCAGAAGGAGGCCATTCGGCCCATCAAGTCTGCACCGGCTCTTGGAAAGAGCACCCCACCCAAGGTCCACACCTCCACCCTATCCCTATAACCCAGTAACCCCATCCAAAACCAAGGGCAATTTTGGACACTAAGGGCAATTTAGCATGGCCAATCCACCTAACCCGCACATCTTTGGACTGTGGGAGGAAACCGGAGAACCCGGAGGAAACCCACGCACACACGGGGAGGATGTGCAGACTCCGCGCAGACAGTGACCCAAGCCGGGAATCGAACCTGGGACCCTGGAGCTGTGAAGCAATTGTGCTATCCACAATGCTACCATGCTGCCCTCATGAGGTGCATCCCTAATTGCAAACAGTACGAATGGAATTCCTTTATCCCAATCCTCTGGATATTCGTGGCAATAAGCCCTCAACATTGTCTTTAATGTCTGATGCCACCTTTCCAATGCGCCCTGCGATTTTGGATGGTACGCAGTTGATTTAAATTGTTTTATTCCTAAGCTATCCATAACTTCATGAATAACCTTGAGGTAAAATTTGATCCTTGATCCGATTGTATTTCTGTGGGTAGTCCATATCGAGTGAAGAATTTAAGTAACTCCTCCACAATCTTTTTAGCTGTAATATTACGTACTGGATAGGCCTCTGGAAACCTAGGAGACACATCCATTATAGTCAAAAGACATTATTCCCACTTTTCGTTTTTGGGAGCGGTCCTACATAATCAATTAGGACCCTAGTAAAAGGTTCCTCGAATGCTGGAATGGCTATTAAGGGCACAGGTTTTATCACTGGTTGAGGTTTCCCTGTTACTTGACATGTGTGATATGATTGACAAAATTTAACTACATCTTTATGTAGGCCAGACCAATAAAAATGTTTTTGGATTTTAGCTTGTGTTTTCCTAACTCCCAAATGACCTGCCACTGGTACCTCATGTGCAACTCGCAACACCTCCTTTCTATACACTACCGGCAATACTACATGATGAACTTCTACCCACTTTTCATCCGCCTGCATATGTAAAGATCTCCATTTTCTCATCAAGACATCACTTTTACGGTAATAACACTCTGGTATACATGCAGATTCCTCTTCGGTATATGCTTTCTGATACATCCGTTTTATTGCTACATCTTTCTGTTGTAACTCTGCCAATTTTCCTGAACTAAACATATCCGCCTCATCCTCCACCTGCTCTTGTTCTTTTTCAACCATCTGATCAAAAATCGTTTCTGATAATTGCTCTTCAGCTTCATCTTCACTCTTTGATTTCTCCTCTTGTCTTAACCTGTAACTTTGCAACCTTGTTACTACACAATCCGGAAAAATCCCATGATATTCATCCTTCAACCCTTCAGTTGTCTGATTTTCCACTGGCTTATCAACCACAGTAGGCATCACTCTCACCTGCGATCCAGCTATATCATTCCCCAAGATAAACTGTATTCCTGGACAAGATAATTTCTCTATTACTCCTACTACCACTTCACCACTCTTCACTGGACTTTCCAACCTTACCTTATATAATGGAACACTACTCCTCTCACCCTGAATTCCACATATTACCACCTTTTCTGGCAACAATCTTCCCAAACTACATAACTCCTCATCTCTTACCATTAAAGATTGACTAGCTCCTGTATCTCTTAAAATTGTGACTTCTTTACCTGCTCCACCTGATACACATGAGTAAACTTTACCCACACAAGTAAATTGTTTAAAGAGATCTGGCATCTTCTTATCAATCACCTCTTGATCAGGCTGTGCATCCTTCGCTTCGCTTGGGCTTTCCTTTACCACTTTATCAAACCCCACTGTCTTATCCTGTTTTACCACATCAGCCTTCCCGGTGCTTTTCTTCAGCCACTAACACTGTGACTTTACATGGCCTAGTTTATTACACTGAAAACATTTGAAATGTTTCATTTCTTTTCCACCCTCCTGTATTTCTTTTTTAATCTGAGGTACACTCGCCTTATTATCTCCCATCAGATCTCTTTTACCTTTACCACTTGACTATTTCTCATGAACCAGTTTCTATCCCTCACAGGCTGAAACTGATGTTGGAAACCAAGCTTTGATTTATGAACTAATTCATAATCATCTGCCATTTCTGCTGCTAACCTCGCAGTTTTAACCCTCTGCTCTTCCACGTGAGTTCTCACTACATCAGGAATTGAATTTTTAATCTCCTCCAAAAGTATAATTTCTCTGAGAGCTTCATACTTTTGGTCTATTTTCAAAGCCCTTATCCACCTATCAAAATTACTCTGTTTGACCCTTTCAAACTCCAAGTATGTTTGACCAAATTCTTTCCTTAAATTTCTAAACCTTTGTCTGGAGACTTCAGGCACTAGTTCATATGCACCCAAGATGGATTTTTTTCACCTCCTCATACGTCCCAGATACCTCCTCCGGTAGTGATGCAAACATTTCACTAGCCCTACCTACCAGCTTTGTTTGAATCAGTAATACCCATGTGTCCTGTGGCCATTTCATTTGTTTAGCTACCTTCTCAAATGAAATGAAAAAGGCTTCCACCTCCTTCTCCTCAAACCTTGGCAATGCTTGGACATATTTAAATAGATCCCCAGCAAGCCTTCGACTATGACGCTCTTTCTCACTATCCTCATCACTATCATCCAACTACGTTTCCCTTTAGGTCTGCCAATTTTAACTGACTGTCATGTTTCATGGCCATGTTCTGAAGTTCAAACTCTCTCTCTTTATCTTTTTCCCTAATCTGTATCTCCCTTTCTCTTTTGTTTTGTTCTGCTAAGGCAATTCTTTCTTTTCTCCTTTCTTCTCTCTCCTTTTCTTTTTCCTCTCTCTCTCTCTTTCGTATTCAAGCTCATGTTCTATTTGTTTAATTTGTAACTGAATTTTTGCCATTTCCAATGAGTCAAACTGTATCTCAGGTAACTTTAAATGCTTAGCAACCGCCATAATTACCTCATCTTTTCGCATTTGTCAGGTAACGTTAACTGCAATGTCTTTGCCAAATCTAACAGTCTGCTTTTAGTCTCTGTCTGTAAGGTACTGCGTGTGACCATCTCCACCCCCAAAACCTTCAGAGCTTCTGAAAGAGCCATTGTCCACAAAATACTCCCCATTTAAACTGAAATACCACACCTGAAAAACAACCACAATATGCTCACCCCTCACTGTCTTTAAGTTTACTAGGCCAATCCAATAGATAGACTTTTATCCCCCTCGAGCCCCCAATTTGTTATTGGCCAGGGTTTAGAGAACCCCAAAGTGTATCATGGAGTTCACCTGACCCACAACATGTAATAGATTGTGGTATGGTGAGCACACAACCCACTCTACAGGTGTGGTAGAGCAGAAATGGAAAAGTATTTTTTAAAGTGAAACAATGTTTATTCTATGAACTCAAGTTAACCTTTTAAAACATACAGTGAACATCTTAGCAACCATTAATTCAAATACAAAAACCTCAACACTAAGTAATCCTTAATAAATTCCCAACAACATCCAGAAGACAAAAGAAACACCTTTTAACAGGGACACATCAGGTTTAAATTCACTACTGAGAACATTTATAATTTCGAATTCACCAAATGATCAAGAGTTAGTCTTTTCATGGCAGAGAGAACAACAGTACACCTGCTCTGTCTGGCTTCAGTTCCAACACTGAAACGAAACCAAAACAAACACAGGCACACCCAACTTTTCCCAAAGTGAAACTAAAAAGCAGAGCCAACAGCTCAGCTCCACCCACACACTCACATCACTGCAGTAACATGAGCAGCCAAACATTTTTTTAAGTGACATTCTCAAGACAGTGTGTGTGAGCAGTGTGTGTGTCTGTGAGCAGTGCGTGTGTATCTGTGAGCGGGGGGGGGGGGTGTCTGTGAGCAGTGTGTGTGTCTATGAGCAGTGTGTGTGTGTCTGTGAGTGGGGGGGGGGGTCTGTGAGCAGTGTGTGTGTCTGTGAGCAGTGTGTGTGTGTGTCAGTAGGCAGTGTGTGTGTCTGAGCAGTGTGTCTGTCTGTGAGCAGTGTGTGTGTGTCTGAGCAGTGTGTTTGTCTGCAAGCAGTGTGTGTGTTTGTAAGCAGTGTGTGTGTCTGTGTGCAGTGTGTGTGTCTGTAGGCAGTGTGTGTGTCTGTGAGCAGTGTGTGTATCTGTGAGCAGTGTGTGTATGTGAGCAGTGTGTGTGGCTGTGAGCAGTGTGTGTGTGTCTGTGAGCAGTGTGTGTGTCTGTGAGCAGTGTGTGTGTGTCTGTGGGCAGGGTGTGTGTCTGTAGGCAGTGTGTGTGTCTGTGAGCAGTGCGTGTGTCTGTGAGCAGTGTGTGTGTGTGTCTGTGAGCAGTGTGTGTGTGTGTCTGTGAGCAGTGTGTGTGTCTGTGAGCAGTGTGTGTGTATGTGAGCAGTGTGTGTGTGTCTGTGAGCAGTGTGTGTGTGTCTGTGAGCAGTGTGTGTGTGTCTGTAGGCAGTGTGTGTGTATGTGAGCAGTGTGTGTGTGTCTGTGAGCAGTGTGTGTGCCTGTGAGCAGTGTGTGTGTGTGTCTGTGAGCAGTGTGTGTGTCTGTGAGCAGTGTGTGTGTCTATAGGCAGTGTGTGTGTCTGTAGGCAGTGTGTGTGTCTGTGAGCAGTGTGTGTGTGTCTGTGAGCAGTGTGTGTGTGTCTGTGAGCGGGGGTGTGTGTGTGTCTGTGAACAGTGTGTGTGTCTATGAGCAGTGTGTGTGTGTCTGTGAGTGGGGGGGGGGTGTCTGTGAGCAGTGTGTGTGTCTGTGAGCAGTGTGTGTGTGTGTCAGTAGGCAGTGTGTGTGTCTGAGCAGTGTGTCTGTCTGTGAGCAGTGTGTGTGTGTCTGAGCAGTGTGTTTGTCTGCAAGCAGTGTGTGTGTTTGTAAGCAGTGTGTGTGTCTGTGTGCAGTGTGTGTGTCTGTAGGCAGTGTGTGTGTCTGTGAGCAGTGTGTGTATCTGTGAGCAGTGTGTGTATGTGAGCAGTGTGTGTGGCTGTGAGCAGTGTGTGTGTGTCTGTGAGCAGTGTGTGTGTCTGTGAGCAGTGTGTGTGTCTGTGAGCAGTGTGTGTGTGTCTGGGCAGGGTGTGTGTCTGTAGGCAGTGTGTGTGTCTGTGAGCAGTGTGTGTGTCTGTGAGCAGTGTGTGTGTGTGTGTCTGTGAGCAGTGTGTGTGTCTGTGAGCAGTGTGTGTGTATGTGAGCAGTGTGTGTGTGTCTGTGAGCAGTGTGTGTGTGTCTGTAGGCAGTGTGTGTGTATGTGAGCAGTGTGTGTGTGTCTGTGAGCAGTGTGTGTGTCTGTGAGCAGTGTGTGTGTGTGTCTGTGAGCAGTGTGTGTGTGTGTCTGTGAGCAGTGTGTGTGTCTGTGAGCAGTGTGTGTGTATGTGAGCAGTGTGTGTGTGTCTGTGAGCAGTGTGTGTGTGTCTGTGAGCAGTGTGTGTGTGTCTGTAGGCAGTGTGTGTGTATGTGAGCAGTGTGTGTGTGTCTGTGAGCAGTGTGTGTGTCTGTGAGCAGTGTGTGTGTGTGTCTGTGAGCAGTGTGTGTGTCTGTGAGCAGTGTGTGTGTGTCTGTGAGCAGTGTGTGTGTCTGTAGGCAGTGTGTGTGTCTGTGAGCAGTGTGTGTGTGTCTGTGAGCAGTGTGTGTGTCTGTGAGCGGGGGGGGGTGTGTGTGTCTGTGAACAGTGTGTGTGTCTATGAGCAGTGTGTGTGTGTCTGTGAGTGGGGGGGTGTCTGTGAGCAGTGTGTGTGTCTGTGAGCAGTGTGTGTGTGTGTCAGTAGGCAGTGTGTGTGTCTGAGCAGTGTGTCTGTCTGTGAGCAGTGTGTGTGTGTCTGAGCAGTGTGTTTGTCTGCAAGCAGTGTGTGTGTTTGTAAGCAGTGTGTGTGTCTGTGTGCAGTGTGTGTGTCTGTAGGCAGTGTGTGTGTCTGTGAGCAGTGTGTGTATCTGTGAGCAGTGTGTGTATGTGAGCAGTGTGTGTGGCTGTGAGCAGTGTGTGTGTGTCTGTGAGCAGTGTGTGTGTCTGTGAGCAGTGTGTGTGTCTGTGAGCAGTGTGTGTGTGTCTGGGCAGGGTGTGTGTCTGTAGGCAGTGTGTGTGTCTGTGAGCAGTGTGTGTGTCTGTGAGCAGTGTGTGTGTGTGTCTGTGAGCAGTGTGTGTGTATGTGAGCAGTGTGTGTGTGTCTGTGAGCAGTGTGTGTGTGTCTGTGAGCAGTGTGTGTGTGTCTGTAGGCAGTGTGTGTGTATGTGAGCAGTGTGTGTGTGTCTGTGAGCAGTGTGTGTGTCTGTGAGCAGTGTGTGTGTGTGTCTGTGAGCAGTGTGTGTGTCTGTGAGCAGTGTGTGTGTGTGTCTGTGAGCAGTGTGTGTGTCTATAGGCAGTGTGTGTGTCTGTAGGCAGTGTGTGTGTCTGTGAGCAGTGTGTGTGTGTCTTTGAGCAGGGCGTGTGTCTGTGAGCAGTGTGTGTGTGTCTGTAGACAGTGTGTGTGTCTGTGAGCAGTGTGTGTGTGTCTGTGAGCAGTGTGTGTCTGTGGGCAGTGTGTGTGTCTGTGAGCAGTGTGTGTGTCTGTAGACAGTGTGTGTGTCTGTGAGCAGTGTGTGTGTGTCTGTGGGCAGTGCGTGTGTCTGTGAGCAGTGTGTGTGTCTGTGAGCAGTGTGTGTGTCTGTGGGAGTGTGTGCGTCTGTGTGCAGTGTGTGTGTGTCTGTGGGCAGTGTGTGTGTCTGTGTGCAGTGTGTGTGTGTCTGTGGGCAGTGTGTGTGTCTGTAGGCAGTGTGCGTGTGCCTGTGGGCAGTGTGTGTGTCTGTGAGCAGTGTGTGTGTCTGTGAGAAGGTTGTGTGGCTGTGAGCAGTGTGTGTGTCTGTAGGCAGTGTGTGTGTCTGTGAGCAGTGTGTGTGTCTGTGAGCAGTGTGTGTGTGTCTGTGTGCAGTGTGTGCGTCTGTGAGCAGTGTGTGTGTGTGTCTGAGCAGTGTATGTGTCTGTGAGCAGTGTGTGTGTGTGTCTGTGAGCAGTGTATGTGTCTATGAGCAGTGTGTGTGTCTGTAGACAATGTGTGTGTCTGTGAGCAATGTGTGTGTGTCTTTGAGCAGGGTGTGTGTCTGTGAGCAGTGTGTGTGTCTGTAGACAGTGTGTGTGTCTGTGAGCAGTGTGTGTGTGTGTGTGAGCAGTGTGTGTCTGTAGGCAGCGTGTGTGTCTGTGGGCAGTGTGTGTGTCTGTGAGCAGTGTGTGTGTGTCTGTAGGCAGTGTGTGTGTCTGTGAGCAGTGAGTGTGTGTCTTTGAGCAGGGCGTGTGTCTGTGAGCAGTGTGTGTGTCTGTAGACAGTGTGTGTGTCTGTGAGCAGTGTGTGTGTGTCTGTGAGCAGTGTGTGTCTGTGGGCAGTGTGTGTGTCTGTGAGCAGTGTGTGTGTCTGTAGACAGTGTGTGTGTCTGTGAGCAGTGTGTGTGTCTGTGAGAAGGGTGTGTGTCTGTGAGCAGTGTGTGTGTCTGTGGGCAGTGTGTGCATCTGTGTGCAGTGTGTGTGTGTCTGTGGGCAGTGTGTGTGTCTGTGTGCAGTGTGTGCGTGTCTGTGGGCAGTGTGTGTGTCTGTAGGCAGTGTGTGTGTGCCTGTGGGCAGTGTGTGTGTCTGTGTGCAGTGTGTGTGTGTCTGTGAGCAGTGTGTGTGTCTGTGGGCAGTGTGTGTGTCTGTGTGAGCAGTGTGTGTGTCTGTGAGCAGTGTGTGTGTTTCTGTGAGCAGTGTGTGTGTCTGTGAGAAGGGTGTGTGTCTGTGAGCAGTGTGTGTGTTTCTGTGAGCAGTGTGTGTGTCTGTGAGCAGTGTGTGTGTTTCTGTGAGCAGTGTGTGTGTCTGTGAGAAGGGTGTGTGTCTGTGGGCAGTGTGTGTGTCTGTAGGCAGTGTGTTTGACTGTGTGCAGTGTGTGTGTCTGTGAGAAGGGTGTGTGTGTCTGTGAGCAGTGTGTGTATCTGTGAGAAGGGTGTGTGGCTGTGAGCAGTGTGTGTGTTTCTGTGAGCAGTGTGTGTGTTTCTGTGAGCAGTGTGTGTGTCTGTAGGCAGTGTGTGTCTGTGAGCAATGTGTCTGTCGGCAGTGTGTGTATCTGTGAGCTGTGTGTGTGTCTGAGCAGTGTGTGTGTCTGAGCAGTGTGTGTGTGTCTGTGAGCAGTGTGTCTGTGAGCAGTGTGTGTGTGAGCAGTGTATGTGTCTGTAGGCAGTGTGAGTTTGAGAGTAGTGTGTGTAATCAGTGAGCGTGATTGCAGTGTGAGTGTGAGTAAAGTTGTTTGTCTGTGGGCAGTGTGTCTGACCGTGGGCAATGTGTGTTTCAGCAGTTTGAGTTAGAAAGCAGTGAGTGTGTGAGCAGTGAGTGTGTGAGAGCAGTGTGTGCCAGAGAGCAGTGTGAGTGCAGTGTGAGTGTGAGAACAGTGTGTGTCAGGGGGCAGTGTGAGTGCAGTGTGAGTGTGAAAGCAGTGTGTGTCAGAGAGCAGAGTGAGAGCAGTGAGTGTGAGAACAGTGTGTGTCTGTGAACAGTGTGTGTGTGTGTGTGCATGAGCAATGTATCTGTCAATACTGTAGCGTGGTTACCATGAATGAGGAAGAGTCCTTCAATGTGCATCACTCATTCAGCTCCACTAAATATAAAAGGTAAATCAGCTTCCCAGATAGGTTCTGCATTTATGTATAAGTCACGAGAGAACAAATTGCTCCAATGTACTTTCTGGTGGGAGCAACAATAAATAAAATTGGGGGAGGAGAAGGAGTGATTTTCAGTATAGTAGCTCCCAGAAATGGAAGTTCTCTTCTACGTTACATTTGATTGGTAATATTTTTTTCCAATTTCACTTCTTCATACTGTAATACCATGCATTTAAATTCCTACAGTAAGCAGCTTTTCAGAGATAGGGCATATTTCAGTCAGGATATTACTGTATGAGATGAGGCTGCAACCGTATGAAGCGATGTGAATCAATCAGCTCTCAAATGGTTAACCACCATTCTTCTTAAGGGGCAAAACGCTCTGAGGTTGAAGTGAAATGTTTTTCAGGGCATCTTATTTCTGAGCTGGGGCAAATTCTCCTGCATATCCTTTTAATTGTCTGGTTTGGTGGCAAATTAAATCAATTCTTTCCCTTTGCGATATCCGATTCCCTGCAAACTCTGCCTCTCATTTCCCTGCTTCTTCAAAGCAATTCGCTGCCAGTCTGTGTCTATTTATTCCTCGGAATGCCTGACTGCCTGCTTTATTACCTGCACTATTACAATCCTTTATTAGAGCTACAAGCTCAATATAAAAATCTGCGCCAGCTTTCTACTTCAGTGACAAGAGGCGAAGGCAGTCATCAATGTAAATAGGCAGGAGTGCGGCAGAGAAAAGAGCTGACCACCACAGATTTTTACTACACACAGCCCACTGCTTTGACACCTTGATAAATGAAAGGATGGGGCGGCAGTGAATAGGTTCCCAAACTGAAGCGAGATTCCTACCATGATAATATCAGTGTACCAATTCCCCATCCTCACCACCGTACCCACCCCCCCCCCCAATCAATCAGGTTACCGTGGAACAACTAGTTTTTAAAAAATGCTCTCTGCCCTCACGCCACGCGTACCATCCACCTTAACATTAATTCCAGTCTACAAAAAGGCTGGAGAATTCACCGAGAGGAGGAACTCCTCACCAAAAACAATCCTTCCATCGCTTCCTGTGCTCCATCTGAAGGCTCACTTGATCTAAACAGATTGTCGTCGAACTTCAGGTGCTCACAGTTCCAAAATGAATTGCATTTATCAGTAAGAGATGGATTTATTTCAGAGAAGAATATGTGAGCAATTGGAGGGGGGTGGGGTGCAATTAAACAATGCTCGGCTCCTGGTGGATCAATGCACATGGGCTGCCACTTCCTCACATTATTGCTGCTGTGCACACGTGTGCAGAAAGGGAACAAAGTCCCCGAGCGAGCGTGTTTAGCCACGTGTTTCCCGGCCCTCGCAATGCTGAGAAACATATGGCTATTCAACGTGACTCGCATTGAATACGGGGCCTGAACGGGGAAGGTGCGGCCGAGGCAGCACATAGCCCTGATTTGTACAGTGAGGAGCTCCGCTCGTCGGAACTCTCCATTGCAGCGAGAGGTCAGGATGCCATTTTAAAATCCCCCCCCCGCAACTCGGCAACCCCAGCCTGATCCTGCTTGGCACCCTGGCACCACCATTCCAGATGGCAGTGCCACCTGGGCACCATGGCAGTGCCAGGCTGGCACCCACATGGCACCAGCAGTGACAGGGCGCCACCCTGCTCCAAGGGCATACAGCTAAGGGCGACCCCCTGGGCGACCCCATGAGTGCTGTTCCATCTGGTCCCTGTTTGTGGGGACGAGTGCTGACCGGCACTCGCCCGCGGTCTCTGATGCAAAGGGGTCAAATTCCAAAGGCCTCGGGTACCTCGGGAATCTGCACATTAGAGTGAGGCTTACTGCCTCGCTCTAATATGCAGATTTGTTAAAAAGTGATCCAGCTCATTGTGGGCGGGATTCACATACAACATCTCGCGAGATTGCGTTGAATCGCGCGAGGCGTTGGCGACCCAGGTAGACCCCGGGAGTGGAGTCTCCCGGCTCTCAACGGCCATGCTATGACGCAGCATAACCATTGGATCGCAGCATAACCATTGGATCGTGCCCGACATTGTCGTGTGGCCTCAGCAGGTTGTTCAGTGTCAAATGGACACTCAGTGGTAATTCCCAAAGTGAAGTTAATATTATGATAGCTGTATTTTGACAGACCAAATTGACAGTTTTTTTCTTTGACTATCAGAGATTGTGCAAACTTTCCAAAAGCTTCTCTCATCTGCAAGCGTTCATGGAGTGAATGGCAATGACACAGAGTCTACCCCTATTGCTATCTCACTGGGACATCACCAATTGAAGCAGAGTTAGTGACATAATGGTAGTGTCAGAAGCCCAGGCTAATGCCCTGGAGACATGGGTTCAAATCCCACCATGGCAGCTGGTGGCATTTGAATTCCATGAATTCATTATTTTTTTTAAGTACTAAATAATTCTGGAACCTGAATCCCTGAAACAGCCATCGATCGTTGTAAAAGCCAATCTGGTTCAGTGATGCCCTTTACCTCGTCTGGCTCATCTGTGACTTCAGGCCTACAACACACTTCTCTTAACTCTTCTACGAAATGATCCAACTGGCCTAGCAAGCCTCTCAGGTCAAAGCCCATTCATTCAGGGTGGGCTACATACAAGTGTTGGCTTTTCCAGTGATGTGATATCCCATTAAAGAGTAAAAATGAGATGTGGGGCCTCCTCCACCACCACACCCCACCAAGCCTGCTCCGCCATTCAATAAGATCACGGCTAAACTTCAGTCTCAAATACATGCTCCTGTCTATTTACATAACCCTGGAAACCTGTCTGCATTTGTAGAGCAGGCCATACCCTATCACCTGTGACGAGAACCCAGACTGCTGGGACAGTGGCTTATTGGAGAAACTGTAACAGAACCACATCGCCCTTTGGAGGCAGGCCTTGATGCCACACAAGGATCACTCCTTCAAGGTGTGGTTAAGTAAGGCCAATGGCGTCTTGAGTGTGTAAATGCGCCTACGTTCACTTCCGCTTGCGGCGATGCGGAGCTAAGCCTCACGATTCGGCAGCTCCCGCGATCACGGACTTTCGGGCTCTCTAGAAGAGTTCCAACGGGAATTTTTTGAAGACGTTCCGTGTGGGAAGGGGAGAGTGAGGTCCCTCTTCACTGTTTATGGATCGGACAAGAAGTGAAACGGCCAAAAAAGCGGCGTTGGAGCAGCGGGAGAAGCGAGGGAAGAAAAACAAGATGGCGGCGGCCGGAAATAAAGTGGAATGTGGGCCAGAGCTGCAAGAGTTCATTAAGCGCTGTTTTGAGGAGCTGCGGAAAGAGATGCTGGTGCCTATGCTGTCGGCGATTCAAGGATTAGGGATGACCCAGAAGGCCCACGAGGTTAAGATCCAGGAGGTGCACAAAAAAGTTAATGAGAACGAGGATGAGATCTTGGGCCTGGCGGTGAGGGTGGAGGCGCACGAGGCGCTGCACAAGAGGTGGGCGGGAAGATTCAAGACCTGGTGAACAGGTCGAGGAGAAAGAATCTTCGGATCCTGGGTCTCCCTGAAGGAGTGGAGGGGGCCGATGCCGGGGCATATGCGAGCACGATGCTCGAGTCGATGATGGGCGCGGAGGCCCCTTCGAGGCCTTTGGAGCTGGATGGGGCACACCGGGTGCTGGCGAGGAGGCCCAAGGCTAATGAGCCGTCAAGGGCGATTGTGGTGAGGTTTCACCATTTCACAGACAGAGAGAGGGGCTTCAAATGGGCCAAGAAAGAGCGGAGCAGCAGCTGGGAGAATGCGGAGATCCGAATATACCCGGACTGGAGCACGGAGGTAACAAAGAGGAGAGCGGGTTTCAACCGGGCCAAGGCGGTGCTGCACCGGAAAGGAGTGAGATTCGGAATGCTGCAGCCAGCGCGATTGTGGGTCACATTCAAGGTTCAACATCACTATTTTGAAACGCCTGAGGAGGCTTGGACCTTTATTCAAACTGAAAAGTTGGACTCAAACTGAGGGTTTGTGAGGGTGGGGGGGATGTTTGTTGTACATAGGGTGTTAATCACGCGCAGGAAATGTTCCACGGGTTGGGGGATGGATGGGGATGGGGAAAGGGACCGGGTGAGTAGACCGTACGAGACGGTGGGCGCTGGTGCTGGAGGGAGAGGAGGCTCGGGGATGGGGGAAATGAGACAAGGCCGCGACAGGAGCTGCGCCAGAGGGGGCGGGGCAGGCTTAGGAAAACGCGGGCTTTTCCCTGTGCTAGGGAAGGACGGGGGGGGGGCGGGGAACGGATGAGCGAACACTGATTGGGAGATTCCCACACGGGGGGGTCAAGGGGACGGCGGGGTAAGCCGGGGTCAGCAGACTTACGGGAGTGCTATGGGGGGAGCAAAAGAGCTAGACACGGGTCTAGCGGGGGGGAATAGGGTTGGTGCTGCACAGGCCGAAGGGGAAGGGGACACAGAAGAGGTGGTCGGGGCGGGGGTCTCCCGTCTCGGGGACTGGAGGGTGAGGGTGGCGCGGGCACGGGACTGGCCTAGAAAAGGAGATGGCTAGTCGGCAGGGGGGGTGGGGGGGGGGGGGGGTGGGAGGCCCCCCCATGGAGGGGGTGGGGGGGGGGTGGGAGGGGGGGTGGGAGGCCCCTCAATCTGGCTGATAACGTGGAATGCGAGGGGCCTGAATGGGCCGGTAAAGAGGGCCCGAATGTTCGCGCACTTAAAGGGACTGAAGGCAGACGTGGTCATGCTCCAGGAGACACATTCGAAAGTGGCGGATCAGGTCAGGTTAAGAAAGGGATGGGTAGGACAGGTATTCCATTTGGGGCTGGATGCGAAGAACAGACGGGTGGCAATATTGGTGGGGAAGCGGGTGTCGTTTGAGGCCAAGAATGTCGTAGTGGATAATGGAGGTCTATACGTGATGGTGAGCTGTAAGTTGCAGGGGACGTGGGTGGTATTGGTAAATGTATACGCCCCGAACTGGGACGATGCCGGGTTCATGAAGCGCATGTTGGGGCGCATTCCGGACCTGGAGGCAGGAAGCTTGATAATGGGCGGGGATTTTAATACGGTGTTGGACCCAGCACTGGATCGCTCCAGATCTAGGACCGGAAAGAGGCCAGCTGCGGCCAAGGTGCTTAAGGGGTTTATGGCTCAGATGGGGGGAGTGGACCCGTGGAGGTTTGCCAGGCCGCAGGCCAGGGAATTTTCTTTTTTCTCCCACGTGCACAAAGCCTACTCCCGGATAGATTTTTTTGTTCTGGGCAGGGCGCTGATCCCGAAAATGGAGGGAACGGAGTATTCGGCCATAGCCGTTTCAGATCACGCCCCGCACTGGGTGGAACTGGAGTTGGGGGAGGAGAGGGACCAACGCCCGTTGTGGCGGTTGGATGTGGGACTGCTGGCAGATGAGGCAGTGTGTGGGAGGGTGCGGGGGTGCATTGAAAGGTATTTGGAGGCCAACGACAACGGGGAGGTGCAGGTGGGGGTGGTATGGGAGGCGCTGAAGGTGGTGATCAGGGGAGAGCTAATCTCCATCAGGGCTCATAGGGAGAAGATAGAGGGCGTGGAAAGGGAGAGGTTAGTGGGGGAGATTTTAAGAGTGGACAGGAGATACACAGAGGCCCCTGAAGAGGGATTACTTAGGGAAAGGCGACGTCTCCAGACGGAGTTTGAACTGTTGACCACAGGGAAGGCAGAGGCACAGTGGAGGAAAGCGCAGGGGGCGACGTATGAGTATGGGGAGAAGGCGAGTCGGATGCTGGCACACTAGCTCCGTAAGAGGATGGCAGCGAAGGAAATAGGTGGAGTCAAGGATGGAAGGGGAGCTACGGTGCGGAGTGCGACAAAAGTAAATGAGGCATTCAAGGCCTTCTATGAGGAGCTGTACAGATCCCAGCCCCCAGCGGGGGAAGAGGGGATGAGACGATTCTTGGACCAACTGAGGTTCCCGAGGGTGGAGGAGCAGGAGGTGGCTGGTTTGGGGGCATCAATTGGGTTGGAGGAGCTGAGCAAAGGTCTGGGGATTATGCAGGCAGGGAAGGCCCCGGGATCGGACGGGTTCCCGGTTGAGTTCTACAGGAAGTACGTAGACCTGTTGGCCCCGTTGCTAGTGAGGACTTTTAATGAGGCAAGGGAGGGAGGGACCCTGCCCCCGACAATGTCGGAGGCGACAATCTCTTTGATCCTGAAGCGGGACAAGGACCCACTGCAATGTGGGTCGTACAGGCCGATCTCGCTCCTCAACGTGGATGCTAAGTTGCTGGCAAAAGTGCTGGCTACGAGGATCGAGGACTGTGTCCCGGGGGTGATTCACGAGCACCAGACGGGATTTGTAAAGGGTAGGCAGCTAAACACCAATGTGCGGCGGCTCCTAAACGTGATAATGATGCCATCGGTGGAGGGAGAGGCAGAGATAGTGGCAGCTATGGACGCGGAGAAGGCCTTTGACCGAATAGAGTGGGGGTACCTCTGGGAAGTGCTGCGTAGGTTTGGGTTCGGGGGAGGGTTTATTAGTTGGGTTAAGCTCCTATACAGAGCCCCGGTGGCGAGTGTGGTTACGAATCGGCGGAGGTCGGAGTATTTTCGGCTGTATCGTGGGACGATACAGTGGGACCCTGTCCCCCCTGGTGTTTGCATTAGCAATTGAACCCTTGGCTATGTCATTAAGGGAGTCTAGGAAATGGAGGGGGGTTGTCCGAGGGGGAGAGGAGCATCGAGTGTCGCTTTATGCAGATGACCAGTTGCTGTATGTGGCGGATCCAGTGGAGGGGATGGTGGAGCTCATGCAGACTCTAAGGGAGTTTGGGGATTTTTCGGGCTATAAGCTTAATGTAGGGAAGAGTGAGCTTTTTGTAGTACAGTCAGGAGACCAGGAAAGGGGGATAGATGATCTACCGCTGAGGAGGGCGGAAAGGAGCTTTCAGTACCTGGGGATCCAAATAGCTAGGAGTTGGGGGGGCCCTACATAAACTGAATCTGACGAGGCTGGTGGAGCAGATGGAGGAGGACTTCAAACGATGGGACATGTTGCCGCTCTCGCTAGCGGGTAGAGTGCAGTCGGTCAAAATTGTGGTCCTCCCGAGGATTCTTTTTGTGTTCCAGTGCCTTCCAACTGTAATTACCAAGGCCTTTTTTAAGAGGGTAGGCAGGAGTATGATGGGTTTTGTGTGGGCGAATAAGACCCCGAGGGTAAGGAGAGGGTTTCTGTGGCGCAGTAAGGACCGAGGAGGGTTGGCGCTGCCGAATCTGGGTGGCTACTACTGGGCAGCAAATGTGGCGATGATCCGTAAGTGGGTGATGGAGGGAGAGGGGGCGGCATGGAAGAGGTTGGAGATGGCGTCCTGCAAGGAAACGAGCCTGGGGGCGCTGGTGACGGCACCGCTGCCGCTCTCGCTGATAAGGTACGCCATGCGTCGGGTGGTGGCGGCATCGCTAAAGATCTGGGGCCAGTGGAGACGGCACAGGGGTGCAATGGAGCCTCGGTGTGGTCCCCGATCAGGGATAACCATCGGTTTGTCCCAGGGAGGATGGACGGGGGGTTTCAGAGCTGGCATCGAGCAGGGACCAGATGAATGGGGGACCTGTTCATTGATGGGACGTTTGGAGCCTAGGGGCACTGGAGGAGAAGTTTGGGCTACCCCCGGGAAATGCTTTCAGATACATGCAGGTAAGGGCATTTGTGAGGCGACAGGTGAGGGAATTCCCGTTGCTCCCGGCACAGGAGATTCAAGACAGGGTGATCTCGGGTGTATGGGTCGGAGAGGGCAAGGTGTCGGCAATATACCAGGAGATGAAAGAAGAGGGGGAGGCTTTGGTAGAGGAGCTGAAGGGTAAATGGGAGGAGGAGCTGGGGGAGGAGATTGAGGAGGGGCTATGGGCTGATGCCCTAAGTAGGGTTAATTCCTCTTCTTCGTGTGCCAGGCTTAGCCTGATACAATTTAAGGTGGTCATAGAGCGCACCTGACGGGGGCGAGGCTGAGTAAGTTCTTTGGGGTGGAGGACAGATGTGGGAGGTGCTTAGGAAGTCCGGCAAACCATGTCCATATGTTTTGGTCATGTCCGGCACTGGAGGGGGTCTGGAGGGGAGTGGCGGGAACAGTATCTAAGGTGGTGAAAGTCCGGGTCAAGCCAAGCTGGGGGCTAGCAATATTTGGAGTAGTGGACGAGCCGGGAGTGCAGGAGGTGAAAGAGGCCGGCATTCTGACCTTTGCGTCCCTAGTAGCCCGGCGAAGGATCTTGCTAATGTGGAAGGAGGCAAAGCCCCCCAGCGTGGAGGCCTGGATAAATGACATGGCAGGGTTTATCAAGTTGGAGAGGATAAAGTTTGCCTTGAGAGGGTCTGCGCAGGGGTTCTACAGGCGGTGGCAACCATTCCTAGACTATCTCGCGGAGCGTTAGATGAAGGTCGGTCAGCAGCAGCAGCAACCCAGGGGCGGGTAGGGAGGGATAGGGAGGGATGTCTTGCGTTGGGGGGGGGGGGGGGAGGGGGAAGGGGGGTTTATTTGGGGGGTATTTGAGCAAGAAAATATATGAAGGATCTGGAAAACTGACATGTACGGGAGGAATCCAATGTACAAAGCTCTGTATCATATCGTTTTACCATGTTCATGTCTTGCTATGTGCGCTTTCTTTCTTTTTGTTGGGGGGGGGGTTTGTTTGTAAGGGTGAAAAATTGTGTTCAAAATCTTAATAAATATATATATATTTTTTAAAATGCGCCCACGTTCCACACCTTCACTCATAGGAACATAAGATCTAGGAGCAGGGGTATGCAATTCAACCCTTCGTGCCTGCTTCACCATTCAAAACGATCATGGCTGACTTCATCTTGGCCTCAACTCCATTTTCCTGCCCACTCCCTATATCCCTTCAACCCATTACTAATTAAAAATCTGTCTATCTTCTCCTTAAAGTTACTCAATGTCCTGGCAGCCCCACACTCTGTGGTAGTGAATTCCACAGATTCACAACACTTTGAAAAAAGTAATTCCTCCTCAACTCTGTTTTAAATCTGCTACCTTTATCCTAAAACTATGACCTCCTGTTCCAGATTGCCCCGCAAAAAGAGGCATCTGCCTTACGTCTACTTTTACCATCTTATATACCTCAATTAGTTCTCTCCTCATTCTTCTAAACTGCTCAATCTCTCTTCATAAAACAAACCTCATCACTGCAATCAATCTAATGAACCTCCTGTGAACTGCCTCCAATGCCACTACATCCCTCTTCAAATAAGGGGACCAAATCTCTGCCCCGTACTCCAGATACGATCTCACCAATGCCTTGTACAATTGCAGCAGCATTTCACTATTTTTAAACTCTGTTCCTTTTGCAATAAATGCCAAAGTTCAATTGGCCTTCCTTATTACCTGCTGTACTTGCATACTAGCTCCAATTCACATCTCATTCACATCATTATTATTTCCAGAACCTGCAGAAATAGGAAGACTTGGGCAGCACGGTAGCATTGTGGATAGCACAATTGCTTCACAGCTCCAGGATCCCAGGTTCAATTCCGGCTTGGGTCATTGCCTGTGCACATCCTCCCCGTGTGTGCGTGGGTTTCCTCCGGGTGCTCCGGTTTCCTCCCACAGTCCAAAGATGTGCAGGTTAGGTGGATTGGCCATGATAAATTGCCCTTAGTGTCCAAAATTGCCCTTAATGTTGGGTGGGGTTACTGGGTTATGGGGATAGGGTGGCGGTGTTGACCTTGGGTAGAGTGCTCTTTCCAAGAGCCGGTGCAGACTCGACGGGCCGAATGGCCTCCTTCTGCACTGTAAATTCTATGAATTCCCAGGATAATAAGGACAAGGATCACCTGTTCACTGGTTGCCGTGGTGATTCTCGCCTTGAAATTATATGCCACTGGTCATTCAAAACAAACAGCAGGGATTATCTGACGAATCTAAAAACGTGCTATCCAAAGAGACATCATGAAGTTCGCATGTGTATTCCATTAATTTTCCCAGAGTTGGCTCCTGGAACCTTGGTTTATGCCTCTGCATGGCTGGTATCTTCTTGCCCTGTTGTGCTGGGACCCACTGTGGAAAATGCTGAATGATCACTGCGGTGTGTGGGGCAAGAAAATCCACCCTTAAGAGTTTAGATTTTAGAATCATTGAAACAATGAATAGATACAACTCAAAAGAAAGCTATTTGGCACCTCAGACCTGCACTGGCTATCCAGAAGAGCAATTTAGCTCATTCTGCTCCCCAAAACTTTCCCCTTAGCACTGCAAATCTAATTCCCCATGTGCCTATCAAATTCGCTTCTGAAAGTGGAATGAGCTCTGCAGTTTGCAAGAAGCGTGTAATTGTTTTTAGATACTCCCTGAACCAAAATGAAACTAAGCTTCAGGAAAGGAAGGGGAGTAGGTGTAATTGGAATTCCTGGCTGTGAGGTCATTTCTAAGAGATGACATGAGGTTGCTATGGAAGTGAAAGCTGGGTAACCAAAAAGGACAAAGACCAGCTAATTGGAAGTATTGGTTTTCAGCCTATTGCCCTGCAGAAGAACATACAGAACACCTGGTGTTCAGGAGAAGCAAGGCGAGTTCTCTAAGGAAAAGAGCAGCTTTTTGGCACGGCAGAATAGAGGACAGACAGGAGCTCTCGGTGAAGCAATGTGCAAGGTCGTGAAAAGGGACAGAAATTTCTAAGTGATGTGAATAGCCCAGGTACACTGAAGAGCGGAGTGTTTCCCCCAGAGCTGGCCAGACCTTGAACTGGGGTCTTGTTGGCGAGTTGATTGAAAGGTTTTGCCATCAGCACTGTTTACCTGAGGGAGAGAGTGGTGATAGAAATGCACCTTTGCACCTTTTATTGTTAATCATATCCGGCGAACTCAGATGGAATCATGCTGCTGGTGAAAGTGACTCGAGGGCCAGATCTAGGGAAAAGTGAGACACCATCCATGCAGGGGGCAAAGTTTAAAAGACTTTCGGACTGCACGTGGTGACATATATGTGATAAGAGTGATACCAAGAAACTTGTGAGAGTTACCTTTGTTGTATCGACTATTTAAACTGAAATTCATTGTTTCTGTTGACATATCATTTGCCTGCTCACTCGTTCTTAAATCTGTTTTGTAAATTTTGGGTTTAATTGCTACAGTAAAAGTTTTACAAAGTGAAATTTTGGCCATCGATTCCTTCTGTCAGGGGCATTTGTTTGTTTCTTTTCAGTAAATTTTTTTCTCCGGGAATTGTAACCAAAGCCACAATTCAATCTGTCTTCACCACATTTTCCGGAAGTGCATTCCCGATCCTAACCACTCGCTGCATTAACAAAGAGCTTTCTTCATGTCGCTGTTGCCTCTTTTGACCTTCATCGTAAATCTGTGTCCTTTGGTTCGCGACACTTCTGCCAATGAAAAGAGTTTCTCTCTATCTACTCTGTCCAGACGTCTCATGATTTTGAACACCTCTATCAAGTCTCCGTTCAACCTCCTCTTCTCCAAGGAGAACAACCCCAGCTTCTCCAATCCATCCGCATGACTGAAGTCTCTCGCCCAGGGAACCAGCCACATAAGTCTTTTCTGCACTCTCTAGAAAGGCTTTGCATTCCTTCCGAAAGTCTGGTGTCCAAATTTGGACACAATACTCCAACTGAGGCTAATCCAGTGTTTCTTGAAGGTTCGTCATAACTCTACACCTCTCTTTGTAAAGCTCATGTTCGCAAGGGTCTCCTTAGCCACGTTTTCACCTGCCAAGCCACCTACAGTGATAGGTGAAAAAAAAATACGATGACAGTTACCAAGATCTCAGTGCAGCTGATGTGAGGATGTGGAAAGCCAGGTCCAATCTCTTTGGCAATATCAAGGGGACTCAGCTTGGCTGAGGGATGATGCAATACTGCAGTATACTGTGCCACATACAGCTTTGTCCTACAAATTGCCATTGCAATGTACTATAGTGAAGAAGAGTCCATTTCAACCACCGACACAGGACAGCTGTAATCAGAAGCCGAACAAGGTCTCCATATTAACCTTTGGCCTTATTTTAAGGTAACAAGATCCATAAAGATGTAAATGGAGCTTCCTTCTTCTCGTGGTTTCCTGGTTCGCCAACACAATTCTTGATTTGCTGTTTTATTTTGATTTATTACCTTTGTCTGTTGCTTTTGGTGTTGAGCAGAGAGATAGTCACACGTCAAAGCTGGGCCAAGTTTAGATCTCACTTTACGATATTCCAGGCGCTGTTCCTGACATTTTACATTGAAGCTGTGACTATACTCGGGGTTTACGATGATTGAAGACTGAGGTGTTTTCTGGGCCATGACATTTCGGATTGTAGTGACGTACAATTGTACAGTTGCTGGTGATGTGTAGTGCCTCATGGATTCCCAGATTTGGGCTTCCAGGTTTGTCCTTAGTCTGCGTCACAATGTCACATGGTGTTGTTTGCCATCAACAACACGCTCCATTCTGACAATGCATCTGTGGCACATATTTCTACAACAGAGAGGTTGGTGATGAAGTCCTTGAATTAGTCCTTCACCCAGAAGGCTCAATTCCACATGCACTTTTTCTGCTCGTTGTTGTGTTTGGTCCTTTGTACTTTACGAAGGAATCCACCAAACACTTTGATTTGTCCAAACCAGAATCTTTATTGAGTCTCATGTGGTAAGGTAGCAATCTGTTACAGAGCACATTATCATGGAGTCTGGTAGCTACTCCTCTGGAATTTACACCTAGCACTGACCATTCATAATGTCTTATTACCCTCTCAATCTTCTTCTGAAGATGGCTGGATGTGTCTCCCCTTATATGGGAGTCGCCGGTCACATGACCTTGGTCTAGAGACCGCATGGGGTGTCGGTACCACCACCTGCTGGTTGGAGGTTGCACACCTTCCAACTATGATATAGCCCATAGACATATCACCACAGGTGTGAGTAGTTTGTGTGAGAGAGCCCATATAGCCCATAGACATATCACCACACTCACCTTTCAGATAAGACACTAAACCAGCTCTTGATCTGCCATCTCAGCTAGATGTTAAAGAAGTCTTGACACTATTTCATGGAAATGTAGGGGAGATATCTCCAATGTCCTCTGCCAATATTTATCCCCAAACAACATCGCCAAGGCAAATTACCTGCTCGTTGCAGACTGCGAGAGCTTGCTGTGCACAAATTGGCTGCCACATTTGCTGCGTTTCAACAGTGACTACACTTAAAAAGCACTACATTGACTGTAAAGTGCTTTGGGACATTCCGAGGCTGTGAAAGACATTATTTAAATGCAAATGCTTTTGTTTTCTTTCTGATTGTGTTCTGTGCTTAGTCAGGTTTTCCCTGCTGTTATGGACTGTGAGACTCCTGCAGAGTGTTGCAGCTGTGGTGGCACTTAACACAATGAGAGTGAATAATGCGGAAGCTACTCGATTTCAGACGTTGGGCCCCATCCGCCTTCTCAAGAGAAACAGAACATGATTTGGAATGTTGACAGCCCTGCAGGCAGTGAAAGATAACTTACATGGGGCATTCCCGATTGTTTACTGCAGTGAATGCGTGAGAGTGCGAGTGAAAAAAGTGAGGGAGCGAGTGGGCAGGGAGACAAAGAACAAAAGTTAATGATGATATGATCTAAAGGGAAGCTGCACTCCTCCTTATTCTCTCGACTGCTCCCGCGCCTAGAAAACAACATCGCCTTCTCCTCAAAATGATACAAAGATCTAGAGGAGTTGAACCTTCTGAGACTTCTTTCTGGAAAGGGAAAGAAAAGAGAGAAAGGCTGGAATGAGGAATATGAGAGAAGGTGCTTGAGCAGAAGAGCAGCGATCTTATACAAGCGTTAATCTGCAGTGTGCAGTATGCCAGGATCCTGGGTTGGCGTTTGTTGTTGCCACCTTTGTGGGTCCAAGATCCAATTATGTTGGCACGACAACAATGTTGCAGGTTTGCTAAGATATGGGTCTCCCTGGAATTTTGAAAGGCGAGATTGTGAACTTCATAACATGTGAAGCAGTTACCACGGGAGCCTTCCGGAAAACAGTAAATTCTGTCCTCACTTACTGATTTCCAATCCTTACGATCCTTCTCTCCTGCTGATCTTAAGTGGATGAAGTTTCTTTGCTCCTAAAAAGGGCCAAACTTTTCTGCGAGACCTCCTACACCACAAACCCCCTAGATCAGCCTTGGAATAGAGGCCTTCCCCTTCCTCTTGGACGACTAGTAAAGCAGATGCACATCACTACAACAAAGAGTAGGGTTACCAACGACACAGCTTTACTGCTGTATCACTAGCTCCATTGTACAAATGCCTACTTCTGATACTGACTCATAAGAAACTCTAGAATATAGAATTTACAGTGCAGAAGGAGGCCATTCAGCCCATCGAGTCTGCACCGGCTCTTGTAAAGAGCACCCTACCCAAGGTCAACACCTCCACCCTATCCCCATAACCCAGTAACCCCACCCAACACTAAGGGCAATTTTGGACAGTAAGGAGCAATTTATCATGGCCAAGCCACCTAACCTGCACATCTTTGGACTGTGGGAGAAAACCGGAGCACCCGGAGGAAACCCACGCACACACGGGGAGGATGTGCAGACTCCGCACAGACAGTGACCCAAGCCGGGAATCGAACCTGGGACCCTGGAGCTGTGAAGCAATTGTGCTATCCACCATGCTACCGCGCTGCCCCGGTATAACAGAGAGGCGGTGCAGTGGTGCTCCGACACTCTGTCATGGAGCAGTGGTATATAGGACAAGGCACGGCAATATTGCTGCTCTATGCCATTCCACTAAGGGGGAACTATCGGTTCATTTGCTGTCTCTCGTTTCAAGAAGAGAGAAGAAACTCAATGGGCACCATTCCAGATCGTGTACTCAAAAGCTCAAGGAGATAAAACAGTTGCTTGGAAGCAGCTTACCTCATTGGTCGCTGAGTCAAAGGATAGCATAAGCCTAAAGCAGGGAAGGAAAGGGAAAGGTGAAGGGGAGTATGCCGTTTTAAATTAGCTATAATTCTGTGTAGTATATGTTGCACAAAAGACATGTAGCCCAGGGTATCACACAGAAGATAAGACACAATAAAGGTAATCTAAATGCATGTTCAGCATATCTTCACACTTTTCAACTAGTTTGATTTCTTGGCATATCTACAAAGGATGATTGGTTAAAGGAAGAATTTTGCGGTGACAGTGGAAGATTTTTTTCTGGCATTCCAGAGTCTAAGTATAGTGACTGCCACTTTCTGTTTTCATAAGTCAAATTATTCTTAATATTATAAGTGTGAGAATATGTGATGCATTTTGTTAAATCTCTATCGGCAATGGAAACAAAACATTGGGCAGGGTTCTCTGTCCAACAGCGTCGGATTCGCAAAACACGATTGGGCAGAGAATCGCGCGTGAGGCAAAAATTGTGGCCAGTGCCTGACAGATTGCCATGCTCCAGTGCCCCGATAGCGACGTCACTGCGTTCTACTCCACATGTACAGTAAACGGCGGTGACATATCATTAACGGGCCTGACCAGATATTCTCTGAGACCTCCGCGATGTTCCGACTCCGCCAGGAGGAATTACCGGTGGTGAGCATCCCTTGTGGTTTTAAAAATTGGGAAACAGGCGCCGTGGGTGAAGAGGGAGAGAAAGGGAGGAGGTAGGTAATGCAGAGGCGCGACCATGGGCTGCAAGGCTGGCTGGGGTGACCAGGGGATGGACCTTGGGAACTGGGGTGTCCAGGTGCAGACCGTCATTGCCGCGGCCTGCAAGGCAGCCACCTTGCCTCGCACCCCGTGACTGCCCACCGTGGCCCATGGTTGCACAGAGTGACACTGGCCATATGGGTGCCTCCACCCCACCTCCCCTCATTCCACCCCCAGCCTTGCACCCCCGTGCTCCACCCCTCATCCCAACATCCTCGCACTCCACTGAGTCCCCCCTCAGCTACACTAACCCCTGCCCTCACCCCCCACCTCACGCATCACGTGGCCCACCCAAAGACAACACCCAGATTAACTCTTAAAGGAGGACACCGGACGGGGCCACGGAGTGTACCACTGGTATGGCTAGGGCCAGCCAACATTACCATTGCTGGCGGGGATGGGTGCCTGTCAGCAGGGACGGGCACTGGGGCCAGAGGTTCCTGCAGTGCCAGGCACCGACAGGGCCAGGGGTATGGTGCGGAGGGCAGAGCACCGGGGCCACCATGCAGCCTGTTAGACCTGGTTAGGCATGGGGGTACAAACCATGCTAACATGTCTGCTGGCAATGGCTATCAGTATCCAACCAGCAATGGTGGCCTTTATCCTTGCTGTCGCAGCCTTGGGGGATGCACTGAGACTGTATGAGTCGGAGCTGCTGGAGGGCGACCCTGCAGCAGCGACCCCTGCCCCAGAGGAACAGAAACCAGCCGGTGAGGATGGAGAGTTGGCTGCCCAACAAGCCAAGGAGGAGGTGGGAAGGAGGCTCCGCTTGAGACCTCGTGTGCACCGGCAGCGCCCGTCTTTCAAGCCCCGGTGCACGGTGGCATGTGGCAGCTTCCTTCCAACCCCGGGGTACAGGGTAGCCCACCTCTCCTCCACGGCATCCAACAGGGTCGCCAGCTCGTCGTCTGCAAACCGAGGTGCCGTTCTCCGTGCTGCCATCTTGTTGGCTGGGATGAGTGTGTGGGGGGGATGGAGGGCTAATACGCAGCTGCAGCTCATCAGCCTCTCGAGGGTCAATCCCAACCCCTGTGAATCGTACACCGTTCTTCATTGGCATCGCTCGTGTTCCACCTGGTGCTTGCCCATTAACGGTTCATGAATTGATGTGGGACTGGCGCCAATGTTGTTGTCATAGAAGTCCAGCAGTCCAGTCTCTGAAACGGAGAGTCCCGCCCATTTACTTTCAGATTTATACATGGCATTAAATATTAGCATTTTCATCTTTGACCTTCCAAAATGGAAAAGTTCAGGATTTCTAGATGAAATGTTTATTCACCAAAGTTTTTCAAATCTTTTTGTGTGTGAATTATTGCGATCATCAAGGTGAGGGATGTCAATGCTAAGGAATGCAATAAGCAGTGTTAGCATCAAACACTCATAGTTCAGGCACGGCAGCACTTTTAAATAGACAGCTGGGTACACTTTGTACCAATACCTTTCCTCAGCTCCAGTTTTAGAAAGAGGACACCTGCCGCATTTTGTGCTACATTTCTCAATTTCCAAATGTGTTCTGAACGAAATATAATTCAAGGTGGTGGGCTTCACGTCCACTAGGAATGAATATACATCTTCCAATCGCCACAAACATCAACTGGATCCCTTTCATTACTTCCCATGAATATTATTTCTCAGTTGGAGGATTTATTGGATAATGAAGTTTTTTTAAACAATTAGTGTACCGATTATGTGCATGGTGCCAGAATGTTTGAGCAGTTCCAATATACATGGTCAAATAATTCCATTTCATTCATTTTCTTTCCAGCAAACTGAAGTCATATTTTCTCAACTCATAAAAAATCTATTCTGAAGACAATGAAGGTGATGGAGAACTTTAAGATTGAAGCGCTGATTTTCTGATAACGGGAATGAATGAAGCCAAGTCACAGTATCAACTGCATTGCAGCTCAGAGGATGAATTGTACCCGATTTCCTGTGGCAGCCCTACTGCTTAATGTGAATAAGCCAGCTAAGAGTTTACGGAGTGTACCTGGTCTTGAGCATTGCTGCAACCAGGTGAGGAGAGGCCGAATGGCTTTCCTCTTTGCCTTCTCCCAGTTTGACTGCAACAGGGAATTTTGGTTAAAAAGGATATAGTTGCCAATTGAATGAGTACTTGCCTATTTACCTGCTGTGATCACTAAAGAACCAAGAAGACAGATTTCTTTTTGATTTCAACAAAGAGGTTAGCGTTGTTATACTTAAACTGATGTAAGTGAGGGGCGGCATGGGGCGCAGTGGTTAGCACTGGGACAGCGCCGCTGAGGACCCGGGATCGAATCCCGGCCCTGGGTCACTGTCCGTGTGGAGTTTGCACATTCTCCCCGTTACTGCGTGGGTTTCACCTCCACAACCCAAAGATGTGCAGGTTAGGTGGATTGGCCACGCTAAAATTGTCACTTAATTGGAAAAAAAATAATTGGGTACTGTAAAAAAAATTTTTTTTAACTGATGTAAGTAAATAATAAAACGCGTTTCAACTTGTGCACAAGGCCACACTTAAAGATCACATGCACACAAATGCAGATTACAGAGATTGGAGGCGGATAGGTTTGGCCAAATTAGAATCATACAGTGCAGAAGGAGGCCATTCGGCCCATCGAGTCTGCACTGTCGCTCTGAAAGAGAACCCCACCCAGGCCCACCCTCCTGCACTATCCCTGTAACCCTGTGACCCCAATTCAACTTTGGACACCAAGGGCAATTCAGCATGGCCAATCCATCTAACCTATAAATCTTTGGACTGTGGAAGGAAACTGGAGTTCCCGGAGGAAACCCAAACAGACCGGAGAAGAATGTGCAACTTCACACAGGCAGTCACCCAAGGTCGGAATCGAACCTGGGTCCCTGGTGCTGTGAGGCAACAGTGCTAACCACTGTGCTGCCTCTCCATATGTCCATAAAACTCTGAAAGAAAACACGATCTGCATTTGGTGACTCGGCTGGCTTCAGTCTTGCTGGTTTCACTCCATAGGATACATGTAGGAGCAGAATTAGTCCATTCGGCTCATCGGGTTTGCTCCACCATTCAGTCAATCTTCAGTCTTCTGGCATCAGCACTGAGGCGATTTAGGATTGCACACAGGTGATAATCTTCTGGAGACACATGGGCGAAGAATTGCCGGCGGGCCGCGCGAATCGCATCACGCCGCACCGATGCCGTGACGGGATTCTCCGCAGAGCAGAGAATCGGTGCCACTGGGGCCGGCGTGGTCGGCGCAGCACCGGTCGGAGTATGCGCTGACTCTCCCGCCAGGCGATTCTCCGGCCCAGGTGGGCCGAGCAGCCGTCAACAAAAAGCCGAGTCCCTCCGGCGCCGTTCTAACATCCTCTGAGCCGGTGGGACAGATGTTAGTGTCCTGGTCAATATGTTCCTCTGCTGTAACTGTCATTGGCTCAAAAGCCATGGGTGCAAAGGGCAGGCAATTCTTTCCAAGAGGCATCCATCCAGAGTTTAACCTCTTTTGAATAATGCATCTGTTTGGATGGCCATACCAGAAAGACATTATGGTGTCCTGGATAATGACTATGGGCAGGTATCACAATGCTTTTATGGTCAAATACCAATCAAACAGTAACTGGGTGAAAAACCTTTCGGTTCACGTGGGCCATGGGATTAATATGCAGAGCCCAAATGTGCCTTTCGTACTTCCCTGTATCTGAGGGAGCATGGCTACCCAGTGAAAGCTGTGTGACCAGTCTGTCTATCGTCTCATTTCCGGAGGGAAAGTGGCGGATGTGTTACCAGTTGCAAACACTGTCTTGTCACTTCTTTGATCAGAGTAGCCAGCAGACAGCATGATGTGGCAGGTGTCCTTGTGGTGGATCAGAAGGATGCAGTGACATGAAATCTTCCTCACTATGAAAAGAGATAGACCTTGTTGCAGATGCTGACTGCAGGTAATACTGCAGTAGAAGGTATAGCTCTGCGGCAGACAATCTGCTGCAGCGGAATCAGTGAAGATCGGCCTCCTCTAACATGTCTTAAGGTTTTTGAGCTGTATAAAAATAAGTCACAAGGAGGGGCGTCACGTGGCGCCGTGGTTAGCACTGGGACTGCGTGGTTGTGGACCCGGGTTCGAATCCCGGCCCTGGGTCACTGTCCGTGTGGAGTTTGCATATTCTCCCCGTGTCTGCGTGGGTTGCACCCCCACATCCCAAAGATGTACAGGCTAGGTGGATTGGCCATGCTAAATTGCCCCTTAATTGGAAAAATAAAATTGGCTACTCTATATATATTTTACAAAAATTAGTCACAAGGCGATGACACTTCAGATCAATGCTTTGGGGTTGTTGCACCTGCAATCACCGGTTCCCAATAGCCACCTCTCTTCTTCATCTAGATCATGCAGCAAGTTGGAAACCTTCATAGGAATATCTCTCTTTGCCACTCGCTACGGATTTAAGTGTCAGTAGCAACCCAGAATAATGATGGACAACAAGACAAGAAAATACAGAAACAACAGACTGCGTATTAAAACTGATGAATGCATGGAGCAAAACACAGTGCAATGTATGTTTAAATGAAGCAAAAAAGAGGAGCCTGAAGTTCTATAGGTCCCTCTCTGATGGTACATGCGCGGTGCAGCAGAACCCCAACTACCCATGGTGAGCTACCGGTCTCGAGTCCCTGGATTAGGCCATCAATTTATTAGGGTCGGACACCTGCACCAAGGTCACAGTAGTAACCTGTCACAGCAACGTTGGTGTGGTGCCCTGCCACTCTGCCCAAACAGCCAGAAAAGGGCCCTGTGAACTGGTCTGCTTCAAAGATCTTCAGCTCCCTGGGGAACTGTTGGAGCATTTTTGTTTGGAAGTTCCTTTGTTCTCTCTAAGATCGATCACCTTTTGTTTCTGAGTGTTTGGTCACCTTCTGGGGGCCGCAGTCAAACTCGCACTACTCTTCAGCTGGGGCAGGTTCTGTTGATGTGTACCACCATGGTAATGGGCAGAATTCCTAGAGTCACCCAGCAACTTGTGTAGACAGTATGCTCTGATGTGGAGGAGCGAGTGAAAGATTCATCATTCGCTTGCGTTCAAACATTTTGTAAAGGTGACAAAGGGATGGAATCCTGATGAAACCATGCTTGCCTCATTTTTCACTCCACTGAGTGAAGATCCATTCCATTTAGGGGGTTTCAGGCCTAATCCCTTTTTTAAATAGAAAGCTACTTGAGCTTGCCCAGTCCTACAGCTGAAAGTTGAAGACGAGAGGATTTCAGCAATTGTTTGTATAAACGAGAGGCTGGCTGGACTATTTCCGAGCGAATTAGGAGAGAGCTATATAGAGCCAAGGATAGGGCTGAATGGGTAGAGATGGTAGGTTCCTTCCTTTAAGGAACATTCATTATTTTTAAAATTTTACAGGATGTGGGCATCACTGACAAGGCCAGCATTTATTGCCCATTCCTAAACACCCTTGAGAAGGTGGTGGTGAGTTGACTTCTTGAACCGCTGCCATCCCAGGAGGCGGCTCACCGCTGCCTTCGCTAGGGCAATTCGGGAGGGGCAATAAATGCTGGCCTAGCCAGTAACGCCCACATCCGGTATAATGAATAATATAAAATAAAACAATTTCTTGATCAATTTTTTCCTGCTCCTTGTCCACAAATTACCTGATTCAATTCACTGCTACAATGCACTATCATAATGATGCAATGCCTTGATGTCAACATTTGTACCACAGAAATCATTCTGTGTTTTTTTGACATCTGCAAAATCATTTTCACTTTGTTCATGTTTATTCCCACTCATTTTACTCCTGCACATTTATTCTCAAAACATTCTGTTCCACTTATTTCATTCTCTCATGTTTATTTCCCTTCATTTCTACCGTTTATGTGTTCCCTTTCTTCATTTGAAATATTTTTTTCCCCATTCTGATCACATTGAATCGTCGCACAATATGTCCTGCCCATGGATAGTAGAGAATCTGGAGATTTTGCAATAGCACCAAATAAAGCATTGTATTATCACAAGTCTTCTCAGCTCTGATTAAAACTCTTCCAGCGCTATTTGTCCTTGACACCGTTGCAATTTTTAAAAAAAAGAGTATTCGGGTGAATTCTTAATCATCCTGGTCTTAAAAATGCAATTACACCAGAAACCCAGTCTGCTGGCTCAGCCAAAATGTTCTCTCTCAGTCATTTAATGTTTGCCCCTCTCATCTGCCTTCTCTGCTCACTGACAGACTCACATTGTGATAGAAAGAAAGACAGCTGTGGCACACACAGTTGTTAGATCTCAATATGTCTTCGCAACGTGATCATTTTTCATACAATGAGAGAGTTATGTAAATATTACATAATATGTCATTCAACATCAGCAGATAAATTTGTATAATTGCTTTGCCTGCTCAGTTCCTGGGTTGCTGGCGCTCAGCTCTCACCACAGAGGTGTTAAGGAGTCAGGTGGCAGGTGCAGAGAAATTAATCTGAGCCAATTAGAATAACACTAGCCACCCCTGGGGTGTGCCGACAATCACAGCATTGGAAGGCAACAAAGCATAAATATAATAATGTTAAACAAGTAAATATTTACTGGCATCAACACTTGCTGTCAGGCCACCCTTAACATTGCCAGCATGCACTAAACTCCCATTTCAAAACCTCCACAGCTTTTAGTAAATGTTTAGCCTGCATATTCAAAGTACCTCTTAGTGCATCAGAAGAAGCAAGCAGCTACATAAACGTTGTTGGCGTGGTATTTATACTGGAGACGGTACCACGGCAATACTTTATTCGCTGATGTCAAATTTCTGAAATTATGTAAGGAAATAACTTTTGCAAATGTACATTGTATGTCAAAGAACAACAAAGAACAAAGAAATGTACAGCACAGGAACAGGCCCTTCGGCCCTCCAAGCCCATGCCGACCATACTGCCCGACTAAACTACAATCTTCTACCCTTCCTGGGTCCGTATCCTTCTATTCCCATCCTATTCATATATTTGTCAAGATGCCCCTTAAATGTCCCTATCGTCCCTGCTTCCACTACCTCCTCCGGTAGCGAGTTCCAGGTACCCACTACCCTCTGCGTAAAAAACTTGCCTCGTACATCTACTCTAAACCTTGCCCCTCTCACCTTAAACCTATGCCCCCTAGTAATTGACCCCTCTACCCTGGGGAAAAGCCTCTGACTATCCACTCTGTCTATGCCCCTCATAATTTTGTATACCTCTATCAGGTCGCCCCTCAACCTCCTTCGTTCCAGTGAGAACAAACCGAGTTTATTCAACCGCTCCTCATAGCTTATGCCCTCCATACCAGGCAACATTCTGGTAAATCTCTTCTGCACCCTCTCTAAAGCCTCCACATCCTTCTGGTAGTGTGGCGACCAGAATTGAACACTATACTCCAAGTGTGGCCTAACTAAGGTTCTATACAGCTGCAACATGACTTGCCAATTCTTATACTCAATGCCCCGGCCAATGAAGGCCAGCATGCCGTATGCCTTCTTGACTACCTTCTCCACCTGTGTTGCCCCTTTCAATGACCTGTGGACCTGTACTCCTAGATCTCTTTGACTTTCAATACTCTTGAGGGTTCTACCATTCACTGTATATTCCCTACCTGCATTAGACCTTCCAAAATGTATTACCTCACATTTGTCCGGATTAAACTCCATCTGCCATCTCTCCGCCCAAGTCTCCAGACAATCTAAATCCTGCTGTATCCTCAGACAGTCCTCATCGCTATCCGCAATTCCACCAACCTTTGTGTCGTCTGCAAACTTACTAATCAGACCAGTTACATTTTCCTCCAAATCATTTATATATACTACAAAGAGCAAAGGTCCCAGCACTGATCCCTGTGGAACACCACTGGTCACAGCCCTCCAATTAGAAAAGCATCCCTCCATTGCTACCCTCTGCCTTCTATGGCCTAGCCAGTTCTGTATCCACCTTGCCAGTTCACCCCTGATCCCGTGTGACTTCACCTTTTGTACTAGTCTACCATGAGGGACCTTGTCAAAGGCCTTACTGAAGTCCATATAGACAACATCTACTGCCCTACCTGCATCAATCATCTTAGTGACCTCCTCGAAAAACTCTATCAAGTTAGTGAGACACGACCTCCCCTTCACAAAACCGTGCTGCCTCTCACTAATACGTCCATTTGCTTCCAAATGGGAGTAGATCCTGTCTCTAAGAATTCTCTCCAGTAATTTCCCTACCACTGACGTAAGGCTCACCGGCCTGTAGTTCCCGGGATTATCCTTGCTACCCTTCTTAAACAGAGGAATAACATTGGCTATTCTGCAGTCCTCCGGGACATCCCCTGAAGACAGCGAGGATCCAAAGATTTCTGTCAAGGCCTCAGCAATTTCCTCTCCAGCCTCCTTCAGTATTCTGGGGTAGATCCCATCAAGCCCTGGGGACTTATCTACCTTAATATTTTTTAAGACACCCAACACCTCGTCTTTTTGGATCACAATGTGACCCAGGCTATCTACACCCCCTTCTCCAGACTCAACATCTACCAATTCCTTCTCTTTGGTGAATACTGATGCAAAGTATTCATTTGGTACCTCGCCCATTTCCTCTGGCTCCACACATAGATTCCCTTGCCTATCCTTCAGTGGGCCAACCCTTTCCCTGGCTACCCTCTTGCTTTTTATGTACGTGTAAAAAGCCTTGGGATTTTCCTTAACCCTATTTGCTAATGACTTTTCGTGACCCCTTCTAGCCCTCCTGACTCCTTGCTTAAGTTCCTTCCTACTTTCCTTATATGCCACACAGGCTTCGTCTGTTCCCAGCCTTTTAGCCCTGACAAATGCCTCCTTTTTCTTTTTGACGAGGCCTACAATATCACTCGTCATCCAAGGTTCCCGAAAATTGCCGTATTTATCTTTCTTCCTCACAGGAACATGCCGGTCCTGTATTCCTTTCAACTGACACTTGAAAGCCTCCCACATGTCAGATGTTGATTTGCCCTCAAACATCCGCCCCCAATCTATGTTCTTCAGTTCCCGCCTAATATTGTTATAATTAGCCTTCCCCCAATTTAGCACATTCATCCTCGGACCACTCTTATCCTTGTCCACCAGTACTTTAAAACCTACTGAATTGTGGTCACTGTTACCGAAATGCTCCCCTACTGAAACATCTACCACCTGGCCGGGCTCATTCCCCAATACCAGGTCCAGTACCGCCCCTTCCCTAGTTGGACTGTTTACATATTGTTTTAAGAAGCCCTCCTGGATGCTCCTTACAAACTCCGCCCCGTCTAAGCCCCTGGCACTAAGTGAGTCCCAGTCAATATTGGGGAAGTTGAAGTCTCCCATCACCACAACCCTGTTGTTTTTACTCTTTTCCAAAATCTGTCTACCTATCTGCTCCTCTATCTCCCGCTGGCTGTTGGGAGGCCTGTAGTATACCCCCAACATTGTGACTGCACCCTTCTTATTCCTGATCTCTACCCATACAGCCTCACTGCCCTCTGAGGTGTCCTCTCGCAGTATAGCTGTGATATTCTCCCGAACAAGTAGCGCAACTCCACCTCCCCTTTTACATCCCCCTCTATCCCGCCTGAAACATCTAAATCCTGGAACGTTTAGCTGCCAATCCTGCCCTTCCCTCAACCAGGTCTCTGTAATGGCAACAACATCATAGTTCCAAGTAGTAATCCAAGCTCTAAGTTCATCTGCCTTACCCGTAATGCTCCTTGCATTAAAACATATGCACTTCAGGCCACCAGACCCGCTGTGTTCAGCAACTTCTCCCCGTCTGCTCTGCCTCAGAGCCACACTGTCCCTATTCCCTAGTTCTCCCTCAATGCTCTCACCTTCTGACCTATTGCTCCCGTGCCCGTGTCAATTCCAAATGAAATTGTATGTGTCTTCAATGGTATACGTACTAACTAAAACTCTAAAATCTATGGTTTCAGGCTTCAAATCTTTACAGGATGTCATTGCCATAATAAAGTGGCATTATAAAAAGCCATCAACTTTATGTTGTTTGGATGCAGAGGACAGCATGTGACATGATTAGTGATACCTTGATGTCATCGCATCACCAATCTTGCCTGGTGCTACAAAATATTTTTATGTTTTAATAAATTAAGACCAAAATATGACAAGCACTCAGTTCACATTTCCGTTTGCGGCTGACATTTTTCAAGCAGACTGTTTTCAGTACTTAACCTGCTGGAAGTTCTAAATACACTGACAATGACACATTAAAAGGGCTTGATGACTCTAATTATTTCGCTACGCCACCATTGCCTACAGCTCCACAAATAGTGGCTATTATTTTTATTGTATATTTCATGAAAGCAATAAACTGTATTCATTCCTTAATAAATCTCTTGTGCAGAGCCAATGCCTCATGAAATGTTTTAAAGCATGGACTGAAGTTTACCTTGATACAACAGTGAAAAGCAGATCACTGTTCCCAGCACTGGGTAGATTTCACAGAAACATTTTCTACCAGTAATAACCAATCCCATGTTATTAAAACCATAAGGTACATTGATTGGGGGGCTGGGTGTTGTTAATAGCACTGAACAAGTAATTTTTCTCTTAATTTTGCAGCACTAATTCACTCTGTTAATAAAACCAGTCATCCAGTCCCAAATCAAGTTAGTGAATAATCGGAACTGCTTGACTTGCGAGAGTGAGACGCCTATTGCCAGCAATGGAAAATTGTATTAATAATAATTTCATAAATTTCTGCCATTCAACCAGATCATGGCTGATCCAATTCTGGCCTTAAGTCCATTTTCCTGCCGGCACCCGCATAACCCTCGACTCCCTTGTAGATGGAAGTTCTGTCGAACTCCATCTTGAATATGCTCAATGACCCAGCCGCCATGCGCTCTGGGGGTATAAAACCCCTGAGATTAACTGACAACACCATGAAAAAAGAAATTGCTCCTCAACTCAGTCTTAAATGGCAGACCTTTTTTTCCCCCAAACTGGTTCTAAATTCTTCCAAGGGACGAAACATTCCCTCAGCATCTACTCTCACAATCTTCAATAAGGTCATCACCCATTCTTCGAAACTCCATTGAGTACAGGCCCAACCTGCTTAGCATTTTCTCAGAAGACAATCCCTTCATTTAGTGACCCCAGAACTGTCTCCAATGCTGTACATCCCTCCTAAAATAAGGAGACCAAAGTGGTCAAATTCATCATGACAAGGAAAGAGTTGGACCACTTTCACTCGAGCTGCCTTAATTGGAAGCTTGTAAAGATCAGGGGCAGGATTCTCCGCAATTGGCGCGATGTCCGCCAACCGGCACCAAAAACGGCGCGAATCAGTCCGGCATCGCGCCGCCCCAAAGGTGCGGAATTCTCCGCATCTTGAGGGGCCGAGCCCTCACCTTGTGGGGCTAGGCCCGCGCCGGACTGATTTCCGCCCCGCCGGCTGGCGGGAAAGGCCTTTGGCGCCCCGCCAGCTGGCGTGGAAATGACTTTGCCGTGCAACGCATGCGCGGGAGTGTCAGCGGCCGCTCACGGCATCCCTGCGCATGCGCAGTGGAGGGGGTCTCTTCTGCCTCTGCCATAGTGAAGACCATGGCGAAGGCAGAAGGAAAAGAGTGCCCACACGGCACAGTCCCGCCCGCGGATCGGTGGGCCCCGATCGCGGGCCAGGCCACCGTGGGGGCCCCCCCCCCCGGGGCCAGATCGCCCCGCGCTCCCCCAGGACCCCTGAGCCCGCCCACGCCGCCTTGTCCCGTCGTTCGAAAGGTGGTTCGATCCACGACGGCTGGCGCGGGTTGACAGCGGCGGGACTTTGGCCCATCGCGGACCGGAGACTCGCCGGGGGTGGGCCCGCAGACCGGCTCGATTTCCGCCGACCGCCGTGATTCCCGCCCCCGCCGAATCTCCGGTGGCGGAGAATTCGGGACACGGCGGGGGCGGGATTCACGCCGGCTCCCGGCGATTCTCCGACCCGGTGGGGGGTCGGAGAATCGCGCCCCAGGTGGCAGGACAAAATATCAGACATTGCGGTACTCGCTGAAGCTGGCAGGTAAGCATCCACACATTGAGACAGCCACAACTGAGTTGGACTGGTCAAGTAGCCAAAACGCCTGGCATTCGTTTACCAAAGCAAATCGTCTATGAAGAGCGAGAGTCTGGGTGTGTTCTCATGGCTGCCTATCTTTGAAATGAAATGAAATGAAATGAAAATTGCTTATTGTCACAAGTGGGCTTCAAATGAAGTTACTGTGAAAAGCCCCTAGTCGACACATTCCAGCGCCTGTTCGGGGAGGCTGGTACGGGAATCGAACCGTGCTGCTGGCCTGCCTTCGTCTGCTTTAAAAGCCAGCTATTTAGCCCTGTGCTAAACCAGCCCCAACAAATCTGCTTTGTCAGCAGATTTGACTGCAACATATTTGATATCTTCACCCAAGTCATGAATATAGAAAGGGAAGCATGTTTCTGTGGGGAGAAACCATTTAGTGGAGGCCTCAGACAATGGGGAGCACATGATTTATACAATCTCCCACTCCAAAGTGGGACCTTAAAGAGGAGCACAAAACCATGGAGATTTTAAAAATAAGTAACATCATATTTTCTCCCATGGGATCCATCTTCAAATTCATGTCAAGCAGATCCTTTTCCTGCTTTGGGACTTGTTACGGAGAGAGTGATGATTAATTTCTAGTCTCCCATTGAAGGGTATAGCGGTTAATTAAGTTTGCGTAGCGTTAAACAAATGGAGCTGGTGATTCCATGATAAGCTGTACGCAGCGAGAAAGCTGCACTCCAAGGCAGCTTGGTGAAGAGATAGGGAGCACCGCAGTCCTGATTCTCTGACCTGCAGGCTACTCAAGCACAGCTCATTGCTGGGAATGCCCGATTACCTCTTAAATGCTAATCCGCATGAGTAAAAATAATTAAAAACATGTATCATTATATAGCCCAAAGTTATTAATACCATTCTGAAATTGTGTGGACTGCCAATGCAACACTTCCATAATCATCATCAAGATAGACAATAATGGCTCAAATTAATGAGCAAGGTATGGATGAAATAAGTACATTGCAATGAAATGTACTGGATGTTGAAATATAGGGGAGAAAACAATGACTACAATGGCCCTTCTTTTAGTCTCTGAAATGAGTCTCTCTCTCTCTTTCACATACATACACACACACACAAGCTCTCTGACCAAAAAATAATCATAATTTTATGACCTGCTTGTTTGCTATCTTGTAACACTTTCCCCTTGACAGTTGCCCTTTAAAGAGTTGCCAGTGTATTTGCTCAAAGCTAGTGTAAACTGGCAGGGCTGTTAGCTCTATCTGCATAGCCCATGCTCATTACTACTTTCATTTGTCAGATGAATGGTATCTTCCCTCCGAATACCGTTCATTTGGAGCTTTAACGTGTGGAATTGGATGGAGTTGTGTTTCTGGTACTTTGCTCTGTGAATATTTAGTTACACTTGAAAGGATCCTGTTCTTGTGGAGATTATTCTGCTTGTTAAAAAGTAAAAAGCAAATGCTATCAAATCTAATTAAAGAGTGAGCAGTTTATATACCTAATGAAATGAATACTATTTTTGCAATGGCTCAAGTTAAGTCAACTTTAATTTAACTTTTGAGGATTGCAGTGACATTTCTCTATATTCAGCTATAAAGAAATGAAAGATCGAGGATGCAAAGCCCATCACTTCTGTAACGTTCAGTGATCCAGTTCTCCCCCAATATGGTTACTATTAAGGATCTTCAAGGAGTCACTGTTGCATATTTTAGACGATTCAATATACATCATTCTAAAGATGGAAGTTATTGTCTTACTCAGTGACCCATTTCACTTGATAGCATTACAGAGCAACACACTTGTTACAAATAGGTTTTGTTGACTGATTTTTTTTCCATCACTTAGCTGCATGGCCTCCTCCTTTAGCACCATAGATATGAGGACGATGTCTGAAGTCCAGTATCCAGGGCTTCTTGGATCCTACCACTTGTGTGCAAGGTAAAAAGCTGACCTGGTCAAGCTTCAAGAAAGGCACTATGGGTTGGCCCTTGGATGATAAATGAATTGAAGGTAATTACTGTGTCTGGCATTAAATTAATTGGCCTGATCACATTTAGTGCTTGGTTTATTCCATGTCTTTTCATTGTAGCTTCTTATTCTACATTCTCAGAATGTCAGGGACATAAATTAGGGCCTGGATTTTGAAGGAAGTGAGCTCAAGTCAGGAAATGGTGCAACGTTGACTCTGCATTGGGTGTGGCAGTGAGGAGAGATTCAGGATGGAATCCAGCCGCACCCAGATACAGATTTGAAGGTGGCTACAGGAGCTGTTGAATGTCAAAGTGGCTGTTTAACTCCTGCCTTGGTTTTCTGCGGCTTTGTCCCAGCTGTTTTATTTAACATTAGGTCCTCTAGCCCTCCCCTCTTCCATCGACCCCTCCCCCAGGTCCATATATGCCAACTAATTCCAACCCATGCCCCACCACCCCCAAAGGCCTCTCATAGTCTCCATGCCACCCCCAACCCTCACACATCCCCATGGTCCCCTTCATAATCCCTTTGCCAACTTAGTGTCGACTTCTGATCCCCACCCTTTCCCATAGCCTTCATACCCCTTATGCCAACTCAGTGCCAATTCTTGTCAATCCATGCTCGCCATCCTTTACCCTTTTCCCTTGAACCCTTAACGCCAACTCTCCCAGTATCCACCTCAGGCGGTCCTCCGAAGCCACGCTGAGATGAATTAAAATACATTTTGAAAAATCTAGTACAGAGTTAACTGCATTAGAAAGACTCCCATTTACAAAACTTCATTCTATACATTTGAATCCTCTCCAATACCTAATCTTTCACACAAATATTTGAACAGACAGATTTCATGGGTGGTGTTTTCCGGTCTCACCTGGCCTGCATCCGGCAATTCCTGCCCGAGGTCAACGGACCTTTGGCTGGTCTGTCAAATTTTTCATCTTTCCTGCAACGATTCCCATGGTGGGTGGGACTGGAAGATTCACCTCCATGTGTTTTATTACTGTCCATGATCAAAGTGTTTTTACATGAAGATTAGTCTGCACTTCCTTGCCAGCAGAGTGGTTGGCCCAATTTAAATACATTCCAGCAGCACAGTTTTGTGATTTTTAAGATGGTTACTTACTGTCACCCACTTGCTCTGAGATTTTACACACACTACCACATGCACAAAGATGCAATCGATCAAAAGATAAAGAAGACAGCAATACAATACACGGTGGGCTGCACGGCAGCACTGGTGGATAGCACTGTGGCTTCAAGGGTCCCAGGTTCAATTCCCCGCTGGGTTACTGTCTGTGCAGAGTCTGCACGTTCTCGCCGTGTCTGCGTGGCTTTCCTCCGGGTGCTCCGGTTTCCTCCCACAGTCCAAAGACGTGCCGGTTAGGTGGATTGGCCATAGAGTCATCTGGCAGCCTGTTCCAGATGCTCACCACCCTCTGTGTGAAGAAATTTCTGCTCTGGTCTCTTTTGTATCTCTCCCCTCTCACCTTAAACTTATGCCCTCTAGTTCTAGACTCCTCCACCTTTGGGAAAGGATATCAATGCTCCTCAAAATTGCTCTTTTGTCCAAAAAAAAAAGGTTAGGAGGGGTTATTGGGTTACAGGGATAGGGTGGAAATGAGGGCTTAAGTGGGCCGGTGTGGACTCGATGGGCCGAATGGCGTCCTTCTGCACTGTATGTTCTATGTAATACAAGTTGTAATGATTTCAGTCTCTTTCGTAGCATGCCTGTAGTTTCTTAGTTGAAGTCATAGTGCAGTTAGAATGGAATCTTGAAAAGCAGAGGAATCTCAGTAAGTTGTAATACTTGGTACAATTGAATTTCCAAGAGTCTGGTCCTGAGGTAAACTTGTAGTGGGGACAGGTGGGGGGGTGAAGATTTCTTCTCCCCCTCTCAAGCTCTAACTGTCTTATCCGGCCGTGTTGTCTTGCAGCTCGCCGGCTGAATTTCAGATGTTGACTGGAGTTTTTGGCTGTTCTCACCAGTGGAACTGGAATCTGCAGCGGGGTGCATAGAACAGAAAACCCTGTTGCTAACGGTTGGATCAGAAGATTTCCCGCCAATGGCGGGCTTCCTCTGTCGCCGCAAAGCACGTCGCAGGAGCATGCGGAAAAAGAACGGGCAACAAACATGGCCACCTTAAATCATATGACCAAATGCGAGTTCACAGACTTTCTTCTAAATAAGGGGCAGTGGATTGTTTGTCCTCACATCTTCGGCTGAATTCTCCGTAGCCTGACGCCAAAATCGTGATCAGTGATCGAGTGTAGAATGGATTCCGACGCCAGAATCCGGGCTGGCGTCATTTGACGCATCATTGGGATGCACGTCCCGTGCCATTGCAATGCCGTTGGCGCGTCTTCGGCCAGCCCACTCATGATGCTCACTCATGACTCCGCACAGACAGTGACCCAGCGGGGAATCGAACCTGGGACCCTGGCGCGGTGAAGCCACAGTGCTATCCACTTGTGCTACCGTGCTGCCCACACACATCCTGAATGGTCCCGCCCTTGCCATGCGTCACACACCACTAGGCCCCGCCCCCTGCAACAAACAGCCATTGACTGTTATGTCAACAAACAGCCATTGAAACTGCTAGAAAATATTTTTTTCAACTCTCACTGGCACAGACAGGCAATTGTCTTCTTCAATTTTTAAAGAGGTGGTCCTTTAAATAACTTGACAGCGCGACAAGTTTATGGAGCCTATCCACTGGAGAAGGGCATTTCAAATTACTCTAGATTTGTAAATTGCACAAGAGTTCAGACCCTTGCAGCAGCAAAATGGGGTCTGTTAGAACTCAGCATTGAGTTCAAAGAGCCCTCCTGAGGTTGGACTTTTCATATAAAGAGATTGAGGAGGTCACCAAAAGTGATATATTAGCTAGTTGCTTGATAAACTTAACTGCAATGCATTCTCCTGGCTCTGCTTGTGCTTTTCTCTTGTCTTCAATTGAGTTCTTCCTTGTCCAATAATGCTTCTTGTTGTTGTATTCTAATGATGCAATTACTTTGCTTGGACCATATTGTAGGAAGCCACCAGAGTGATTGAGGCACGTGAACATTTGCTTCAAAATACTTTTGTTACACTCCATGACAACACAATAATTCAGATAATTCCCCGATTGCTGCTGCATGGTAGGTTTGCAGAGTGATGCACCAACCATGTATTCAGGGATAACCCATTTCTTCAAGCAGCCATTGTCTTACATTCCTAGGTGTGAAAGTAGGGGGGGTGGGGGGGTGGTGAAGCATAAGCGTAGCAGAATTACAAGGAATGTGACAACTTCAAGAAAAACTAGCAGCTTATTCTACCATTATCATCAAGCCAGGGGATTAACCCTGGTTCAATGAAGAGTGCATGTGAGCATGCCAGGAGCAGCACCATGCATACCTGAAAATGAGGAACCAACCTGGTGAGACCACAACATAGGGCTATTTGCATGACACATAGGGGAAGCAGTAAATAATAAACAGAGCTGATCAATCCCACAGCCAACAGATTAGATCAAAGCTTTGCATTCCTGCCATATCCAGCCATGAATGGTGGTGGACAATTAAACAACTAACCTGTGGAGGGGGCTCCACAAATATCCCCAACTTCAATGATGGGGGAGCCCAGCATATCCGTGAAAAGGGCAAGGCTGAAGCATTTACAGCCATCTTCAGCCAGATTGTCAAGTTAATGATCTGTCACAGCCGCCTCCTGGGGTCCGCAACATAACAGATATTCGTCTTCAGCCAATTTGATTCATACCACGTGATATTAAGAAATGGCTGAAAATACTGGATATTGCAAAAGCTGACAACATTTTCACAATAGTACTGAAGACTTGTCTCTAGTCAAGCCGTTCCAATACAACACATGCATTTACCCAGCAATGTAGAAAATTGCCCAGGGACGTCCTGATCACAAAATGCAGAACAGCTCCAATCCAGCCAATTACTATCCCATCATGGAAACAGAGGAAACAGGAGAAGAAGTAGGCCATTCAGCTCCTCGAGCCTGCTCTGTCATTCAACCAGATCATCACTGATCTTCTACCCCAATGCTCCATCTCCATATCCCTTGGAATTTTCAATATCTATCTTCAATAGACTCAATGACTGAGCCTTCGCAGCTCTCTGGGGTAGAGAATTTGAAACATTTACCACCTCTAAATGAGGAAATTCCTCCTCATCTCAGTCTAAATTGCCTTGCCTCTTATTCCAAGTCTATGCCCCCTGGTTCTAGATCCCCTCAACCTGGGGAAACATCCTTCCTACATCTATCCTATTGAACCCTGTAAGAATTTTGTCCACTTCAAAGAGATCACTTCTCATTCTTCTAATCGCTAAAGAAAATGGACTGCATCTCCTCAGTCCCTCATTATAGGACAATCCTACCATCCCAAAGGTTAGTCAGGTGAACCCTTATCACACTCCCGCAGTGGCAAGAATGGATGTTCTTAGGTAAGGAGATCAAAAATGTCCACAGTACACCAGGTGCAGTCTCAGCAAGGCTCACAACAGTTGCAACTGTATTATTTACACTTTAAATCAACTGCTTTTGCAGTTGATT